>NC_092707.1:76323813-76649773 GCF_047496885.1 Scyliorhinus torazame
GCATTGGATTGGTGTAAAGTCCAAGAACCAGCCAAGACCGTCACTTGTGGACTTTGCCATTCCATCGAAATCTGTACACCATCCCGACTCGACTCGATTTCCAAGGGGAACAGCAATTGATTTGCGATAGTGTTACAATCCTGGTTGATATCACTGGATGGAAAGATTCCAGAATGGAACCCTGGTCCAAAGGCAATAACTTTTACTTTTTTTTTTAAACACTTTAAAATCTTCATTCACAACAATACTTTCCATTAGTGGTGTGCAGTACGAAATCCAGTCCACATTTTCCAAACTACTTTTAAACCAGGCTTCTGCTCCACTTTTAACAGCAAATCCCATCCAGGATTTACACCAATCCCTTTAGGATTTGGCTTAATATCACGTATGAAATTACACCAATGTATAAATATGTAAGCCACCAGAGATGACTTGAGCTTCATTTTCCACTTTGCCCTCTACCTTTCCTCCATCTGTAGGCCAAGTTGATTTCTTTTGGTGAGGGAGCGATTGGGTGGCGGTGATTTTCCATCCTATCTTGAGAATGGCTAATTATTGGTCCCCCAAGACTCAAACCTGGAATCCATTTCTATATGAATAACTACCATGAGTGGTTTTGCATTCAGAGCTACCAGAGAGCAGCACCCATGTTTAAAGTATTTTAAATCTTTGATTACCCCCACACTGACTGGGTAAATATTACCCTAAATGCAATTGAGATTAATTTTAATTTTAGTTACACATATAAGTGGACACAATCACCTTTGCAACACAGACGATTCACAAATGCTTTGTACAAAATACCTGATATTTTTAAATTGTTGTTTTAGTTAATTGGATGGTCGAGAGAAACACAAGATTATTTTTACCAATGTGAACATGGCACCATTTTATATCCATTATTAATAACTGGTATTTAAAGATTAAAAATTGAATTCTGAACGTGTGTATGTGTATGTTGTACTACTGATGCTCTTATGAGGATTTATTCCATTGGATAACACGATTCAAAGGCATTTATTGGCTTCATATAAATTGATTACTAATGCCAATGATTATACATAACTAATAACTGCACAAATGCTTGTGACACCTACAATAAAAATTAATTCACCCCGTCACATGTTTTCAGCTTAACGACACCATCTGGCCAGGTCATGTCAAGATCTGAAGTACCTATTCTAACCACCCCTCATTTATACCCTTCTTTCACTGTTTTTGAGAACCCATATTACTTCATCCAATTACCTGCAGTGACATCAGTTTAACAAGAATCGTTTCCTAAACCTTCATCTTGATTGAACTGGGCAGCAAGGTTGCACAATGGTTAGCACTGTTGCTTCACAGTACCAGGGACTGGGTTCAATTCCCAACTTGGGTCACTGTCTATGCGGAGTCTGCATGTTCTCCCCGTGTCTGCATGGGTTTCCTTTGGGTGCTCCGGTTTCCTCCCACAAGTCCCGAAAGACGTGCTTTTTAAGTGAATTGGATATTCTGAATTCTCCCTCAGTGTATCCGAACAGGCTCCATAGTGCGGCAACTAGGGATTTTCAGGGAAACTTCATTGCAGTGCTAATGTAAGCCTACTTGTGACATTAATAAAGATTATTATTAACTGCTAATCAAATCATTCAAGCAGAGACTCTTCCAGAATGTAATGTCAGGGACAGTACAAAGCTGTCTTCTGAAGGGTTACTATCAAAAGATAAAACTTTGCTTCTTCATAGTTGAAAAATGTCCATGGATTTTGTCTAAAACACCATATGACTGGAATCCTTTTTACTAGTTGAACTTTGTGAGCAGAAACACACTTTAACGCACATGAAAGAATTAAATGTTTCCTGATCCTCCCAAGTATTTTCTACTTTTGGGAAAATACTTTTATTTGTTCTGTTATGATCCTTGGTAGGACCCTGGGGCCGGGGGGGGGGGGCGGGGGGCGGGGGCGGGGGGGGGGGCGGGGGCGGGGCGGGGGGCGCGGGGGGGGGGGCGGCGGGGGGGGGCGGGGGGGGGGGCGGGGCGGGGGCGGGGGGGGCGGGGGGGGGGCGGGGGGCGGGCGGGGGCGGGGGGGGGGGCGGGGGCGGGCGGGGGGGGGGGGCGGGCGGGGGGGGGGCGGGGGCGGGGGGGGGGCGGCGGGGCGGGGGCGGGGGGGGGGGGGGTTGATCTGGTTAGGGACCAATAATGTTTTGTTTAAAGTAAATTTTGAGATTCATATGCTTACTAAGTGAATAAAGCCACACGATTCCATGGGTTTTGAACAAACAAACAAAAACAAACTTTACTGTCTAACTTTAGAAAGATAAAACAATTTACAATATCTATCTTGTACCTCATACTTATCCTGAATGTTAGAGTATATGTGATTAATAGGCAGTGTAGTTGAACACAACACTGCACAATAGATGACAGATATGACAAAACCTAATTCCAAGGATTTCTCAACCCATCTTGCACATTTTGCACATTGTGAGCCAACCAATATTACTGAAACTGTCTTTATCACTATATTCCTAGCTTCACCTTTTGAAGACATTGCTTTGGAATTCTCTTCAGAAGTCGTTCCACTCAGACTGTTTCAACAATGACTCCACCTTGCAGGGTTGCGATCTCTCATTTGGAGATTCCATCTTCCTGGGTCCTCTGACTACACAAACTTCACTTTACGAGCACAATTTCAAATATTTGGCACTGCCAAGCAGAATGCCATTGTTCCAAAAGGGATTCTTTGCCCCAATGGTCAACAGGGCAGTGTCAACAACCTTCAGCTGCTTTCTCAAATTGTGCCCATTCAACTAGAAGGTCCGCGCCCCCTTCCCCGCAGCTCGCTCTTTAATTTGGAGCCTAACTTGGGGGTCACAATAGTAATCTTTATTGTCACAAGTAGGCTTACATTAACACTGCAATGAAGTTACCGCAAATAGCCTCTAGTCGCTAAATTCCAGGGCCTGTTCAGGTACACGGAGGGAGAATTCAGAATGTCCAAATTACCTAACATCACGTCTTTCGGGACTTGTGGGAGTAAACTGGAGCACCTGGAGGAAACCCACGCAGACAAACTGAGAATATGTAGGCTCCGCATACAGTGACCCAAGCCAGGAATCGAACTTGGAACCCTGGCGCTGTGCAGCAACAGTGCTAACCACTGTGCTACCACGCCGCCCATAGATCCTGTTAAACTGTCCCTTAAGATGGGAATACCATTTGTGACCTCTCCCTGTCCCCTCCCTGGTTTGGTACCAATCCCCAGGACATTTACTCAACAATGTCACCCGATCTGAGTTTTCACACCGTTGTGCTTTCTCTCTTCTGTGCAGGCACGCAGGGCCAGTCCTCGGCATGAAGAACGAAAAATAACCGAACTGCGCAGGTACAACCAGTTCCCAGCTGGCGCATGCGCAGAAGGTCCGAGGATAATTCGGAATGGAGTTCCCCAACTCTGAACTTCAAAATAAGTATAGGTTTCTTACAGTTCTCGGTAACCAATGTCCCAGCCACATGGACCATGAAGCACTGGATCACCAAAATACAAAGAGCAAGAAATTATGAAAGTGAATTAGACAAAGTTACGCCTTTAAAAAAAAACATAACATTCCATTAGCAGATAAAGGACTGGTTTAACTCTATTACAGGTATTGATTATTCAAGAGCATTATATTTTGTTTTTTTAAAATAATTTTTATTAAAGGTTTTCATAAAATATCAATAACAAAATGAGAAAGAAAAAAGAACCCAACAGGGTTAAGTACAAAACACAATCTAAAAAAGCAACCCCCAAACCCCTCCAACCCCTCCCTCCCCCCCCGCGCCCCCCCCCCCCCCCCCCCCCCCCCCCCCGTACCTAAATAATAAATTAACATTAACACCCTGACTTAAGACAACAGGTGTATACACCCCCTCAGACCCTTCCAGTGTAAGTAACATAAACAAAAATAAAGTAACCCCCCCCCACCCCACCCCCCAAGCTGCTGCTGCCATTGACCAATGTCTAGCGTTCTGCCAGAAAGTCTAAGAACGGTTGCCACCGCCTAAAGAACCCTTGTACCGACCCTCTCAAGGCGAATTTCACCCTCTCCAATTTAATGAACCCTGCCATATCACTGATCCAGGATTCCACGCTTGGGGGCCTCGTATCTTTCCACTGAAGGAGAATCCTTCATCGGGCTACCAGGGACGCAAAGGCCAGAATTCCAGCCTCTTTCGCCTACTGCACTCCCGGCTCCTCTGCCACTCCAAATATTGCGAGCCCCCAGCCCGGTTTGACCCTGGATCCTACCACCCTCGACACCGTCCTTGCTACGCCCTTCCAAAATTCCTCCAGCGCTGGGCATGCCCAGAACATATGGGTGTGATTTGCTGGGCTCCCTGAGCACCTAACACACCTGTCCTCACCCCCAAAGAACCTGCTCATCCTTGTCCCAGTCATGTGTGCCCTGTGCAGCACCTTAAACTGTATGAGGCTGAGCCTCGCGCACCAAGAGGAAGAGTTCACCCTCCCTAGGGCATCTGCCCACGTCCCCTCTTCGATCTAAGAGCATTATATTGTTAATGATCAGTTGATTTATTTCTAATAAGTTAAATATTACATAACTCTGCCAGTGTAACTTTAACTGGCCACCAGGATGTGGAAAATGACCCAAGATAACCATCTCCCTAACTTTCGTCTCACCTTGAGACATATAACAGATTTCCTTCCCTAAAGGGCATTCGTGAATCAGATGGGTTTTTACGACAACCTACAATAGTTTTATGGCCACCACTATTGAGAGCAGCTTTCAATTCTGGATTTTATTAATTGAATTTAAATTTTACTAGCTGTCACAGAATCATTACTGTGCAGAAGGAAGCCATTCAGTCCATCATGTCTGCCCGTCTCTCCAAATGAACAATTTTCCCACGTGCCATTTCCCTCTACCCTACACATTCTTCCTTTTCAGATAACCGTCCTAATTCATTTTTCGTAGCATCGTTTGAATCTGCCTCCACCACACTCAGATAAAGCACCTTTTCGCTCCTTTTACTAATTAACTTAAATCTGTGCCCTCTCATTCACGATCATTTCACGAGCGAGAATAGTTTCTCCCTATCTGATCTGTCCAGATCCCTCATGATTTTGAACACCTCTATCCAAAATGCTTTCCGCCTTCTTTTCTCCAATGTCTCAAATATGTCATAAATGAAGTTCCTCATCCTTGGAATCATCGCCATGACTTTTTTCTGCAATCTCCAATGACTTCACATCCTTCCGGATGCCGGCTCATCTCTTGCCCTCCATGCCAACCGGTGCCAGGGGTACCTGCTGTGCTCTGGTGCTCGTGTGTCATATGAACTTGGATACAAATGTTAATTTGACCGCACATCCTTCCCTCCACCCACTATGGCCACTTTACCACCGTGTTAGCCATAGCTCAGTGTCGCATTTTCTCCTGTCAAGAGCTAGAAGGTCGAGGATTCAATCCCCACTCCAGAGATGTGAACACACAACCGAGGCCTATCAATCCACCGACGAGGAGAGGGCATAAAGGGGGGCCTGAAAGATGCCCAGCTCTCGCCAGTACTGAAGGGCCATCTCCCTGTTGGAGGTGCTGTCTTTCAAGATGAGACATCAAACAAAGACCCCCCCCCCCCCCCCCCCCCCCCCCCTCCCCTTCTGCCCCTTGGGTGGGTGTAAAAGATTCCAGGCTGGGGGCCAATATTGATCCCTCCACCTACATGACTTCTTACTGTGCCCACCCCAGTCCATTATACATCACTAAAAACAGATGATCTGGGTCATGGGATTGGGGGTAGTGTATTGAGATGGATAGAAAATTGGTTGGCAAACAGGAAACAACGAGTAGGGATTAATGGGTCTTTTTCAAATTGACAGGCAGTGACTAGTGGGTTACCGCAGGGATAGGTGCTAGGACCCCAGCAAATCACAATATATATATTAATGATTTAGATGAGAGAATAAAATGTCATATCTCCAAATTTGCAGACGACACCAAGTTGGGTGGGAGGGTGAGCTGTGAGGAAGTCGCAGAGGTCCTTCAGTGTTATTTGGACAAGTTGAGTGAGTGGGAAAATAAATGGTAGATTCCGTACAATTTGGATAAATGCGAGGTTATCCACTTTGGTAGCAAAAACAAGAAGGCAGACTATTATCTGCGTGGCCATAAATTTGGAGAGGGAAACGTGCAACGAGATCTGGGTGTCTTCATGCACCAGTCACTGAAGGTAAGCATTCAGGTACAGCAGGCAGTAAAGAAGGCAAATGGTATGCTGGCCTTCATTGCGTGAGGATTTGAGTATAGGAGCAGGGATGTCTTGCTGCAATTATAGAGGGCCTTGGTGAGACCACTCCTGGAATATTGTGTGCAGTTTTGGTCTCCTTATCTGAGGAAAGATGTTCTAGCTATAGAGGGAGTGCAGCAAAGGTTTACCAGACTGATTTCTGGGACGGCAGGGCTGACGTACGAGGAGAGATTGAATAGGATGGATTGTATTCGCTGGATTTCAGAAGAATGAGAGAGGATCTCATAACCTATAAAATACTGACAGGACTGGACAGGGTAGATGCAGGAAGGATGTTCACGATGGTTGGTGTGTCCAGAACCAGGGGTCACAGTCCGAGGATACGGGATAGACCATTTAGGATAGAGATTAGGAGAAATTTCTTCACCCAGAGACTGGTGAGCCTGTGGAATTCATTACCACAGGAAGTAATTGAGTGCAAAACATTGTATGGTTTCAAGAAGCAGTTAGATATAGCACTTAGGCCGAAGAGGATCAAAGGATGTGGGAGAAAGTGGGATTAGGCTATTGATCTGGATATTCGCCATGTTCATAATGAATGGCAGAGCAGGCTTGAAGGGCCGAATGGCCTCCTCTTTTTTCTATGTTTCTTTTCTACTATCGTATTGCAGAATGTGGGGTCTTGCTGTGTGTAAATTGGCTGCTGCGCTTTCTGCATTACAACGGTGGCCACACTTCAAAAGGTTACTTCATAAACCACTCTGGGCCATCGTGAGGTCCTGAATGCAAATCTTTTTCTTCATAATACACACACATGCAGCCGCGCACACGCTCTCCCACTCACAGATAAACAGACTGACACAAACGTGTGCAAAAACTCAAACAATCTGATTTTCAGGCACAAATCTCTGCCTCATTAACAGCCATAGAATCACCCACATAGTCATGATGGAATTTGAACTTGGCAGGTCAACCCAGAACCTGGGTCCCTGGATTACTCATCCAGCGATATTACCACTAAACCACTGTCTCCCCATTTGTAGAAACCTGCAAGTATACACCTTTGTGTATGATATTTGTGGTATGGGCAATTTGGAAAGGAGAAAGGACTTTGTCCAAAAGCTGCTGGAGCTTATGAACTTATAGGATCAACATTAGGTATGGTGTGCTTGTGATTTGAGTCTTTGTTACTTATCAAAGTAGTTTTATAACAGTCCAATGTTGAATGTTTTCTTTAATGTTTTCATTGATTCATTCTCTTAGGACCAGAAGAAATGTGATTGCTTCTGTGCAATATTTTTTACCTTATTGGGAAATCTGCTGTGAAAGTGCTTTCTTGCGAGCTCTGGTTGAGCTAATGTACTGTTTTGAAACATTTATACTAATATTACTGTAAAGTATAGCCTATTTCTGGGCATATTGGAACAAATGACAAAAGAGCATTCTGAACTACTTTTATAGACCAGAAAAAGGCTAGGTGAAAATGTATGATAGTTCGTACTCAGGATTTATGTTTAGTGTGTCTGTTTTTATCTAACCTGTTGGCTTGTAGCTAATTTAGTTTAAAAACTTTTAAGTGAATGTGCTCTGTGTCTTACTACTTTTGTTCTCTGGTTTAAATAAATATGTTTTTCATTTCCTTTGAAAATGGTTATTTGCAATCATTGCGAAAATAATTTGACATTGGACATTATTTTTGTAAGAGCCACCCTTTTGTAAAACTACATAATTGTTAAATTGATACTGTGCATTTTGGTTTTGTTCAGAGCTTGACTTGCTTATACATATGGGAATCCAGTTTGTTTATACAAACGGGAGTCCAGATTGTATGAATACGTGAGGACAGGCTAATGAGTAATGTATTTAATTTTTATTAAAGTGTTTTGCTATTTGTGTAGCATAGCCAACAAGTCTTGAACTTTTTAAAATTAAGCTAAATTTGTTTTGTGTTTTAAGCTCCTGCAAAATAAAGATTCATTTCTGTAACAACCTGGATTTGTACAGCACTTTTCATAGGAAACATCAACAGCAGCTTACCTTTGATATAACCAATTTGATGCAGATGGGGAGGCAGTTCTGTAGTGGTATTGTCACCAGACGAGTAATCCAGAGACCCAGGGTAATGCTAATGAGACCCAGGTTTGAATCCCACCATGGTGGTTGGAATTTCAACAGAATTCTAGGGGTGAGAGGCTAAAGGAAATACCTCTGAATTTATATCATATTTAAATCTACAAATGATATGTTCCTGTTGCAATGTATAAACTGGAATTTCCAGCTCCTTGGTACAGTTCAGCAAGTTTACTGCCAATCATGATGGCCTTAAGTACACACCTTGATTTCTCAAATTACTTGATCTTGCCTCGAGTGGCAAAAGTTCATGGTTGGGAAGCCAACAATTGACCCTGGTTCCCACTCATACTACCTATCCCTATCCTTGGCCAGCAGCAAGGACAGGATTAGGTTTCATTGCAATGTTCCACCTCAGTTGAATAGCCCATTGATGCCCAATGTTAAGGTTCACACGTGAACAATTCGTATTTATGCAAGCTGTCAGAGAGGGTACATCACTTGTGTGATTGTACCCTCGTAACTAAATGCCTTTGAAAAGTTGAGGAAACAAATTGCAAGTGCAGTGGGTGGGTGGGGGGGGGAGCAGCAAAAAAGGGATGGATTCTCTGGCTCCAATTAAGGAGTTCCACCCATCCTGAGCAATTGTAAAATACAGCATGATTACATGGTCAGTAATACACATCGTCACTCCAGTCTCTGATATTAGGCAAGGTGAATAGGCACAAATGAGCCTATTAAAGAGCCACTTGTGTGGTGTTTTTAGAATAATGATCTCTACCTGAAGTCAATAGGATCTGGCACATCACTAAACTAATTTCCCTCAACATCAGCCAG
Source organism: Scyliorhinus torazame (assembly GCF_047496885.1). Classification (NCBI taxonomy): domain Eukaryota; kingdom Metazoa; phylum Chordata; class Chondrichthyes; order Carcharhiniformes; family Scyliorhinidae; genus Scyliorhinus; species Scyliorhinus torazame. Next base: position 76,332,955 of record NC_092707.1, read on the forward strand.
AGGGAACCTTCCAGCCAAACAGTCCAAAATTATTTTCTTTTAGCTAGATTGTAATTACTCGTATATTGTAAGGGTCTGGGTGAGAACGCATCTAAAATTATTCCCCCACCAAAGGAAATAGGAGTTGGATTCGCAAAGTGTTTGATACAGAGGCTTAAATGAGACAATTTAAGCTTCAAATAAACATATAAATTTGATAGTATGAAAAAGCATCCAACTTGGTGGGTTATACAAAGAGTATGAATTGAAACGCTCACATAATATCCCACTATATAAATAATTCTTATTTCTATGAGAGAATCCCAAACATCATCTTTCAGGGCGGCACGGTAGCATAGTGGGTAGCACTGTTGCTTCACTGCTCCAGGGTCCCAGGTTCGATTCCCGGCGTGGGTCACTGTCTGTGTGGAGTCTGCACGTTCTCCCTGGGTCTGCGTGGGTTTCCTCCAGGTGCTCCAGTTTCCTCCCACAAGTCCTGAAATACGTGCTGTTAGGTAATTTGAACATTCTGAATTCTCCCTCTGTGTATCCAAATAGGTGTCGGAATGTGGCGACTAGGGGCTTTTCACAATAACTTCATTGCAGTGTTAAAGTATGCCTACTTGTGACAATAAAGATTATTATTATTAATACAAATATGAGGCTTTAAAAGAGGATTTGGATATCCATCAAACAGCAAAGTAATATTACCTTGATCCCCGAGTGTGTGAGACTCATTAAGATGGATCCCACGTGGAGTTGACCACTACCACTACAACAAAGACTAATAATTCATGTTATGTGAAAATATTTATAATAGATTTTGGGGGTGTATAATTAAAAGGTGGTGTGCAAGATGGTAATTTATTAAATATAAACCACCCCTAATCATTATCCCAGATTAGGTGAGAAAACCTATTGTAATTAGGTTGCCAATTCAATTTCGAAGACATTTTTTCTAAATTTGTTCTTGAAAAATTAGGGTGGCACGGTGGCATAGTGGTTTGCACTGCTGCTTCAACGCCAGGAATTGGGTTCGATTCTGACCTTGGGTGACTTTGTGTGGAGTCTGCTTGTTCTTCCCTTGTCTGTTGGTTTCCGCGGGTGCTCCAGTTTCCTCCTACAGCCCAAAGACTTGCAGGTTAGGTGGATTGGCTGTGCTAAATTGCCCCTTAGTTTCCAAAGATGTGCAGCTTAACTGGGGTTTCGGGGATAGGGTGGGATTTTGGCCTGGGTGGAGTGTTCTTTCGGAGGGTCGGTGCAGACCTGATGGGCTAAATGGCCTGCTTCTGCACTGTAGGGATTCTATGCATCATGCTGGTCAATCTGCTTGGTCAACGTACTGTATTCAGTAAGATCGTAAGACTTTGGACCGAGTGTTCCTATGTCAGATTGTGGTTTTATCTATCCAAATAGCTTTGTAATTTAGTGCTCGTTGTCATTGTAAGGACTGTTAGGATAGTGGTCTCTAGATGTATGTAACGTTTATCAACAATGTCACATTGATATGAAAGGAGTTAACCATGTATATGCTTGGTCAACTTTTCTCTTAGGAAATTCAGTTTGCTGTGTGCTTTACTGAAAAGTCGTTCTTAAATTAATTTCTTGTATCTATTCGATATATTGCAGCCTTATTCCTTTACACTTGAGTGGGCAATGAAAAATTGTGTTCAAGTGCGTCAGATGGGAAAAAAGTTGGGATTGTTTTACGGCAGGTATGACAAAAGTCCTGACACCGGATCCATGGCTACATGTACCAGTAACGTCTGCCAGTGGAGGTGGCAGCATCTGTACGATTTCTGAGTTCATTTTCTGTTTGAACTTTCAATTTAAAAAATAAGGGCAGATTCAAGGAGCTCTTTAAATTTGCAGCCATAACCGACTTTCTGTTTGTGGCAGAAATCCCAATGTATTTACATTGTGTATTTATGTATGTCCTATGTTTATTTCATGTATGGAATGATCTGTCTGCACTACACTGAGCAATACTTTTCACTGTACCTCGGTACACATGACAATAAAACAAATCCGAATCCCTCTGCCGGATGAAATACTGGCCTAAATGCCTGACAAGGTGCAGAGACCCCATTTGCACCTCTAATTGGTTGCCTTCCTGCCATTGGGCTGTGAATTGACCATCTGACGCTTGATTCGATGAGCTGAGGTGGTGGGGCGGGATGAGTGGACCAGTCACATTCCATTTCACCTCCCTCACTCTGCCGAAGATCATAAAATCCAGCCCAAGGAACAGTAAAACCAATAGGTCTATCAAGAGAAAAATACATCAATGCTGATTAAATTAGGAACACTGCAAAATATGTTTTACATTTTTATCCCTCCATACTGCTTCTGGCACTTAAGTAACTTATCCTGCAATCATTGGGTCTATGTATCATCTCTGTGGAAGGCTGGTGCAATGAGCCATTGCTGATCAAGTATCAAGCAGACCAGAAGTGTAGGGCACGATTCAACCAAAACGTTTCTACGTCTGGTTTCGGGTGCATTTGGCGGGTGTTTCGTGGCAGCTGCAGTGCCAAGATTGACCCCTCCGAGGCCTCTGGAGCTGGATGGGGCACATCGGGTGCTGGCGAGGAGGCCCAAGGCTAATGAGCCGCCAAGGGCGATTGTAGTGAGGTTTCACGGACAGAGAGAGGGTCTTGAAATGGGCCAAGAAAGAGCGGAGCAGCAGCTGGGAGAATGCGGAGATCCGAATCTACCCGGACTGGAGCACGGAGGTAGCAAAGAGGAGAGCGGGTTTCAACCGGGCCAAGGCGGTGCTGCATCGGAAGGGAGTGAGAATCGGAATGCTGCAGCCAGTGCAATTGTGGGTCACATTCAAGGATCAACATCACTATTTTGAAACGCCTGAGGAGGCTTGGACCTTTATTCAAACTGAAAAGTTGACTCAAACTGAGGGTTTGTGAGGGTGGGGGGGATGTTCGATGTTTGTTGTACACAGGGAGTTAATCATGTGCAGGAAATGTTCCACGGGTTGGGTGATGGATGGGGAAAGGGACCGGGTGAGAAAACTGCGAGTCGGTGGACGCCGGTGCTGGAGGGAGGGGAGGCTCGGGGATGGGAGAAATGAGACAAGGCCGCGACAGGAGCTGCGCCAGAGGGGGCGGGGCAGGCTTAGGAAAGCGCGGGCTTTTTCCCGCGCTAGGGAAGGACGGAGGGGGGGGGGGGATGGAGGAGCGCACACTGATTGGGAGATTCCCACATGGGGGGTGGTGGTGGTCAGCAGGCGTCAGCTGACTTAGGGGAGTGCTATGGGTGGAGCAAAAGAGCTAGACATGGGGGAATTGGACACAGAAGAGGTGGTCGGGGCGGGGTTCCCCCGTCTGGGGGACTGGAGGGTGAGGGCGGCGCGGGCACTGGACTGGCCTACAAAAGGGGATGGCTAGTCGGCAAGGGGGGGGTGGGAAGCCCCCCAATCCGGCTGATAACGTGGAATGCGAGGGGCCTGAATGGGCCGGTAAAGAAGGCCCGAGTGTTCGCGCACTTAAAGGGACTGAAGGCAGACGTGGTCATGCTCCAGGAGACACATTTGAAGGTGGCGGACCAGGTCAGGTTAAGAAAGGGATGGGTAGGACAGGTATTCCATTCGGGGCTGGATGCGAAGAACAAGACGGGTGGCAATATTGGTGGGGAAGCGGGTGTCGTTTGAGGCCAAGAATATCGTAGTGGACAATGGAGGTTGATACGTGATGGTGAGCGGTAAGTTGCAGGGGACGTGGGTGGTATTGGTAAATGTATACACCCCGAACTGGAATGATGCTGGATTCATAAAGCGTATGTTAGGGCGCATTCCCGACCTGGAGGTAGGAAGCTTGATAATGGGTGGGGATTTTAATACGGTGTTGGACCCAGCATTGGATCGCTCCAGATCTAGGACCGGAAAGAGGCCGGCGGCGGCCAAGGTGCTTAGGGGGTTTATGGACCAGATGAGGGGGGGGGGGGGGGAGTGGATCCGTGGAGGTTTGCCAGGCCGCAGGCCAGGGAATTTTCTTTTTTCTCCCACGTGCACAAAGCCTACTCCCGGATAGATTTTTTTGTTCTGGGCAGGGCGCTGATCCCGAAAGTGGAGGGAACGGAGTATTCGGCCATAGCCATTTCAGATCACGCCCCGCACTGGGTGGAACTGGAGTTGGGAGAGGAGAGGGACCAACGCCCATTGTGGCGGTTGGATGTGGGACTGCTGGCAGATGAGGCGGTGTGTGGGAAGGTGAGGGGGTGCATTGAAAGGTACTTGGAGGCCAACGACAACGGGGAGGTGCAGGGTGGGGGTGGTATGGGAGGCGCTGAAGGCGGTGATCAGGGGAGAGCTAATCTCCATCAGGGCTCATAGGGAGAAGATAGAGGGCATAGAAAGGGAGAGGTTAGTGGGGGAGATTTTAAGAGTGGACAGGAGATACGCAGAGGCCCCTGAAGAGGGACTACTTAGGGAAAGGCGACATCTCCAGACGGAGTTCGACCTGTTGACTATAGGGAAGGCAGAGGCACAGTGGAGGAAAGCGCAGGGGGTGACGTATGAGTATGGGGAGAAGGCGAGCCAGCTCCGTAAGAGGATGGCAGCGAGGGAAATAGGTGGAGTCAAGGATGGAAGGGGAGCTACGGTGTGGAGTGCGACGAAAGTAAATGAGGCATTCAAGGCCTTTTTTGAGGAGCTGTACAGATCCCAGCCCCCAGCGGGGGAAGAGGGGATGCGACGATTCTTGGACCAACTGAGGTTCCCGAGGGTGGCGGATCAGGAGGTGGTTGGTTTGGGGGCACCAATTGGGTTGGAGGAGCTGATCAAAGGTCTGGGGTGTATGCAGGCAGGGAAGGCCCCGGGACCGGACGGGTTCCCAGTTGCGTTCTATAGGGAATACATAGACCTGTTAGCCCCGTTGCTAGTGAGACTTTTAATGAGGAAAGGGAGGGAGGGACCCTGCCCCCGACAATGTCTGAGGCGACGATCTCTTTGATCCTGAAGCGGGACAAGGACCCACTGCAATGTGGGTCGTACAGGCCGATCTCGCTCCTCAACGTGGATGCTAAGTTGCTGGCAAAAGTGCTGGCTACGAGGATCGAGGACTGTGTCCCGGGGGTGGTTCACGAGGACCAGACGGGATTTGTAAAGGGCAGGAAGCTAAACACCAATGTGCGGCGGCTCCTAAACCATCGGTGGAGGGAGAGGCGGAGATAGTGGTGGCTATGGACGCAGAGAAGGCCTTTGACCGAGTAGAGTGGGAGTACCTCTGGGAAGTGCTGCGGAGGTTTGGGTTCAGGGGAGGGATTATTAGCTGGTTTAAGCTCCTATACAGAGCCCCGGTGGAGAGTGTGGTTACGAATCGGCGGAGGTCGGAGTATTTTCGGCTGTATAGTGTGACGAGTCAGGGGTGCCCTCTGTTGTTCGCATTAGCAATTGAACCCTTGGCCATGTCATTAAGGGAGTCTAGGAAATTGAGGGGGGTGGTCCGAGGGGGAGAGGAGCATCGAGTGTTGCTTTATGCAGACGACCTGTTGCTGTATGTGGCGGATCCAGTGGAGGGGATGGTGGAGGTCATGCAGACTCTAAGGGAGTTTGTGGATTTTTCGGGCTATAAGCTTAATGTAGGGAAGAGTGAGTTTTTTGTAGTACAGTCAGGAGACCAGGAAAGGGGGATAGACGATCTACCGCTGAGGAGGGCGGAAAGGATCTTTCGGTACTTGGGGATCCAAATTGCTAGGAGTTGGGGGGCCCTACATAAACTTAATCTGACGAGGCTGGTGGAGCAGATGGAGGAGCTCTTCAAATGATGGGACATGTTGCCGCTCTCGCTGGCGGGTAGAGTGCAGTCGGTCAAAATGGTGGTCCTCCCGAGGTTTCTTTTTGTGTTCCAGTGCCTTCCAATTGTAATCACCAAGGCCTTTTTTAAGAGGGTAGGCAGGAGTATTATGGGTTTTGTGTGGGCAAATAAGACCCCGAGGGTAAGGAGAGGGTTGCTGGAGCGCAGTAGAGACAGAGGAGGGTTGGCGTTGCCGAATCTGGGTGGCTACTACTGGGCAGCAAATGTGGCGATGATTCGTAAGTGGGTGATGGAGGGAGAAGGGGCGGCATGGAAGAGGTTGGAGATGGCGTCCTGCAAGGAAACGAGCCTGGGTCGCTGGTGACGGCACCGCTGCCGCTCTCGCCGACAAGGTACACCACGAGTCCGGTGGTGGCGGCAACGCTAAAGATCTGGGGCCAGTGGAGACGGCACGGGGTGCAATGGGAGCCTCGGTGTGGTCCCCGATCAGGGGTAACCATCGGTTTGTCCCAGGGAGGATGGACGGGGGGTTTCAGAGCTGGCATCGAGCAGGGATTAGAAGAATGGGGGACCTGTTCATTGATGGGACGTTTGCGAGCCTAGGGGCACTGGAGGAGAAGTTTGGGCTACCCCCGGGAAATTCTTTCAGGTACATGCAGGTGAGGGAATTCCCGTTGCTCCCGGCACAGGAGATTCAAGACAGGGTGATCTTGGGTGTATGGGTCGGAGAGGGCAAGGTGTCGCCGATATACCAGGAGATGAAAGAAGGGGGAGGCGTTGGTAGAGGAGCTGAAGGGTAAATGGGAGGAGGAGATTGAGGAGGGGCTGTGGGCTGATGCCCTAAGTAGGGTCAATTCCTCTACTTCGTGTGCCAGGCTTAGCCTGATACAATTTAAGGTGGTTCATAGAGCGCACATGACGGGGGCAAGGCTGAGTAGGTTCTTTGGGGGAGAGGACAGATGTGGGAGGTGCTCAGGAAGTCCGGTAAACCATGTCCATATGTTTTGGACATGCCCAGCACTGGAGGGGTTCTGGAGGGGAGTGGCGGGAACAGTATCTAAGGTGGTGAAAGTCCGGGTCAAGCAAGCTGGGGGCTAGCACTATTTGGAGTAGTTGTCGAGCCGGGAGTGCAGGAGGCGAAAGAGGTCGGTATTCTGGCCTTTGCGTCCCTAGTAGCCCGGCGAAGGATCTTGCTAATGTGGGAGGAGGCGAAGCCCCCCAGCGTGGAGGCCTGGATAAATGATATGGCAGGGTTTATCAAGTTGGAAAGGATAAAGTTTGCCTTGAGAGGGTCTGCACAGGGGTTCTACAGGCGGTGGCAACCGTTCCTAGACTATCTCGCGGAGCGTTAGATGAAGGTCAGTCAGCAGCAGCAGCAACGGGGGGGGGGGGGGGGGGGCTTGTTTGGGGGGCATTTGAGCAAGAGAATACATGAAGGATCTAGAAAACTGACATGTACGGGAGGAATCCAATGTACAAAGCTCGGTATCATATTGATTTATCATGTTCATGTCTTGCTATGTGCGCTTTATTTCTTTTTGTTACGGGGGGGGTTTGTTTGTAAGGGTGAAAAATTGTGTTAACATTCTTAATAAATATATTTTTTTAAAAGAAATTTCAATTGATTCGGACGGACCACTTCAATACTCCAAATTCAATCATAAATTTTAACTGAATCACTCCTGAAATTTTAAATGTTGTGTTGGAAACTGGACTCTATCAACAAATCACTGTTTCTCTGCTTTCTTGATGCAGTTGGCAAAAATGTTGACACCCAGAAACTCGCCCTGACAAAGCAACTGGCCAAAGCATAAAGCGGCAATATGCACGGATGGAGAAAATGATGTTAAATAGGGAGGCTTTCTCTGTTCTTTCCAACCTAAAGGAAATGACTAATGCTGGGTCCAGTTCCACCTAGTTTGCAGTGTCACAATACACTTCACGTGAGTTTTGACAGTGACTATTTGACATGTTGAAAGGTTTGAAACCAAGTTACATCTTATGATCTCATGTCTGCACACCCAGTTTGCCGAAGGATCTTCCATGAGGAGCAGGTGTAGCTATTTTTATGTGAAGTTTACCCTGGCTCTTAAGGTGAGCTCTTGAACTGGACACCTCTTCATATCAAGATTCTCCTGTTAGATTTTCCCTTGCAACGTTGAACTCTGTCACTGGTCCATGCAATCTTTGTGTCCACTCGTGCAAACATTGGCTGCTGCTCCAACTCTGACACCAGCCCTACTTTAGTTTGTGACCATTTCTGTTCAACCTCTGCTCTCCCCTTCTTTATGGTTAACTGTGCTTCCCCACTCCCCAATACATTGTCCCTCTCAATTCCTCCACCCACTCGACATCGGTATGTAACCTTTCCTGTTTCCTGCAATATTGTCTACACCTCTCTTAATATGCCCTGCCACAAGCAGGAGATAATACATTCCCAACATTTTCTTCCACTGATTTTAGTGACTATGCGATGGACCAAGTGCTAGAAAATGGGATTGGTAAAGATAGGTGCTTGATGGCTGTCGAAGACATGATGGGCAGGTGGGTCTTCTGTGCTATAAAATTCTATAGCTCTATGTGACCTTGTTTCTAAATGGTTGTTAACCTCTTCTCATTTCTTAACTCTTTCACATGAACCTTTCCTATTACACAACCCAATCCCTTCACCCCTACCCCCCTGTCCACCCCTCTAGTTCCACCTAACGCTACCAGTGGACAATCAACCAATACCTTGCTCCACACCACCATTCGGAATGTTTGCTCGCTCATAAATGGGGCCCCAGTAGAGAGGAATTTTGCTCTCTTGCATCTGGCAGAAATCTGGATGACATTTTACTTCTAGCATACAAAATCTTGGTTAGATCATCTCCAAATCTGTCACCTGCTACCCTTGAGGGAAATAAACACTTCCTTGCTGCCACACACCTCCTTGCCAAATTGGCTCTACACTCATCCCTAGAGCATCTCGAAAACAAGGACTCCGACATCAGACTCCTATTTATTGACTACAGCTCCGCCTTCAACACCATAATCCCCCAGCCAAGCTCATATCAAAGCTCCAAAACCTAGGACTTGGCTCCCCACTCTGCAACTGGATCCTCGATTTTCTGACCAACAGACCACAATCAGTAAGAATGAACAACAACACCTCCTCCACAATAGTCCTCAACACCGGGGCCCCGCAAGGCTGTGTACTTAGCTCCCTACTCTACTCCCTGTACACACATGACTGCGTGGCAAAACTTGGTCCCAACTCCATCTACAAGTTTGCTGACGATACGACCATAGTGGGCCGGATCTTGAATAACGACGAGTCAGAATACAGGTGGGAGATAGAGAACCTAGTGGAGTGGTGTAACGACAACAATCTCTCCCTCAATGCCAGCAAAACTAAAGAGCTGGTCATTGACTTCAGGAAGCAAAGTACTGTACACACCCCTGTCAGCATCAACGGGGCCGAGGTGGAGATGGTTAGCAGTTTCAAATTCCTTGGGGTGCACATCTCCCAAAATCTCTCCTGGTCCACCTACGTCGACGCTACCACCAAGAAAGCACAACAGCGCCTTTACTTCCTCAGGAAACTAAGGAAATTCGGCATGTCCACATTAACCCTTACCAACTTTTACAAATGCACCCTAGAGAGCATCCTATCTGGCTGCATCACAGCCTGGTATGGCAACTGCTCGGCCAAGGACTGCAAGAAACGTCAGAGAGTCGTGAACACCGCCCAGTCCATCACACAAACCTGCCTCCCATCCATTGACTCTATCTACACCTCCCGCTGCCTGGGGAAAGCGGGCAGCATAATCAAAGATCCCTCCCACCTGGCTTATTCACTCTTCCAACTTCTTCCATCGGGCAGGAGATACAGAAGTCTAAGAACACGCACGAACAGACTCAAAAACAGCTTCTTCCCCACTGTCACCAGACTCCTAAATGACCCTCTTATGGACTAACCTCATTAACACTACACCCTGTATGCTTCATCCGATGCTAGTGCTTATGTAGTGACATTGTATATGTTGTGTTGCCCTATTATGTATTTTCCTTTCTTCCCATGTATTTAATGATCTGTTGAGCTGCTCGCAGAAAAATACTTTTCACTGTACCTCGGTACACTTGACAATAAACAAATCCAATCCAATCCAATTTGCATTTCCATGCTCAATTCCTTTGGTCTTCCAATCTTTACTGCTACTAATTTGCTCTCTCACCTCTGCTGTTGATAGTCTGCTACTCTTTTCATTTGTTGATGGATGTTGTGAAAATGCTTTGATGTCCATTCTAATAAAAATGGAACCTGTCTTTAAAGCGCTCAATTTTTTGAACCGAGGAACAGACATAGACCATTCAGCCCCTTGAGCTTGTTCAGTCATTCATTTTGATCATGGCTGATCTGTATGTTAATTCCATTTGCTCACCTTGGTTTCCTAGACTTTAATACCCTTGCCTGAGAAAAGCTTTACTGATGTCAGTTTTGAAATTTTCAATTCACCCCAAGCTTCAACAATGTTTTGAGGGAAGAGATATCCAGATTTCCACTACACTTTATGTGAAGAAATGCTTTTTAAAATTCATTCATGGGATGTGGGCTGCGCTGGCCAAGTCAGCATTCATTGCCCATCCATAATTGCCCCTGCGAAGGTGCTGGTGAGCTGCCTTCTTGAGCCGCTGCAATGCATGTGGTGTGGGTACATCCATAGTGCTGTTAGGGAGGGAGTTCTGGGATTTTGATCTTGTGACATCACTCCTACATGACCTAGCTCAAATTTTAAGTTTATTGCTTGATTCCCCCAGCAAAGCATATTGATTCTCTCCAACTATCTTTTAACTACTTTAAACATCTTAGACACCTAAATTTTCTATATCCTGTGGCATGGTAGCACAGTGGGGGTGGGGAGGGGCCGAGGGGCCCATACGAAACATAGAACATAGGAATTAGGAGCAGAATTAGACAATTCAGCCCTTCAAACCTGCTCCGCCATTCAATCAGATCATGGCTGATCTCTTCCTGGTCTCAAAACCACCTCCCTACCTGTTTAGCGCAGTTCAGACATGGGTCTCCTGAATTTATGTGACGTTTGTAAACTTTCATTGAGTCAAGGAGCAGAACAGCAGCCAGGATTTTGGCATTCGGTATGAAGCAAAAATGAGGTGGTCGACCTAACATCGCTCACAAAGTCTTCAAAGAGGCAAGGAGGAGGCACTGGTCAATGGCCTTTGAGGGGAACAGTGGGGCGACTCAACCTCTAGGGCTGAGGAGGGTGGGCAACCACCAAAAAGAACAGAGGCCACCAGGCCAGATAGCCAGCAGCAGGCAGCCAGCCAGGAGCACACATGGTCGCCATTCGGGTTGGGCTGCCACGTCACCAGGGGGAGGGATGTGACATGGGGCCCCGCAAAGTGGGAGAGTGTGGACCCCCCCCCCCAAAGTGTCAGTCCGCCTTTGAATATTGTGTCCAATTCTGGGCCTCACAATTTAGGAATTATGTTGAAGGCGTTAGACAGGGTGCAGAAAAAGAGATAGAATAGTTCCAGGGATTATGTGGATAGTTTGGAGATCCTGGAGTTCTTGTTAGAGAAGAGAGGTTTAGAGGAGATTTGATAGAGGTATTCAAAATGAATAAACTATTCGCTTTAGCAGAATGAAAGCAAAGAACACTGATTTAAGATATTTGAAAAAGAACCAACAGTGATATAAGGAAAAGATTTTTAATGCAGTAAATGATTCAGAACTGAAATGCACTGCCTGAGAGTGTAGTGGAGGTAGGTTCAATCATGGCTTTCTAACAGGATTTGGATAAGCATCTGAAAATAAAACGAATGCAGGGCTATGGGGAAAGGGAGGGAGTGAGAGTTGCTAAATTGCTGTTGCAGAGTGGCCTCCTTCTGTGCTGGAACTATTTTACGATTTTAGGACGGATGTAAGCTTGATGAAAGACGTAGAGATGAATGAAAATAGGTAGATTTGATGCAGTACTGAAGACTGTTTGGAAGGTATTTTATTCCAAGGCACCATGGTTAGGTGGGTATAAAAAACGATCTTGTATTATTTGACGATTGGAGTGCATGAACGATGCCTTCCGTTTTTTGCATAGCAGGAATCCAAATGGAAATATGACAATGACCAAATCACCTTTATTAACAATACTGCTGGTTGGGTAAATAGTGGCCAGGACACTGGGGAAGAAGCCCCCTGTTTCTCTTCAAATGCTGCAACAGAATCTTTTACACCTAGCTCAGAGGGCTGCTGGGACTTCCTTTCAGCATCTCATTTGAAACGCAGGACCTTCAACAGTGTGGCACTCCCTTGGTATGGCATAGATTGTCCACCTAGATTTAGTCTGCCAAGAGTCGGACTTGAACCCATATGGCCATCCGTTTGGGAGTATTGCCATTGGCAATTACATTTCAGAAAATAATTAATTGGCTGTGGATCTTGGTGGTGGGGGGGTCACTGAAATGAATAAAGGAGTTTGTTTTAATTTTCAGGGTGTATTGGGATATTTATTTGGTCCTCCTTGCTGCAAGGGGGCAGCAAAGAGCTGGGTCACGTGGCGCTGCTCAGCTGGTAACAGGGAGGGTCCTGGTTGTGCTCAGCTGTTGGTTTTGCTAGAATGAAACCTGTGCCCAGAGCGCCTAAACACAGCTAAACACCAGAGCGGCACTGGTGATAAGACAGCATGGAAAATTGCACTTTTCAAAAGTAAAACCTCGAATGGATTGGAGGGAGACGATTGGAAACTGCGTTGAAACCAAACCGAAACGAAAAGGGTGTTCACTGTTTGTTGTATCTCCATGAAGATACAGCCTGACAACTGCTCCCTTGTATTGATGGACGGATCTACAGACTGCAGCCCCCAGCCTGGAGGTGAGTGAATGTTGCGAGGACAAGTTCCTGGGAATCGCCTTTGGACACATCCGAATTACTTGTTTACTTTGTAACCACGCACAAAAAACTCCATAAGGTTCAAACACACACTGAGGCTTTTGTTGGTAAGTGGTCGCCACTTGTGGTAAATGTGATAGTTAATTGACATGCAGGCGTTTCACCATAAAGGGACACTGCCCCTTCAGAGTTCATGGCGGCAATCCGTTACCAACCGGGGCTCAGTTTATGCCACTGAGTCACGTTCTGGATTCCAAGTCCCACTCCAGAGACTTGAGCATCAACTCTCGGCTGTCACTCGGTATGGACGGGGTGCGGCACTGTGGGAGGTGCAGTCTTTCGGATGAGAGGTCCCGTTTGCCCTCTCCCAAAAGAAGAGTAGGGAGCGTTCTCCCTGGTCCTCACCAATATTTATCCCTCCATCACAATCGCTAAGTCGGATCTTCTGGCCGTTTTCACATTGCTATTTGTAGACATTGAATTATTGTGTGAAAATTCCCTGCATTACAAGAGTGACTATATTTCAAAAGTGTTTCAATGGCCGTGAAGTGCTTTTGCGATAACACCTGGGTGTGAAAAGTGGTATATAAATGTGACCTGAAATAGATTGGATAGTACAGCTTTGACACTCCCACAGTCACTACTGCACTGGAATGTTAACCTTGAACATATGCCCCTTTCTCTGGAATGGGGTGTGACCTCTCAATGTTCTGATTCTAAGACTGGAGTGTGTTGCTCGTTTTAGCCTTAGTTTACTTTATTCTTATTCTGTCACCTTTGCTCATGAGTCGCCAGGTATCTTTCTGATACCGCCACGTGGTTCAAGTCCAAGTAATGATTAATAATGCAACACACCGCTTAGTAAGAGTTAAATCAACGCTCATTTATTATATACAGCAATTAATACTTATACAATAATCCTACTTCTAGACTACTACCTACCACCAAAGGCCAATACTTAACTTTGGAAATGGCCCACCAGGTCCGGGAAACAAATGGTCTTTCGAATTGGTTCTGAGCCTGCGGGATTCAAAAGCTGGTACAAGTCAATAGTCGGGAGCGCCTATCTGGTAGCGATCGCTGGAGTAAGACTTACAGTTTTCTTGTAGAAGGGTCTCGAAGGTTGCGAGCAGGAAGAGAAGGGTCGAGTTGAACTTGGCCCCTATTCTTAGTCCCCAGGGGCTGCCCGCCTCTCGGGGCGCACCTTGTACTTGGTTCCAAGTGATTGGACTTGGTCCCTATCACTTGGTTCGATATTCTCCAATACTGGAGCGATTCCTTGATCGAGGGGTGGTCGTTCACCTCGCTTTGTGTCAGCTCCTGCTGGCGCCGAAAGGCCTGGGTCGGCTTTGCGTGTCTATTTTGTATCGATTGTTCCCGGGGATTGCTGCTTCGTATGCAGATGGCTGGGGTGTTGTTATGTTAATGTCTGCAGGTATCGGTTTGGTCTGGCTTCTCCAGAGGCGAATACACTGTTTTACCTGCAGCTGTCCGTTTGAGTCCTGTTGGCTGATTTTCCCATCAGCCTCTTCCGTTCGCCATTTTAAATCGGGGTTTGGCTATTCTAATCGGGAATCAGCCATTTTACGTGGCTACAAGTGCTATACTGAGCTGTTGAGCACATTGTAATTAGCAGCTCCTCAAGGTTAGATGAAATGTTTTTCTTGGGTGACATAGTGGTTAGCTCTGTTGCTTCACAGCACCAGGGACCCAGGTTCATTTCCGGCCTTGGGTGACTATCTGTATGGTGTTTGTACTTTCTCCCCGTGCCTGCATGGGTTTCCTCCGGATGCTCCTGTTTCCTCACACAGTCCAAAGGTATGCAGGTTAGGTGGATTACATATGCTAAATTGCCCCTTAGTGTCCAGGGATGTTGGGGTTACGACCATAGGGCAAGGGAATGTACTAAGGTATGGTGCTCTATCAGAGGGTCGGTGCAGACTTGATGGGCCAAATGGCCTCCTGTAGGAATTCTATTCTATGGTTCTTTTAACAGATAACGAGGGACACATTTTCTTGGTGCACATTACTCAATTTTTTTTAATGTTGCCCTGCCTGTAAGGGTGAAAAGTGCTTAGAATTTTTGTTTTCAAGATTAGAACTGGATAGCAGGATTGCTCTTCCATGGTTAAAGGTGCCCCACGCTTAAAGGTGCCTCATTGGACAGAGTCAAGAGATCTTAACTCTTGCATCTCACTGTGCTATAGCCATGCCATGTGCTCAATGCTGACCCTGGGTGACTGTAATGGGAAGAGTTTTATTCCCCAAGGCTAAAATCCTTCCACTTGATAACTTCTCCAAGGCAAAACGGAAACAAAAAATGCAAGAATTGGCAACTAAAGATTCCAATTCTGAGACTTCAGCCAAACTCTGAAACTAGCTATATAATGTTTTAGAAAGTGAGTGGGCACAACATCTGAACGGTGCCTCATTGAACCATAAGCCGCTGACCGTGATGTTTAATTTTGGATTATGACTATTTGAGGAATAATGAACAAACCAGTCGAAAAACAAATATGACCCACGAAAATGTGTTTTTAATATTAAACTAAAATCACTCCTAGAGGAACCAAGAAATGATTGTTTCACTTTCCACTTGAGATCATTTAACTTGAGCATGAAGGAATAATAGCTTGTGCATTTTTTAGTATATTTTAAAAGATGGTTTTAATGAAAATTGAACCGTCTCGTGAATTTGTAAGTTCAATATGTTTAAACAGTGTGGTTTCTTAATCAATGTTTTCTTAATATAAAAGGAAGACTTATGCGTAAATAGGATCTGAAAATGTGAATATTGCGGGTGAAGAGACAGCATGGTGTTGGTTACAGAGGACATGCTTGTTGTAAGGAACATTTTAATGAGGGTCACATTATGTACCTATGTTATAACCAGCATAATGCTTTGTTTTGTTTTCCAGCAGCTGAGTCTCTCCTGCTGGCAAAGCTCATACCCAGCAGATCTCGTGAATTAGATTGTAAATCTGGCTGTGAGACTTGGGGTGTGGCATTTTCCCCTGATGGCTTATACTTTGCATGGTCACAGGGGCACCATATTGTGAAGTTGGTACCCTGGCCACTTGAAGGTCATCTAATGTAAGTTTGCAAATTCATTACTTGAGGAATCCAGGAGCTTCAGTGAGGAACTTTTATTACAAATGTTTATGCTTGACCTTTTTCCTGTGGTGCATTTTTTTATTCAATGAAAGTATGCAGAGCTACTCCACTGAAAACTCCATTATTCCCATTATTCTCTGATTGAGTGCTCTCACCCCAAAAATCAAATTAGAGGTAAAAAATTTGGTACCTCATGTACAAATAAAACAGGCATGGGAATAAAGACGAACAAAAGCAGCATTATGCGATTTTGTACACCAAGAAAATTTAAGATAAAATAATTGAGCAATGTCAGTTGTGACCGAACAGCTGTGCGTGGCTTGATAACATACTGCTAATACATGTGCACCACATTTTGTAAGGCAAAACTGCTTAAATGCAAAACATGAGGCTATCGAGAAATAATTTTCCAATTAACTTTTCGGGTACGCAAGAGAGAAATATTACATAGAATCCCTCCAGTGCAGAAGGAGGCCATTCGGCCCATCAAGTCTGCACTGATCCTCTGAAGAGAATGTTAGCAGGCTTTGGGGTATATAATATAACTGTTTGCATTGTTTCAAACAATGTTCTGAATTTAATAACGTAATTATTTGCATGGAAATTCCCTTCAGTTTTATATAACTGCCCGTATCGCTTGTTACAGCTGCAAAAGGTTTCTATAACTTCAAATGAGTCTTTGCATCTACTCCCCTGAAGAATAATTAAAATGTTTGTAGTCATTATTTGTTGCTTAGTCAGTAGTCCAGTTGTGTCCAAGGTAATCACTTGTTCAGAACTTGCTTGGAGGAAGATGGTAAATTAAAATACACAGTTAAAGTGGCAGATCAATCACAAGTGAGCCCAAAAAGCTGTCATCCAACACTGCCATGGGTATGATGGAGTGGGAGGCCCACAGGTAATCAAAATGCCAAAGCCTAGAGGAGATCCTGAGACTGGATCATTTGTGGTGTCTGTGCATGCCTGTATCTAATATTGGTGCTTTATTGGGTGCCTGTGCCTGCTAGTTGGGACAATGCAGTTTAAAAAAAAAAAAAAAAAAATGTATTTTATTCCAAACGTATTCAAAAGTACAAAAGCATAAATAAATCGAAGAGATTCTCCACATCTCACTGTTCACAGTTTGTGCAAGATTTATTTTCCCCCTTTTCATCCCCACCCCCTGCAATGAACAATTCCTCAAACATGGTCATGAATAGTCCTCATCGTTTCTCAAAGCCCTCTGCTGATCCCCCTCCATTCGCAGGTCCCTAGTCAGGCCACCACTGCTGGTGGCATTGTCGACCACCATTCCAGCAGAAACCTTCGCTGGGAGAAGGCACAAGATCGGAATTCCTCCCCTCCATTAGTTCTGGCATTTCCAACAGCCCAAAAATTGTCACCATAGCGTTTGGCCTGGCCTCTACCCCCATAATCTTTGATAGCGTCTCAAACACTCCCTCCCAGTATCTCTCCAACTTCTCACAGCCCCAGAACATGGGTGCATGATTTGCTGGTCCTTGCCCACACTTCTCACACTCGTTTGCCACCCCCTGGAAGAACCAACTCATCCTCGCCCGAGTCATATGCACCCTATGCATCACCTTAAACTGAATCAAACTCCTCATCGCACACTATGAGATTGGATTCACACTGCGCATCGCCTCACTCTACGCACCCCATCCTCTCTCTTCTCCAACCCCCCCAAACTCCTCCTCCCATTTCTCCTTAATCCTCACCACCTGCACTCCTCCCTGCTCCCCCAGCCACCCGTATATATCCCCAATCCTACCCTCCCCTTCCAAGTCTGGGAGCAGCAACCGCTCCAATAAGGTATATTCTGGCAACTTGGGAAACCCTCTCCATTCCTTCCGTTCAAAGTCCGTCACTTGCATATACCTGAATTCATTTCCCTTCAAAATTTCTACCCTCTCCTGCAGCTCTTCCAGACTTGCAAACCTCTCCTCCAGCTATAGATCCCTTGCTTTCACCAGCCCCACCTCTCTCCACCTCCTATGCATGCCATCTGTCTCCCCCATCTTAAACCCATGGTTCCCACACAGCAGTGTTAGCACTGACATCCCCTCCATCCTCAACTGGTTCCACACCCTAATCATGGACTGCACCACCGGGCTCTCCGTGTACCTCTTCGATGCCAGCAGTAGCGCAGTTACCATGGCCATCAGGCTGGACTCCCTACAGGACGCCTCCTCAAACCTAACCCATTCTAACCCCTAACCTTCCATTCGCCGCCCAATTCAGTAACGCTAACCCCCCTTTCTGCCTCTGTAGCAGGGCCCTCTTCACCCTCAATACCTTCCCTGCTGATATAAACTCCGAAATCATTGCATCCAGTTGCAGGTCGTCTGCATTCAACGACACCCGGTGTTCCCTACTTCTCCTCGCAATCTCCTGCCACTCTACTGACCCCTTATGGGGCATCACCAAAGGCTCCATCACCAACGCAAACACCAGCGGACACCCCCGCCTCGTTCCCCTTTACAGCCCAAAGCTCCGTAAACTCATCTCGTTTGTCTGTACACGCGCTGCCGGGGCCACATACAGCAGACGCACCCATGCCACAAACTTTGATCCAAACCCAAACCTTCCCAGAACCTCCAAATAGGTACCGCCACTTCACCCTGTCGAATGTTTCTCCGCGTCCAGAGAAACCACTACATCTGGTACCCATCCCTTTGATAGGGTCATAATCACATTTAATAACTGCCTAATGTTGCTGGATTGCCTGCCCCTTCACTAAACCCGTTTGGTCCTCTGCAACCACCCCCGGAACGCATCCTCCCATCCTCCCCGCCACTAATTTAGTCAACACTTCACATCCGTATTAAACAATGACAAAGGCCTATATGACCCATTCTCTAGTGGGTCCTTCCCCTTCTTCGGGATTAGCATGATCAACGCCTGGGTCAGTGCCTCCGGCAGCTCCTTCTTCTCCAGCACCTCGCTAAACATCCCCAATTGATGTGGTGCTCTGACGCAAACTCCACCGGGTAACTGTCCAACCCCAGGGCCTTCCCCACTTCATCCCTCTTATGCTATCCTTTACCTATTTCTATCCTAAAGGCTCCTCCAGCGTCTGCCTCCTCTCTTCATCTAGCCATGGGAATTCCAGCTCATCCAAAAACCGCCCCATGTCCCCTTCCTCACCATCCGGATCAGCCCTACATAACTTCCCATACTCCCTGAAAGTCTCCGTTTATCTTCCCCGGCTCCAACACTACCTCCCCCTTCCCTGTCCATACTCTCAGGATTTCCCTAGACCCGGCCTACCTCTGTAGCTGATGGGCTAGCATAGGGCTTGCCTTCTCTACATATTCATTGTGCAACCCCCTTGCCGCCCCACTGTCTTCCCCGTCGTCCACTTATCGAACTGCCCCTTGAACTTCTTTCTCTCTGCCAACTCCTCCTTGATGGGGGCCCTCGAATATTTCCTGTCCACCTCGACTATCTCATCCAACAACCTCCATACTCCTTCTCCGATCTGTGAGCCTTGAACGAGATAATCTCCCCCCCCCCCCCCCCCCCCCGTACCACCGCCTTAATGCCTCCCAAAATGTGGCCGCCAATACCTCCCCATTCTGATTCAACTCCACATAGTCTTTGATCACTGACCGCACCTTATTGGGACAGTGCGGTGTTAGGTTACTGCCTACCTACAGAATTAACTGATTCAGCTGCTCTTAACATGAAGCCCTCAAAAAAACTATGATCTTAGTTTGGAACAATCCTTTGGGATTTATTTCTGCTGGTGTAGAGTACAAATCAACAGTATCTTGTCGGCATCCAGTAAATTTGGGGTTCAGGAGTTGGGACCAGCAGAATGATGCCACCCTCTTATTCTGGCATCCTTTTATACTTCAAGTTGCACAAGAATTTGATGTAGATGTAACTACTGCCAGTCCCCAGAGGTACTTTGAATCGTCATTTCTATGAAGTATTAGTATTATTGCGTTACACTTCAGTTCCTTCCCTGCCTTTCTTCAGCTGGGTTTGATGAACCCTCAGGCCTGTTCTGATCATGTTTCACTTCCTCAAGTTTTTAAGTACAATATTCCTTTCAGATGATGTCATAGGCAATCACCATTTAAAAAAAAAAAAAAGTATTCTCAACACATGGACTGAAACAAAAGCAAGTCATGTTGAAGTTGATCAAATTTATTTAATAGTGATTTAAATAATACAGATGGGGAATGCCCTCTGCTTCTGCCAATTTTCTTTCTTTTCCTCCCCTCACCAATTCACCTAGTTTTACCTGTTCCTTCCCCCTTTTATATCTACAAAATTTATTCTGTAGGGGGCAGGGGGGGCTGAGACCAATGTAACTCCTCTACCATCATCCCCAACTGAGATCAGCTGAACCACCATGGACTGGAGGTTGAACTTGTCCATTGGGAAAAGATGAACAGCCTGTGTCTCTTTCGCTTGAAAAGAGGAGGCTGAGGGAAGGCCTAAGGGAGGTTTTTAAAATTGTGAAAGGTTTTGAGAGAGTAAACAGAGAATGTTTGCACCTGTGGGAGGAGTAATACATGATGCCATCAGTAGAAGACGATCATGAGGAAATTTGACAGGGAATTCTGTAGAAACTACCCAGAGAGTGGTGCGAATGTGGAATTCATTGAGGTGGATACCATAGATGCATTTAAGGGGGAAACTAAACTGGCACATTGTGGTGGTGGGGGGAGATTTGAGGGTTATACTGATAGATTTTGATTAGGAAAGAAGACGGGAGGAGGCTTGAGTGGAACATAAGTGTTGGCATGAAATGGCCGAACAGAATGGCTTGGTTCTATTACGGTATATCCTTTGTAATTTCATGTATATTTTACATCAATTACCAGTGAAAACGACAATTAAAATGGTAACATTCCACATTAATCATGAATTACGCTATCATTGCTTTTAAAAATAAGAATGTTTCAAAAGGTTAGCATTTCATAATGCTGAATTGTGGGTTAAATGCCAGGATCCAGCATAAGTTGCATGTCCGCAGGCATCACAAATGTGTTTTTGAACCATAAATGGTTAGCATATCTTCAGTGAGTCCTTCTACTGTTGATGCTTTATCCTTATTTTCCTTTGACAGAAGTTATACAAGTACACATCTTTTTAAAGCAGATGGAAGAGCAAAGGGCCAGTGTGGAGAAAGGATAATCGATTGTGGTCAAACAGTGTGGGGGTTATCATTTGGAACACGTCCATCTCAGAATGGTATTCAGTCGTCTGAGAACCAGCACAAATGTTCGGGTACAATCCTTGCCACAGGTCTCACCAATGGAGAAATCAAGTTGTGGAAAGTGCCTACTGGTAAAATACCTTGCGGTATCTCTGAATACGGGCCAATGATCTCATAGTGCTGAAAGAATGTAATTGTCACTTTAAGCAAGTTGCATTCAAAACAGTAACTATTTTCCTCTTTGCGCCTCAAGGTATTAACTCTTGGTGTGGTTATTGATTCAGGGTGCAACAGTTTGTTCAATTGTCCATTGTGTGTTTGGCGATGTCAGTGATTACAATTATAAGGTGGATCACAGCCAAGCTTAATCCTGTCTACACCCTTAATTCGCACCCATCTAACAGGGGTTGCTTTATAATGATTGTGTGAAAATCCTGACTGATTTTCCCTCTTGCTAATTTAAGGGCATTGAGGTTAATTGTAGTGCTCCAATTCTGGCCTTAGTCAAAATCAGCTAACTTGGTAGAAGCTTTGGCATTTTCTGTAAGGCTCAGTAGTTCCAACTAACAAGGGAGCAGGGGGGGCACCTTTCAGAGATCAGTACAGATGAATTTAAAAAAAAAAAAAATTATTCTCCTTTTTCACATTTTCTCCCAAATTTACACCCACCAACAATAAACAATAATCAGCAACAAATATGTCAATCCCCATAACAATAACAACGATCCCATCCTCCCACCAACCCCCAAACATTAGCCGCATGTTTACATAAACAAATGACAAAAAGGAATCGGGGATTACCCATAGTCACCCTTAATACACACAGCCCCCCCCCCCCCCCCCAATCCTCTCCAACTAATGTTCAATGTTATCCAGTTCTTGAAAGTGCATAATAAATAGTGCCCATGACTTGTAGAACCCCTCCGTCCTTCCCCTCAGTTCAAACTTAACCTTCTCAAGAGTCAAGAATTCCAACAGGTCCCTCCGCCATGCCAGGGCACAGGGTGGAGAGGCTGCTCTCCATCCCAACAGGATCCGCCTTCGGGTGATCAACGAGGCGAAGGTTACGATATCTGCCTCCGCTCCCGTTTCCAACCCTGGCTGGTCCGACACCCCGAATATGGCCTCCTGAGGGCCCGGGTCCAGTTTCACGTGCACCACCTTGGAGATTACCCTAAAAACCTCCTTCCAGTAATCCTCTAGCTTTGGACAGGACCAAAACATATGAACGTGATTAGCGGGGGCCCCCCGGCAACGCTCACACACATCTTCTACTCCTTCAAAGAATCGGCTCATCCTCGCCCTCGTGAGGTGTGCTCTGTATACCACCTTCAGCTGTATCAGCCCCAACCTCGCACATGAGGTGGAGGCATTTACTCTCCAGAGCACCTCACACCAGACCCCCTCCTCCTATAACCTCTCCCAACTCTTCCTCCCACTTTGCTTTGATCCCTTCCAGTGGTGCCTTATCCTCTTCCAAAATAGCTCCGTACACCGCTGACACTACCCCCTTTTCCAGTCCCCTTGTCGCCAGCACCTCCTCCAGCAATGTGAAGGCCGATTCCTCCGGGAAGCTCGGTATCTCCTTTCTGGCCAAATCACGAACCTGCATGTATCTAAACATTTCTTCCTGTTCCAGCCCATACTTCGCTTCCAGCTCCTTCAATCCTGCAAACCGACCCCTAAGCAACAAATCTTTTAGCATCTTAATCCCCTTCTCTTCCCATTTCCGGAAATTTCCATCCCACCTCCCTGGCTCAAATCTGTGGTTCCCCCGAATCGGCATTTCCCTTGACCATGCCCCCAATCCGAAGTGTTGGCGAAACTGCCTCCAGATTTTCAATGAAGCTATTATTACCGGACTCCCTGAGTATTTCCCCTGAGCTATCGGGAGCGGCGCTGTTGCTAGTGCTTTCAGTCCCGATCCTCTGCACAGGCTCTCCTCCATTCTGACCCACTGGGAATCAACCCCTCTGACCCAGCTCCGCACCTTCGCCACATTCGCCGCCCAGTAGTTGTACATCAGGTTCGGAAGACCCAAACCCCCTGCCTGCCTTCCCCTCTGTAGCAGCACCTTTCTCACTCTGGCCACTTTCCCTCCCCATATGAACGAGGTAATCCTTCCCTCAATCTCCCTGAAGAAAGCCTTTGGCAGGAAAATTGGTAGGCATTGAAAAATAAACAGAAATCGCGGGAACACATTCATTTTAACCACCTGTACCCGACCCGCCAGTGACAGAGGGAGACCATCCCACCTTGCCAGGTCAGCTTTCACTCTCCCCACCAAACTAGAGATGTTGTACCTTGTACCTGCGAAGTGTCCCCCATTCCCGGGCAACCTGCACCCCCAGATACCTAAAGAGAGTCCCTGCCCTACAGAATGGCAGCTCCCTCACCCCTGTCCCCGCCCCCGGCCGAGACACCACAAAATAGTCACTCATGTCTAGGTTCAACTTGTACCCCGAGAAAGACCCAAATAGTCGCAGTAGCTCCAATATTCCCCCTATCGACACACTCGGTTCCGACACATATAACAGCAAGTCGTCAGCATACAAGGACACCCTATGCTCTATCCCCCCCGCACTATTCCTTTCCATGCTCCCGAACTTCTTAATGCGATGGCCTACGGCTCAATCGCAAGTGCGAACAGCAGAGGGGACATAGGACATCCCTGCCTTGTCCCACGGAGTACAGATGAATTTTAATCATTTTATTTGTACAAAGAGCAACATTTTGATTAATTCTTTTATTTATCATCAAACCCCCCCCCAAGATTTGTTTTCTTCCCCTAATCTAAATAAAGGAATTGCAGGCGGTACGGTGGTACTGTGATTAGCACTGCTGCCTCACCACGCTGAGGACCCGGGTTCGATCCCGGCCCTGGGTCTCTGTCCGCCTGGAGTTGCACATTCTCCCCCTGTCTGCGTGGGCCTCACCCCCACAACCCAAAGATGTGCAGGGTAGATGGATTGGCCACGCTAAATTGTCCCTTAATTGGGGAAAAAAAATTGAAAGAATAAATAAATAAATAAAGGAATTGCAAAGGAGTAATGAAGTAAGGTGAGGATTGAATTGAGAGAGGTGTTCAGGCTTATTTGGCTGCCTCCTGAATCCTGCTTTAGCTACCAGTCCAGGAGGGAACTAGGTCAGAAAAGGAAGCAAATTGATGGAATTTCCTGTGGCACTCCTTACTAATGGTCTCCTCTGCTTACGCTACTTTTCAGCATTAGCTATGAGGAGAGGTTGGATAAACTCGGTTTGTACTCACTGGAACGACAGGTTGAGGGGCGACCTGATCGAAGTCGTCAAAATTATGAGGTGCATAGTCAGAAGCATTTTCCCAGGGTGGAAGAGTTACTAGGGGACATCGGTTTAAGGTGCGAGGGGCAAAGTTTAGAGGCGATGTGCGAGGGACGTTTTTTACACAGAGTGGTGTGTGCCTGGAACTTGCTGCCGGAGGAGGTGGTGGAGCAGGTATGATACTGACATTTAAGGGGCGTCTGGACAAATACATGAATAGGATGGGAATAAAGAGATACAGAGCCTGGAAGTGTAGAAGGTTTTAGGTTATACGGGCAGCATAGTGAGCGCAGGCTTGGAGGGTGGAAGGGCCTGTTCCTGTACTGTACTTTGTTCCCTCTGAAAACTAGACTCCTAAATTGTGGTCCTCCTGATGGAGGGGAAATGTGAAAATTCAACGGTTTTAAAACACTAGTGCTTTTATATATTTTATTCAAGATTTTTGGCCAAACATAACAGTACGTAGTGTTTCTTTTACACAACAATAAAGCAATATAAATAACAGTGGCCAGTTTTAAACAAATAAATAAATAATATATAAACAAAAACAAAACTGAATGGCAACTGCCTTGTCCAAAATAAATACACTCCAAAAATACAATCCAACAATCCAATATACAATTACCTAAAACAAATACCTATACATATTATACATATACAATAACATCTCTGAGAGTCTGTCCAATTCCTCCCCCCTGCGTGGTCCTATGCCCCTGCTGCATTGGAAAAGTCGTGGTCCACATTGGCACTAACGACATAGGTAGGAAAGGGGACAAGGATGTCAGGCAGGCTTTCAGGGAGCTAGGATGGAAGCTCAGAACTACAACAAACAGAGTTGTTATCTCTGGGTTGTTGCCCGTGCCACGTGATAGTGAGATGAGGAATAGGGAGAGAGAGCAATTAAACACGTGGCTACAGGGATGGTGCAGGCGGGAGGGATTCAGGTTTCTGGATAACTGGGGCTCTTTCTGGGGAAGGTGGGATCTCTACAGACAGCATGGACAGCATCTGAACCTGAGGGGCACAAATATCCTGGGGGGGGGGAGATTTGTTAGTGCTCTTTGGGGGGGTTTAAACTAATGCAGCAGGGGCATGGGAACCTGGATTGTAGTTTTAGGGTAAGGGAGAATGAGAGTATAGAGGTCAGAAGCACAGATTTGACGTCGCAGGAGGGGGCCAGTGTTCAGGTAGGTGGTTTGAAGTGTGTCTACTTCAATGCCAGGAGTATACAAAATAAGGTAGGGGAACTGGCAGCATGGGTTGGTACCTGGGACTTCGATGTTGTGGCCATTTCGGAGACATGGATAGAGCAGGGACAGGAATGGATGTTGCAGGTTCCGGGGTTTAGGTGTTTTAGTAAGCTCAGAGAAGGAGGCAAAAGAGGGGGAGGTGTGGCGCTGCTAGTCAAGAGCAGTATTACGGTGGCAGAGAGGATGCTAGATGGGGACTCATCTTCCGAGGTAGTATGGGCTGAGGTTAGAAACATGAAAGGAGAGGTCACCCTATTGGGAGTCTTCTATAGGCCTCCAAATAGTTCTAGGGATGTAGAGGAAAGGATGGCGAGGATGATCCTGGATAAGAGCGAAAGTAACAGGGTAGGTATTATGGGAGACTTTAACTTTCCAAATATTGACTGGAAAAGATATAGTTTGAGTACATTAGATGGGTCGTTTTTTGTACAGTGTGTGCAGGAGGGTTTCCTGACACGATATGTTGACAGGCCAACAAGAGGCAAGGCCACGTTGGATTTGGTTTTGGGTAATGAACCAGGCCAGGTGTTGGATTTGGAGGTAGG
Organism: Scyliorhinus torazame; assembly: GCF_047496885.1. Classification (NCBI taxonomy): domain Eukaryota; kingdom Metazoa; phylum Chordata; class Chondrichthyes; order Carcharhiniformes; family Scyliorhinidae; genus Scyliorhinus; species Scyliorhinus torazame. Next base: position 76,358,979 of record NC_092707.1, read on the forward strand.
AGAGCACTTTGGGGACAGTGACCACAATTCGGTGACGTTTACGTTAATGATGGAAAGGGATAAGTATACACCGCAGGGCAAGAGTTATAGCTGGGGGAAGGGCAATTATGATGCCATTAGACTTGACTTGGGGGGGATAAGGTGGAAAAGTAGGCTGCAAGTGTTGGGCACACTGGATATGTGGAGCTTGTTCAAGGATCAGCTACTGCGTGTTCTTGATAAGTATGTACCGGTCAGGCAGGGAGGAAGGCGTCGAGTGAGGGAACCGTGGTTTACCAAAGAAGTGGAATCTCTTGTTAAGAGGAAGAAGGAGGCCTATGTGAAGATGAGGTGTGAAGTTTCAGTTGGGGCGATGGATAATTACAAGGTAGCGAGGAAGGATCTAAAGAGAGAGCTAAGACGAGCAAGGAGGGGACATGAGAAGTATTTGGCAGGTAGGATCAAGGAAAACCCAAAAGCTTTCTATAGGTATGTCAGGAATAAGCGAATGACTAGGGAAAGAGTAGGACCAGTCAAGGACAGGGATGGGAAGTTGTGTGTGGAGTCTGAAGAGATAGGCAAGATACTAAATGAATATTTTTCGTCAATATTCACTCAGGAAAAAGATAATGTTGTGGAGGAGAATGCTGAGACCCAGGCTAATAGAATAGATGGCATTGAGGTACGTAGGGAAGAGGTGTTGGCAATTCTGGACAGGCTGAAAATAGATAAGTCCCCGGGTCCTAATGGGATTTATCCTAGGATTCTCTGGGAGGCCAGGGAAGAGATTGCTGGACCTTTGGCTTTGATTTTTATGTCATCATTGGCTACAGGAATAGTGCCAGAGGACTGGAGGATAGCAAATGTGGTCCCTTTGTTCAAAAAGGGGAGCAGAGGCAACCCCGGCAACTATAGACCGGTGAGCCTCACGTCTGTAGTGGGTAAAGTCTTGGAGGGGATTATAAGAGACAAGATTTATAATCATCTAGATAGGAATAATATGATCAGGGATAGTCAGCATGAAGGGTAGGTCATGCCTCACAAACCTTATCGAGTTCTTTGAGAAGGTGACTGAACAGGTAGACGAGGGTAGAGCAGTTGATGTGGTATATATGGATTTCAGCAAAGCGTTTGATAAGGTTCCCCACGGTAGGCTATTGCAGAAAATACGGAGGCTGGGGATTGAGGGTGATTTAGAGATGTGGATCAGAAATTGGCTAGCTGAAAGACAGAGGGTGGTGGTTGATGGGAAATGTTCAGAATGGAGTTCAGTTACAAGTGGAGTACCACAAGCATCTGTTCTGGGGCCGTTGCTGTTTGTCATTTTTATCAATGACCTAGAGGAAGGCGCAGAAGGGTGGGTGAGTAAATTTGCAGACGATACTAAAGTCGGTGGTGTTGTCAATAGTGTGGAAGGATGTAGCAGGTTACAGAGGGATATAGATAAGCTGCAGAGCTGGGCTGAGAGGTGGCAAATGGAGTTTAATGTAGAGAAGTGTGAGGTGATTCACTTTGGAAGGAATAACAGGAATGCGGAATATTTGGCTAATGGTAAAGTTCTTGAAAGTGTGGATGAGCAGAGGGATCTAGGTGTCCATGTACATAGATCCCTGAAAGTTGCCACCCAGGTTGATAGGGTTGTGAAGAAGGCCTATGGCGTGTTGGCCTTTATTGGTAGAGGGACTGAGTTCCGGAGTCAGGAGGTCATGTTGCAGCTGTACAGAACTCTGGTACGGCCGCATTTGGAATATTGCGTACAGTTCTGGTCACCGCATTATAGGAAGGACGTGGAGGCTTTGGAGCGGGTGCAGAGGAGATTTACCAGGATGTTGCCTGGTATGGAGGGAAAATCTTATGAGGAAAGGCTGATGGACTTGAGGTTGTTTTCGTTGGAGAGAAGTAGGTTAAGAGGAGACTTAATAGAGGCATACAAAATGATCAGGGGGTTAGATAGGGTGGACAGTGAGAGCTTTCTCCCGCGGATGGAACTGGCTGGCACGAGGGGACATAGCTTTAAACTGAGGGGTAATAGATATAGGACAGAGGTCAGAGGTAGGTTCTTTACGCAAAGAGTAGTGAGGCCGTGGAATGCCCTACCGGCTACAGTAGTGAACTCGCCAACATTGAGGGCATTTAAAAGTTTATTGGATAAACATATGGATGATAATGGCATAGTGTAGGTTTGATGGCTTTTGTTTCGGTGCAACATCGTGGGCCGAAGGGCCTGTACTGTATCGTTCTATGTTCTATGTTCTTTTCCATTCCCTCTATCTTTCTGTGAGGTAATCGACGAACGGTTGCCACCGCCTGGTGAACCCCTGAGCCGAACCCCTTAACACAAACTTAATCCGTTCTAACTTTATAAACCCTGCCATGTCGTTTATCCAGGTCTCCACACCCGGGGGTTTGGCTTCCTTCCACATTAATAATATCCTGCGCCGGGCTACTAGGGACGCAAAGGCCAACACGTCAGCCTCTCTCGCCTCCTGCACTCCCGGCCCTTCTGCAACCCCAAATATAGCCAACCCCCAGCTTGGTTCGACCCGGACCCCCACCACCTTCGAAAGCACCTTTGCCACACCCACCCAGAACCCCTGTAGTGCCGGGCATGACCAGAACATGTGGGTGTGATTCGCTGGGCCTCTCGAGCATCTCGCACACCTATCCTCTACCCCAAAAAATTTACTGAGCCGTGCTCCAGTCATATGCGCCCTGTGTAACACCTTAAATTGTATCAGGCTTAGTCTGGCACACGAGGACGATGCGTTTACCCTACGTAGGGCATCAGCCCACAGCCCCTCCTCAATCTCCTCCCCCAGTTCTTCCCATTTCCCTTTCAGCTCATCTACCATGATCTCCCCCTCGTCCCTCATTTCCCTGTATATGTCCGACACCTTACCATCCCCCACCCATGTCTCTGAGATCACTCTATCCTGCACCTCCTGCGTCGGGAGCTGCGGGAATTCCCTCACCTGTTGCCTCGCAAAAGCCCTCAATTGCATGTACCGAAATGCATTCCCTTGGGGCAACCCATATTTTTCCGTCAGCGCTCCCAGACTCGCAAACGTCCCATCTACAAACAGATCTCTCAGTTGTACTACCCCAGCTCTTTGCCATGCTCCGAATCCCCCATCCATTCTCCCCGGAACGAACCTATGATTGTTTCTTATCGGGGACCGCACCGAAGTTCCCGTCCTTCCCCTATGCCATCTCCACTGCCCCCAAATTTTCAATGTAGCCACCACCACCGGGCTTGTGGTGTATTTCTTTGGTGAGAACGGCAACGGTGCCGTCACCATTGCTTGTAGGCTAGTCCCCCTGCAGGACGCCCTCTCCAATCTCTTCCACGCCGCTCCCTCCCCTCCTCCCATCCACTTACACACCATTGAAACATTGGCGGCCCAGTAGTACTCACTTAAGCTCGGTAGTGCCAGCCCCCCCTGTCCCTACTACGCTGCAAGAATCCCCCCCTCACTCTCGGGGTCTTCCCAGCCCACACACAACCCATAATACCCTTCTCGATTCTTTTGAAAAAAGCCTTTGTGATCACCACCGGGAGGCACTGAAACACAAAAAGGAATCTCGGGAGGACCACCATTTTAACCGCCTGCACCCTACCTGCCAATGACCGGGACACCATGTCCCATCTCTTAAAGTCCTCCTCCATCTGTTCCACCAACCGTGTTAAATTAAGCCTGTGTAATGTACCCCAATTCTTGGCTATCTGGATCCCCAAGTACCGGAAGTCCCTTGTTACCTTCCTCAACGGTAAATCCTCTATTTCTCTGCTCTGCCCCCCTGGATGCACCGCAAACTCACTTTTCCCCATGTTCAATTTATACCCTGAAAAATCCCCAAACTCCCCAAGTATCCGCATTATCTCTGGCATCCCCTCCGCCGGGTCCGCCACATATAGCAACAAATCATCCGCATACAGAGATACCCGGTGTTCTTCTCCACCCCCCCCCCCCGAGTACTCCCCTCCACTTCCTGGAACCCCTCAATGCTATGGCCAGGGGTTCAATCGCCAGTGCAAACAATAACGGGGACAGAGGACATCCCTGCCTCGTCCCTCTATGGAGCCGAAAATAGTCAGACCCCGTCCATTCGTGACCACGCTCGCCATCGGGGCCCTATACAGCAACTGTACCCACCTGATATACCCTTCCCCAAAACCAAATCTCCTCAGCACCTCCCACAAATAATCCCACTCCACTCGATCAAATGCTTTCTCGGCATCCATCGCCACCACTATCTCTGCTTCCCCCTCTGGTGGGGGCATCATCATTACCCTTAGCAGCCTCCGTATATTTGTATTCAGCTGTCTCCCCTTCACAAACCCAGTTTGGTCCTCATGAACCACCCCCGGGACACAATCCTCTATCCTCATTGCCATTACCTTGGCCAGAATCTTAGCGTCCACATTCAGGAGGGAAATCGGCCTGTAGGACCCGCATTGCAGCGGGTCTTTTTCCTTCTTTAGGAGGAGCGATATCGTTGCCTCTGACATAGTCGGGGGCAGCTGCCCCCTTTCCCTCGCCTCATTAAAGGTTCTCATCAGTAGCGGGGCCAGCAAGTCCATATATTTCCTATAGAATTCAACTGGGAATCCGTCTGGTCCCGGGGCCTTCCCCGCCTGCATGCTCCCAATCCCTTTCACTACTTTGTCTCAATCTGTGCTCCCAGTCCCACCCTCTCCTGCTCCTCCACCTTAGGAAATTCCAGCTGATCCAGAAAGCACATCATTCTCTCCTTCCCATCCGGGGGCTGAGCTTCATATAATCTTTCGTAAAATGCCTTGAACACTCCATTCACTCTCTCCGCTCCCCGCTCCATCTCTCCCTCCTCATCTCTCACCCCCCCTATCTCCCTTGCTGCTCCCCTTTTCCTCAGTTGGTGGGCCAGCAACCTGCTCGCCTTCTCCCCGTATTCGTACTGTACACCCTGTGCCTTCCTCCATTGTGCCTCTGCATTACCCGTAGTCAACAAGTCAAATTCTATATGTAGCCTTTGCCTTTCCCTGTACAGTCCCTCCTCCGGTGCCTCCGCATATTGTCTGTCCACCCTCAGAAGTTCTTTCAACAACCGCTCCCTTTCCCTACCCTCCTGCTTTCCTTTATGTGCCCTAATAGATATCAGCTCCCCTCTAACCACTGCCTTCAGCGCCTCCCAGACCACTCCCACCTGTACCTCCCCATTATCATTGAGTTCCAAGTACCTTTCAATACACCCCCTCACACTTAAACACACCCCCTCATCTGCCAATAATCCCATGTCCATTCTCCAGGGTGGACGCTGTTGTTTTTCTTCCCCTATCTCCAGGTCCACCCAATGTGGAGCATGATCCGAAATGGCTATAGCCGTGTACTCCGTCCCCGTCACCTTTGGGATCAGTGCCCTTCCCAAAACAAAAAAATCTATTCGTGAATAAACTTTGTGGACACAGGAGAAAAACGAAAACTCCTTACTCCTAGGTCTACTAAATCTCCAGGGGTCTACTCCTCCCATCTGCTCCATAAAGTCCTTAAGCAGCCTAGCTGCAGCCGGCCTCCTTCCGGTCCTGGACCTCGATCTGTCCAGCCCTGGGTCCAGCACCGTATTAAAATCTCCACCCATTACCAACTTCCCCACTTCTAGGTCCGGGATTCGTCCTAACATACGCCTCATAAAGTTGGCATCATCCCAGTTCGGGGCATACACGTTCACTAATACCACCGCCTCACCTTGCAATTTGCCACTCACCATCACGTATCTGCCCCCACTGTAGTCTTTGCCTCAAACATTACCCGCTTCCCCACTAGTATGGCCACCCCCCTGTTTTTTGCGTCTAGCCCTGAATGAAACACCTGCCCCACCCATTCTTTGCGTAGTCTGACCTGGTCTATCAGCTTCAGATGCGTCTCCTGAAGCATAACCACATCTGCCTTAAGTTTCTTTCGGTGTGCGAGTACCCGTGCCCTCTTAATCGGCCCGTTCAGCCCTCTCACATTCCACGTGATCAACCAGGTTGGGGGGCTCTTTACCCCCCCCCCCCCCCTTGACGACTAGCCATCTCCTTTTTCAATCCAGCTCCTCACCCGGTTCCCACGTAGCCGTATCTCCCCCAAGCGGCGCCCCCCCCCGGCCACCCCCCAGCTCCCCCTTCTCCCCAGCAGCAGCAACCCAGTTAACACCCCCCCCGCTAGATCCCAAACTAGTGTAATTGCACCCCCCATGTTGCTCCCAGAAGTCAGCAAACTCTGGCCGACCTCGGCTTCCCCCCGTGACCTCGGCTCACACTGTGCGAGGCCCCCTCCTTCCTGCTTCCCTGTTCCCGCCGTGATTACCATAGCGCGGAAACAAAGCCCGCACTACCCTTTTGGCCCTGCCCCCAATGGCCGGCGCCCTCAGCTCCTCATCCTCCCCCCCCCCCCCCCCCCACCCCCCCTCCCCCACGACATGGGGAAGAGAGAAAAGTAACAGGGTCGCAGGATTAACAACTTGGGAAGTCATCTCTTCCCTCTTTTTCCCCCCCCTTCATCCCACATATTCACCCCCCCACTTTGTCCCAAGCGTTCTTTTTCTGGCCCGCTCACTCCAGTTTCTCCTCGACAATAAATGTCCACGCCTCATCTGCCGTTTCGAAGTAGTGGTGTTTCCCTTGATGTGTGACCCACAGTCTTGCCGGTTGCAGCATTCCAAATTTAATCTTCCGTTTGTGCAGCACCGCCTTGGCCCGATTAAAGCTTGCCCTCCTTCTCGCCACCTCCGCACTCCAATCTTGATACACGCGGATCACCGCGTTCTCCCACCTACTGCTCCGAGTTTTCTTTGCCCATCTGAGGACCATGTCCTTATATCGGAGAAATCTCACCACTATGGCTCGAGGAATTTCTCCAGCCCTCGGTCTTCGCGCCATAACTCGATAGGCTCCCTCCACCTCCAGCGGACCCGTCGGGGCCTCCGATCCCATTAACGAGTGCAGCATCGTGCTCACATATGCCCCGACGTCCGCCCCTTCTACACCTTCGGGAAGACCAAGAATCCTTAAATTCTTCCTCCTCGCACTATTCTCCAGCACCTCCAGCCTTTCCACACACCTTTTGTGTTGTGCCTCGTGCATCTCCGTTTTCACCACCAGGCCCTGTATGTCGTCCTCATTCTCAGCAGCCTTTGCCTTCACGACCCGAAGCTCCTGTTTCTGGGTCTTTTGCTCCTCTTTTAGCCCCTCAATCGCTTGTAATATCGGGGCCAACAGCTCCTTCTTCATCTCCTTTTTGAGTTCTTCCACGCAACGCCGCAGGAACTCTTGTTGGTCAGGGCCCCATATTAAACTGCCTCCTTCCGACGCCATCTTGCTTTGTGCCTGCCTTCCTGGCCGCTGCTCTAGAGGATCCACCGCAATCCGGCCACTTTCCTCTCTTTTTTTCCATCCGTGTCCAGGGGGGATTCCCTTCTGGATTACTGCACAGTGTTTTTTGCCGTTAAAATTGCCGTTGGGGCTCCTATCAAGAGCCCAAAAGTCCGTTCCACCGGGAGCTGCCGAAACGTGCGACTTAGCTGGTCATCGCCGCACCCGCAAGTCCCACTAGTGCTTTTATTAAAAAAAGTTTGAACCAATACGAATTGGGTTGAAGGTCGCTTTACAATGAAATACATTATCAAAAATTCTCTTAGTCCTATGTGTTCAATTGGGAATTATGTCCAAAATACGCATTAAATTGCATTGGTTTGGCTTCGGGTTTCTGCTAAAATCGTTTTTCGTTTTTCATAAACACAAACATAAAATGTGCCATGAATGAGTGCATCAGGTTGCATAATCAAACATAATTTGTTGCCCAAAAATATTCCCTGATCTATTTGAGTTTTATTAATATAGCTGAAGATAAGGGCAGCACGCTGGCACAGTGGATAGCATTGCTGCCTCAGGGCGCCGAGGTCCCAGGTTCGATCCCAGCTCTGGGTCACTGTCCGTGTGGAGTTTGCACATTCTCCTCGTGTTTGCGTGGGTTTCGCCCCCACAACCCAAAAGATGTACAGGGTAGGTGGATTGGCTGCGCTAAATTGCCCCTGAAATGGAAAAAAAAATTAATTGGGCACTCTAAATTTTTTTTAAAATGTCATTGAAGATTGCCTTGTCAACAAAAATAATAATTTTTGAATAAGTGTCCAGTTTTCCACCTCTAAATAATCCAAATTAAAATCACTAAAAATGACTGTTATAAAGAATATTATAAACTGCTGAACCGTTCAACAATTACAATGGTGCAACAAGGTGTTTTTTTTCATAAATTTAAATACTTTGTTAATGTAATTTTTTCCCGAAATGTGCCTGCCTGATTTAAGAAAATGAATACAACAGAGTCCGGACCATGGCCGCTTTTGTGAGCGGGGCCTGATTCCAGCAATTTTAATCTTGAACCAACAGAATCATCAGTGACACAATTGTAAGTGGCTTTGGCCATAACTCATTATGTTTAAAATTCTCCTGATTTATTTTGTACTAATTTGGCTGATCCTGTCCAATTGTGTTAATATTATCATTGGGTTCAAGTTTCCACATGTTTCCCATGTGCAAAAGAAAAAGAATTAAAAATGTTATGGTCTCCAGCATTTGGAAATTGTCAGTTTATAAATTTGACTGTTTTAATGTTCCTTGCATCTACATTTGTTTTACTTATGATCTTGCTGTGTTCAGCATTACAGTTCTCTGCTGTATAGTTTCCATGAAGTGCTCTAAAGTTTCACAAACCAGCAAGGAGAATATTTCCTTGTTTAAATTTTGGTTGTAAAAAGGGGTATACTGAGTCACTGAATTCAGAGATGTTTTTGAAAGCGATCTAGTGTAAAAGTGTCCTGTACTGCGTGATAGCTATTTATTGGTCGTTTTGTGGGCAAAAATACCCATTGCAGTGTTTGACTAAGCTACTAAAGTACGAATTAAAATCTTTTGTTTGAGTTGTGAGGAGAGGTGGATGTTTTGGGGCTGATGTCAGATTGAAAAGTACTGTGTTGTTGGAGCACATAACCCTTTGGTGTTTTCAAAATTTTTCATAGAATTTCAAAATTCTATGTATTTCTCTAGTTTCAAACAGATGTGTTTTATGTAAGTCCGAGATTGTCTCTGGTTACTATTTTATATTCTAGCTTATATGAGAATAATTGACTTCGCAAGATGATTTTTAATATCATTTTTGGGAAATTTTTGTATGGGAAGAACCATTTTCACATGGAATCGGCAGTAATGGAGTGGAGAGCAGCTAAGTGGATTGTATTGTAACACCGGGCATGAGGTAATCTACAATTGGAATTCTGCAGTGTAAAACATTGAAATAATTATGATTAATGTCTTTTTCATTTTTCATAGCTTTTGTTTGCAAACAAATGCTATTAATGGGAACCGATTGGATTTGTTTATTGTCACGTGTACCGAGGTACAGTGAAAAGTATGTTTCTGCCAGCAGCTCAACAAATCATTAAGTACATGGGAAGAAAAGAAAATGCATAATAGGACAACACCAGGAATACAATGTAACTACATAAGCACCGGCATCGGATGAAGCATACAGGGTGTAGTGTTAATGTGGTCAGTCCATAAGAGAATCATTTAGGGAAGAAGCTGTTTTTGAGTCTGTTCGTGTGTGTTCTCAGATTTCTGTATCACCTGCCCGATGGAAGAAGTTGGAAGAGTGAGTAAGCCGGGTGGGAGGGGTCTTTGATTATGCTGCCGCTTTCCCCAGGCAGCGGGTGGTGTAAATGGAGTCAATGGATGGGAGGCAGGTTCGTGTGATGGACTGGGCTGTGTTCACGACTCTCTGAAGTTTCTCGCGGTCCTGGGCCGAGCAGTTGCCATACCAGGCTGTGATGCAGCCAGATAGGATGCTTTCTATGGTGCATCTGTAAAGGTTGGTAAGAGTCAATGTGGACATGCCGAATTTCCTTAGTTTCCTGAGGAAGTAAAGGCGCTGTTGTGCTTTCTTGGTGGTAGCGTCGACGTGGGTGGACCAGGACAGATTTTTGGAGATGTGCACCCCAAGGAATTTGAAACTGCTAACCATCGCCACCTCGGCCCCGTTGATGCTGACAGGGGTGTGTACAGTACTTTGCTTCCTGAAGTCAATGACCAGCCATTTAGGTTTGCTGGCATTGAGGGAGAGATTGTTGTCGCTGCACCACTCCACTAGGTTCTCTATCTCCCTCCTGTATTCTGACTCGTCGTTATTCGAGATCCGGCCCACTATGTTCGTATCGTCAGCGTAGATGGAGTTGTAACCAAATTTTGCCTCGCAGTCGTATGTGTACAGGGAGTAGAGTAGGGGGCTAAGTACGCAGCCTTGCGGGGCCCCAGTATTGAGGACTATTGTGGAGGGGGTGTTGTTCATTCTTGCTGATTGTGGTCTGTTGGTCAGAAAATCGAGGATCCAGTTGCAGAGTGGGGAGCCAAGTCCTAGGTTTTGGAGCTTTGATATGAACTTGGCTGGGATTATGGTGTTGAAGGCGGAGCTGTAGTCAATAAATAGGAGTCTGATGTAGGAGTCCTTGTTGTCGGGATGCTCTAGGGTTGAGTGTAGGGCCAGGGAAATGGCGTCTGCTGTGGACCGGTTGCGACGGTATGCAAATTGCAGTGGATCAATGTGTTCTGGGAGTAGGGAGGTGATGCGCTTCATGATCAACCCCTCTAATGTTATGGGTCAGGGTTTAGAGAATCCCAAAGTGTATCATGGAGTTCACCTGACCCACAACTTTTAATAGATTGTGGTATGGGGAGCACACGGCTCTCTACAGGTGTGGTACAGCAGAAATGGACCAGTACTTTTTAAAACAAAACAATGTTTATTCTATGAACTCAAGTTAACCTTTTTAAAATAAACAGTGAATATCTTAGCAACCATTAATTCAAAGATAACCCCAAGAATACAACACTAAGTAATTCTTTAAGCTGTCCTTTTAACATCCAAAAGACTTAATAAACCTTTAAATAGGAGCACATTAGATTCACATTCACTATGGAGAACATTTATAATTCTGAATTCACCAAATGATCCAGAGATAGTCTTTGGATGGCAGAGATCAACAGGACAGCTTTGTTTAACTTCAGCTGCAGCTCACTGGAAAACCCAGACACACCCAAGCTTTTTCTCAAAGTGAAACTAAAAAGCAGAACCAGAGCTTAGCTCCACCCACACTTTGACATTACTGCAGTAACATGAGCAGCTAAGCATTTCTTAAAGTGACATTCTCATGACACGAAGCACTTCATTACGACTGATGTCAGGGCCACCAGATGGTAGTCATTGAGGTACGTTGCCTGGTTCTTCTTTGGCACCGGTATAAGGGTGGGCTTCTTGAAGCAGGTGGGGATCTCAGAGTGGAGTAGGGACAGGTGAAAGATGTCCGTGAATACCTCTGCCAGCTGGTCTGCGCAGGCTTTGAGTGCACGACCAGGGATCCCGTCTGGGCCCGTCGCCTTCCGCGGGTTCACTTTTAGGAAGGCCGATCTGACTTCGGAATCTGTGATGGTGGGCATGGGTGAGTTATGGGCTGCTGGGGCACTCGACAGCGGATTGTTGGTTACCTGCTCGAACCGAGCATAGAATGCATTGAGTTCATTGGGGAGGGGTGCGCTCCTGCCGGAGATACTGCTTGGCTTCGCTTTGTAGCCTGTTATGTTGTTTAGTCCTTGCCACAATCGCCGAGAGTCTGTCTGTGACTCTAGCTTGGTTTTATATTCTCTCTTGGCATCTCTGATGGCTTTGCGGAGGTCATACCTGGATTTCTTGTATAGGTCAGGGTCGTCTGACTTTAACGCCTCAGATCTGTCCTTCAGTAGGGAGTCAATCTCATGATTGAGCCATGGTTTCTGGTTGGGGAACGTACGTACTGCTTTCTTTGGCACGCAGTCGTCCACACATTTGCTGATGAAGTCTGTGACGGTGGTGGCATACTCATTTAAATTGGTCGCTGAGTTCTTAAATATGGACGAATCCACTGTCTCTAAGCAGTCACATAAGAGCTCTTCTGTTTCCTCGGACCAACACTGCACAACCTTCTTAGCTGGATTCTCCCGCTTGAGTTTCTGCTTGTATGCCGGGAGAAGGAGCATCGTCTTATGGTCTGATTTCCCAAAGTGCGGTCGGGGGATGGAACGGTAGGCGCCCTTGATTTTTGAGTAGCAGTGGTCAAGGGTGTTGTCGCCCCTGATGGGACAGGAGATGTGCTGGTGGAATTTTGGCAGTACACTCTTGAAGTTGGCCTTGTTGGCCCACTATGAACAAGGCCTCCGGATGTTCTGTTTCGTAGTTGTTTATAACTGTGTACAGTTCGTCCAGGGCCTTCCTTACTTCTGCCTGGGGTGGGATGTAGACTGCTGTGATAATGGCTGAAGTGAACTCACGTCGAAGATAGTATGGGCGCCACTTCACGGTCAGGTATTCCAGGTTCAGGGAGCAGTGGGTCGCCACATCCAAGCACCAGGAGGAGTTGATGAGAAGGCAAACCCCTTCACCCTTCGCTTTGCCTGATGACACGGTCCGTCTGGTGAATGGAGAAGCCTTCAGGTTGTATGGCACAGTCCGGTGAGGCGGGGGTGAGCCATGTCTCTGTGAAACAAAGCCAACAGCTGTCTCTCACTTCCCTCTGGGAGGTAAGTCTGGCATTAAGTTCATCCAGCTTGTTTTCGATCGCTAGGACGTTTGCCAGGAGTATGCTGGGGAGAGGGGTCTTGAAACCGCGTTGCTTCAGTCTAACCTGCAGACCACCGTGTTTCCCTCGCTTCCTCGGTCGGTAGCTGCGGCTGGATGGTCCTGGCATCCGATGGGAGAAGTCTGACCTTGTGGAAAGTAGGTGATTGTGTCTGGCGGGGTCCAGGGCTCTGGCGGGGACCAGGGCGCTGGTTATGTTTCCGGAGTCACATCTGGCAGGGTCCCGGGCACTGGTTGAGGTAGAAGGGTTACTCGGGGGGGCATGTTTGCGATCCAGATGGGTCCTGGCGTTCTGCGGGCACGGGAATACCTTGCGGCATGTTTGGGTCCTCGCGCGGGGTCTCCGCCATTTCAGGGGTCCTGGGTCGTGGGCAGGGGCTTCCTGAGGCAGCTTGGGCTGAGTCCCGTGGTCCGTTCCCTCCCTGGGCGCTGCTGGGGTCCGGTCTTGAAGTAGGCCCGGTCGGGCCTCCACGCGAATTTTTCTTTCTTCCATCTCGAGGTAGGTCCGATTGCTGGACGGGCTCTCCAGGTCGGGTCGTTGGGCGGGTCTCTCGGGGTCGAGTTGGACCGGGTGTCTCCTTCGGGGGTCGGGTCAGGAGCTCCGGGGACTGGGCCGGACGATCCAAGGGCTGGCGTCGGTTGTTAGGCCGGGTTAGGAGCTCTGAGGTCCGGGTCGGCTCCAAATCGAGGTCGGGGCTTCACTTCTGGTTTGAGCCCGATCCACTTCCAGGTCGTGGAGGTCAGGTCAAAAGGTCTTCACGGGCCTCGGAGGATGTTCAAGCCTACAAGAAAAGATAAAAGAGAGACGTTAGTAATAATGTTAGTCTTAGAATTAAATTTTAAAAGATTAGAACGAGTATAAGTTAAGTAAAAAGTGGATGTGTTGGGGAGAGCTTGCAGATTCGCCTTGCTCCGGCGCCATCTTGTTTTGAACGGAGTGTTTTCACTTCACCAAACCATTGAAAGGAGTGCCATTGACAGTGTGAGGTCTCAAAAGTTAACATTGGTTCATTCTTAGTTTCTGTGAGATTGCAATTTTCACTCATTGCAGTAAATAATGCTGCTTCTGGAGGCAAGTGGCATCATTAGATGTGACCCCCTAATGCAAGTCCCCGCTAGTTTTGTGAAATGCTCTGAAACTCTTGGTTCTCTTTGCGGATGATGACACTTGTTTTCAATCTGCTATTGCTGGTGTGTGGGGACATTTTCTCAAACATGGGTGGGGAAAGAGCTTGAAAATTCACAGTCCTGAAGGTAGCCTGTACTAATTGCACTTTGTTGTATAAGTTGGGTAATTTGACAGCAAGAGAACCATGGTATGTGCTAATTCAGCTCTCTTTCTCCCTGTTGAATGCACTCACTCCACCAAACCATTGATGCCTTCAACCTTTTATGCTTGCAGAGATGAAGAGAAAAATGCCAATGCATTCAGATCACAATTAACGCTTCTAACTGGTTAATTTTTAACAGATTACTGATGGTCTCAATTGACAAACCAGGGTAGATGTTTCGATGTTTTTCACGCTAAGATTGTTTCAATATTAGCTATTTCTACTTTTACAAGTTTCATGGACAACTAGTATTGATTGGCCGTCATTGATCTATGGTGTTTAAAGTTCTGCTAAGTACCTAAGCTTGCCTCAACAATGGTCATTTAAAAACTAAAACATGTAGGAACATGTTCCTGTTCTGATTCATTTGTAACTTGAGAAATTTATGATCCAGTTGTGTGGTTAGTAGCAGCTGAAGGTGCAAACATCATGTTGGGCCAGCACCAAAGTAAACTATTTAGTAATTTTATGTTTGGAAAGTTGCCTGCAATATGTACTGAGTATTTCAACGCTGTTACAAATCTTCCACTTGATATCTTGTTTAAAGTCTGGAACTGACACCTTCAGAATAAGAAGCTCACCAGTTTGATCCCCAGTAATTAACTGATGTCTCTCCTTTGGGGTATCAATGATCATTGGTCTGAGGGATAAAATCAGAATCTGCCAGGGTTCCTCCTCATCATCGCTATCATAGTCACTCCACATGCCAGGTCCATGTGTTGGGTTGGGTTCGGGCAGGAGAGGTCTTGGCTGTGATGATTGCTGTAGTTGAGTAGCTTGCCAATATTCAGCATTTGAATTTACAAGAATAATTACTCAAGTGAGAGAGTGCAAATCTGACACTCCTGAAAACCTTATCCAGAGGCTGAACTGAACTTCATTTTACACGGCATGTAGTTTTAAACATTCCTATTTCTGTTGCAGCACATCTTCTCTTCAATTTAAAAGGACACCAGTCTGTAGTGAGATGTTTTGCTTTTATCTCCAATGAAAACTTCATGTTGATTTCTGCGTCACGAGACACAACAATGCGTGTATGGGATCTAAAACAGGATGGTACGTGGAAAGAAAAAGCACACATAATTTTCTGTCTATATTGTTAAAGAGAAACCAGCTAATTAACATTGTGTTGTGAGCAAACAGTGCCTCCAGTGAGACTATGAATTAGGAAAGGAATAATCCCCACCCCATGTATAGCTGTATGCATGTGGAACAAACCTCCAGCAATACCATATCAAACTTGATCAATAATTTCTTCCCAAAGTTGTATGTGGGGAACAATGATGCTAGGTTGAATAGTAATAGTTGTGAGTATGAATTCACAGCATTTTCAATTCTCCCTTTTATTACCTTGCTGATACAGTATTACAGTATGGGATGAGAAAGATCTTCCCCTATATTCCTGGATTGTACTCATCAGCACCACCATTGACATAGGCAGCACGGTGGCGCAGTGGTTAGCACTGATACCTCATGGCGCTGCGGTTCCAGGTTTGATCCCGGCTCTGGGTCACTGTCCGTGTGGAGATTGCACATTTTCCCCGTGTTTGCGTGGGTTTTGCCCCACAGCCCAAAGATGTGCAGGGCAGGTGGATTGGCCAAACTAAAATTGCCCCTTAATTGGAAAAAATGAATTGGGTACTCTAAATTTAAAATAAAGAATCATCGCTCTTGGAATTCAATCAGCATTTGAACGACTGTTGAATCATGCAGCTGGAGGCAAAGTGATGTCAATGTGGAATATATGCACTTTGGTCAGCACGGTAGCACAGTGGTTAGCACTGTTACTTCACATCTCCAGGGTCCCAGATTCGATTCCTCGTCTTGGGTCACTCTGCGGAGTCTGCATGTTCTCCCCGTGTCTGCGTGGGTTTCCTCCAGGTGCTCCGGTTTCTTCCCACAGTCCAAAAATGTGCAGGTTAGGTGGATTCGCCATGCTAAATTGCCCTTAAGTGTCCAAAAAGGTCAAGTGGATTTCCGGGGATAGGGTGGAGGTGTGTGCTTAACTGGGATACTCTTTCCAAGGGCCACTGAGGTGAATTTGTGTGGAATAACACATTTCAGAAGGTGGTTACCCCACAGCTTCAGGAAGAGTAGGCAGAGAGGGACTGGGTGAACATTGGACAGACTAGAAGGACAAGGTAGAGGTTGTGCAGCAGACCTCTGAGGACATCCCATTTTCTAACAGTTGCTAAATTCTGAGTACTAATGAGGGAAAGAGGGGTCCTCTGGAGAGAGCAGCGAGGGTCATGGCCAGATCACCTGGCTCAGCTGTGAAGGGAGGAGAAAAGAAAGGAGAGTTTGGGGGGGGGGGGGCATACAATAGAAAGGGGAACAGGGGAGCTTCCATAGATAGTGGAACATAGGGATGCTTTTGTGATAGAAGATGTGATTCCAGGGTGGTATGTTGTCTCCCTAATGCAAGAGTCATGGATAGCATCATGTGACTTCGGAACATTCCAGAGCAGTGTTTTTCAAGCTTTTTTTCCGGGGACCCATTTTTACCAGCCCGCCGACCGCCGTGACCCCTGCCAGCCAGCCTTCGTGACCCACCATTTTCGCTTACCTTTAATGTGACAGGTGAGCCTGCTTGGTCCTCACGATCTCACTTGCTTTGCCATTCAATGTTACATTTCTGTATGGGTTGTTCATCAGAGGTCCTGGAACTCACACCACCACTGCTTTGTCCTGTTGTGGATTCTCCTGAGCCACTCACTCCAGCAGGTTTAGCGCTGGAGATCCTGGCCTGCTTGTGTCTCTGGCCCTCTCTTCCTTATTACAAAATGATCCATTTAAAATTTTACAGTCCTGTTGCTTGTTTGCTGCTGCAAAATGGAGGAATCACAATAGCGTCCAGAGCACGTGACGCAGTGTTCGGGGCACGTGACCTGCTCTCTGCCGCCGCTTCAGCAGGAAGACTGCATTGAATTTAAAAAAAAATTAAAATCTTCTCCTGGGTCAGCGTGCTGACGTCAGGAGGAGGCCATCCATGTTCCTTGCTGGACTCCGGGCATGCACACTGATGAGCGTGAAGGTCAGTGCGCTGACATCAGGAGGAGGCAGTGTATCTTGCTGGACTCCGGGCATGCGCACTTATGAGCGTGAACACATGCGAGTCCACCTGCATTCTGAAAGCTGGTCGCAGCCGGCATTTTTAGCTCGCAGGTTTCGACCCCAACTTTGGAAATGACTGTTTTAGAGGGGGAGGGTGTCCAGACAGAGGTTGTGGTTCATATCGGTACCAACAATATAGGTAGGAAAAGGGATGATGTCCTGCAGGCTGAGTTCAGAGAATTAGGAAAGAGATGAGCAAGCTGGTCCTCCAAGGTGGTGATCTCTGGATTACTTCCAGGGCCACATGCTAATGAGTATAGAAATAGGAGAATGCACCAGATTAATTAGTGGCTGGAGAGATGGCGCAGGGGGAAGGGTTTTAGATTTCTGAGGCATTGGGACCAGCCCAGGGGAAAGTGGGATCTGTACAAGCCACACGGTCTACACCTAAATAGGAACAGGGTGAATGTCCTTGCAAGGAGATTTGTTAATGTTGTTGAGGAGTGTTTAAACTAGATTGGCAGTTAGATGGGAACCGGAGGGCAGATTCATATAGAACAAATTCAGAGGAGGTAGCGGGAGACTGAATGTTAGCGAATGACTGAAAGACCGAGAAGCAAAGGTTAAAAGGTATACGGCAATGTTAAAATGTGATTTCTTGAAATGGAAGGAGTGTAATAAAGCTAGTGAGTTGAGGGCACGGGTAGATGCATGACAGCATATCATTGCTCTAACAGAGACTTGGTTTAAAAAGGGTCAAGAATGACAATTCAACATCCCTGGTATAGGGGTTTTAGGCAGGATAGATAGAGAATTGCACACAGTACTCCAGCTGTGGTCTCACCAAAGTTCTATACGGCTCCATCATGACCTCCCTGCTTTAGTAATCTATGCCCTGATTCATAAAAGCGATATGCCTTTTTCACCACCCTAATAACCTGCCCTTCTGCCTTCAGAGACCTATGGACACACATGCCACGGTCCATTTGTTCTTCGGAACTTTCCAGTGTCAGGCCTTTCATTGTATACTTCCTTGTTAAATTACTCCTTCCAAAGTGTATCACCTCACACTTTTCAGGGTTAAATTCCATCTGCCACTTTTCCGCCCGTTGGACCATCCCGTCTATATTTTCCTGTAACCCAAGACACTCAACCTCACTGTCAGGCACAACCAATCTTTGTGTCATCTACAAACTTACTGAGCCTACCCCCCACATAGTCATCTGTATCATTTATATGAATGAAAACAATAGGTGGCCCAACACTGATCCTTGTGTTACACCACTGGTCACTGGCTTCCAGACACTAAAGCAGCCGTCTATCATCACCCTCTGTCTCCTACTGCTAAGTCAATTATGAATCCACTTTATCAAATCGCCCTATATCCCATGTGCATTTGCCTTCTAAATAAGTCTCCCATTTGGGACCTTGTCAAAGGCTTTGCTGAAATCCATGTAAACTACATCAACTGCACTACACTCATCTATACACTTAGTCACATGCTCAAAAGATTCAATCAAATTTGTTAGGCATGACCTCGCACTGACAAAGCCATGCTGACTACCCCTGATCAAACCTTGCCTCTACAAGTGGAGATAGATTCTCTCTTTCAGAATCTTCTCCAGTAGTTTCCCATCCACTGACGTGAGACTCGCTGGTCTGTAGTTCCCTGGCTTGTCTATGCAACCTTTCTTAAATAGTGGGACATTAGCTGCCCTCTGGCACTGCCTCCGAGGCTAGAGAGGAATTAGAAATTTGGGTCTGACCCCTGGCAATCTCCTCCCTTGCCTCCCACAGCAGTCTCTGACACAATTCTTCCGGACCTGGATATTTGTCCACTTTTAAGCCCGCTAATATGTCCTATACCTTGTCACTCCCGATGACAATTTGCTCAATAGGGCACGAATAGTTGGGGACTTCAACTCCTCCAATATCAACTGGGATCTGAACAGTGTAATTGGCACAGAGGACACAAAATTCTTTAACTGCGTTCAAGAGAACCTTTTGTTCAGCGAGCACGCAACAAGTCCACTGAGATAGGGTGTAATTCTAGATTTAGTCGTAGAAAATGAAGTTTGGCAAGTGGATGAAGTAGCAGTGGGTGACCATGATGCAGTTAGATTTAGCATCCTTATGAAAAAATATAAAGATAGAACAGGAGTAACAGTTCTAAATTGGGGAAAGACAAACTTTATGAAGCTGAGGGGTGATCAAAGTAGTTTGGTTGCAGCAATTGAAGTGACAGACCAGCGGGAGACATTCAAAAGCGAGATCCTATGGGCACAGTGTAGACATGTCCCTACAAAGAAAAAAGGCGGCAGTACTGCCAAATCTAGAGCCTGTTGGTTATCTAGAAGCTTGAAAGCTTATGACGGAAAGCCTAGAGGAATATAGAAAATTCAAGGGTGAAATAAAAAAGGTAATTAGGAAGGTAAAAAAGAGAATATGAAACATTATTGGCAGGTAAAATCAAAGAAAACGCATATGTTTTACCAGTACATTAAGAGTAAGGGAATAATAAGAGTAAGGGAATAACTAAGGAAAGGGTGGGGTCTATCTGAGATGTACGTGGTAACTTGTGTGCTGACGATGTGGGCAGGGTTCTCAATGAATACGTTGTCTGTCTTCTCTAAGGAGGGGGATGATGCTGATTATTCTAGTTAATGAGGACCTTAAATATTAAATACAATAAGCATGGAGAGAAATTACTGGAGGGACTGACATTCTTGAAGGTGGATAAATCACCAGGGCCAGATGGATTGTATCCCAGGCTGTTCATGGCAGCCAGTGAGGATCATTTTACAATTCTCACTAGATACACGCAAGAATTGGAGGTCTACGGACGTTGTACCATTATTTAAAAAAGGGTGGAAGGGATAGGTCAAATAATTATAGGCTGGTCAGTTTAATCGAATGGTGGGCAAATTATTCCATTCCGAGAGACGGAATAACTGTCACTTAGAAAGGAATAGATTAATCAGGGATAATCAGCATGGTCATGTCTTACAAGGAGGTTTGTTGAGGGTAGCGCAGAAGATAAATAAGAACATAAGAACTAGGAGCAGGAGTAGGCCACCTGGCCCCTCGAGCCTGCTCTGCCATTCAATGAGATCATGGCTGATCTTTTGTGGACTCAGCTCCAATTTCTGGCCCGAACACCATAACCCTTAATCCCTTTATTCTTCAAAACATTATCTATCTTTATCTTAAAAACATTTAATGAAGAAGCCTCAACTGCTTAATTGGGAAAGGAATTCCATAGATTCACAGCCCTTTGGCTGAAGAAGTTCCTCCTAAACTCAGTCCTAAATCTACTTCCCCTTATTTTGAGGCTATGCCCCCTAGTTCTGCTTTCACCCGCCAGTGGAAACAACCTGCTCGCATCTATCCTAATTATTCCCTTCCCTTTTATGTTTCTATAAGATCCTCCCTCATCCTTCTAAATTCCAACAAGTACAGTCCCAGTCTACTCAACCTCTCCTCGTAATCCAACCCCTTCAGCTCTGGGATTAACCTAGTGAATCTCCTCTGCACACCCTCCAGCGCCAGTACGTCCTTTCTCAGATGAGCAGACCAAAACTGAACACACTACTCCAGGTGTGGCCTCACTAACACCTTATACAATTGCAGCATAACCTCCCTAGTCTTAAACTCCATCCCTCTAGCAATGAAAGACAAAATTCCATTTGCCTTCTTAATCACCTGTTGCACCTGTAAACCAACCTTTTGCGACTCATGCACTAGCACACCCAGGTCTCTCTGCACAGCATGTTTTAATATTTTATCATTTAAATAATAATCTGTTTTGCTGTTATTCCTACCAAAATGGATAACCTCATTTGTCGACATTGTATTCCATCTGCCAGACCCTAGCCCATTCACTTAACCTATCCAAATCCCTCCACAGACTTCCAGTATCTTCTGTACTTTTTGCTTTACCACTCATCTTCGTGTCGTCTTCAAACTTGGACACATTGCCCTTGGTCCCCAACTCCAAATCATCTATGTAACTTGTGAACAATTGTGGGCCCAATACTGATCCCTGAGGGACACCACTAGCTACTGATTGCCAACCAGAGAAACACCCATTAATCCCCACTCTTTGCTATTAATTAACCAATCCTCTATCCATGCTACTACTTTCCCCTTAATGCCATGCATCTTTATCTTATGCAGCAACCTTTTGTGTGGCATCTTGTCAAAGGCTTTCTTGAAATCCAGATATACCACATTCATTGGCTCCCCATTATCTACTGCACTGGTAATGTCCTCAAATAATTCCACTAAATTAGTTAGGCACGACCTGTCCTTTATGAACCCATGCTGCGGCTGCCCAATGGGACAATTTCCATCCAGATGCCTTGCTATTTCTTCCTTGATGATAGATTCCAGCATCTTTCCTACTACTAAAGTTAAGCTCACTGGCCTATAATTACCCGCTTTCTGCCTATCTCCTTTTTTAAACAGGGGTGTCACGTTTGCTAATTTCCAATCCGCCGGGACCACCCCAGAGTCTAGTGAATTTTGGTAAATTATCACTAATGCATTTGCAATTTCCCTAGCCATCTCTTTTAGCACTCTGGGATGCATTCCATCAGGGCCAGGAGACTTGTCTACCTTTAGCCCCATTAGCTTGCCCATTACTACCTTCTTAGTGATAATCATCTCAAGGTCCTCTCCTGTCATAGCCTCATTTCTGTCAGTCACTGGCATGTTATTTGTGTCTTCCACTGTGAAGACCGACCCAAAAAACCTGTTCAGTTCCTCCGCCATTTCCTCCGCTCCCATTATTAAATCTCCCTTCTCATCCTCTAAAGGACCAATATTTACCGTCGCCACTCTCTTTTGTTTTTTTTGTTTTGTTTTAAGATGTCGTCCACATGAATTTTAGTAAGGCATTTGACAAGGTATCACATGACAGACTGGTCAGAAAAGTAAAAGCCCATGGGATAAAGGAGGGGAAGGTGACGAGTTGGATCCAAAATTGGCTTAGCGAAAGGTAACAAAGGGTAATGATTGCTGGATGTTTTTGTGAATGAAAAATAGTTTCCAGTGGTGTTCCGCAAGGCTCAGTGTTGAGTCTCTAGCTGTTTGTTGGACATAACAGTGCATGATTGTGAAATTTTTAGTGCCACAAAAATAGGCCATGTACCTGATGGTGAAAAAGGATAGCTGTTATCTCTAGAATGATATCGATAGCTTGATTGAGTGAGCGAGAAAATTGCAGATGGAATTCAATTCCGAGAAGTCTGTGTGGATTTGGATAGGGCAGATAAGCTAGGGAATGCACAATTGGGAGGATAGGGAGGTAATGATGGAACTTTATAAAACGCTGGTTAGGTCACAGCTGAAATTTTTATATAGTTCTGGTTGCCACATTACAGGAATGCCATAAATTCCTCTGGAGAGAGAAATATTCGAAGAATATTGCCAGTGCTTGACAATGCAGCTATGAGGATAGATTGGACAGGCAGAGTTTATTTTCCTTGGAACTGAGGAGATTGATTGGAGACCCGATTTTTGGTGTGCAAAATTATGAGGGTCCTGAATAGAATAGACAGGGGTGCCCAGTTTCCCCTAGCGGAGAGGGCAATCGCCTAGGGGGTGCAGATTTAAGGTGATTGGTAGAAGGATTAGAGGGGACATGAAAATCTTCTTCACCCAGAGGGTGCTGGTGTTTGGAATCTGCTGCCTGTTTGGTGCTGGAGGTAGAAATATTCAACTCATTTTAAAGGTACCTGGATCTGAACCTGAGGTGCTGTAACTTGCAAGGCTACAGGCCTGGTACTGGATGATGGGATTTGAATAGGAAGCTAGTTTATTGTTTATTTTTCAATCGGCACAGGCACAATAGGCTGAATTATCTCATTCTGTGCCGTAATGTTTCTATGATGACATTTATCGGTCCTCTAGCATCACTGCCTTATATCAAAGGCAATTTAGTGGCCAGATCCTCTGTAAATTCACCCTTTTTACTTCCTTCATTTACTGAGGAAGTATCCCATCCAGACTGGATGACTTTTCTAAACTGTGGACCTTTTTTAAAAGTACCACCTCTTATCTAAATTTGTTACTACCTTCCACTTTGCTGCTATATTGTCAGCATTCTCTCTTCTCTAGTGAAGACAGATGCAAAGTATTCATTTGGTACCTCAGCCATGCCTTGTGCCTCCGCAAGAACCTTTTTTTTTTGTCTTTAATTGGATCCAACTCTCAACAATCCTTCTGCTATGTGTTTATAAAGATTTTTGGGTTCACATTTTTGCTCCACTTATTCATACTTCATATGTGCTTGTTGCATGGAATATTGATCATCCAAAATATTCTACAGAGTGAATGGAAGAAAATGAATACCTGTAGATATCCTGATGGTGGTTGGACAATGATATAGAGGGGGTGAGGAAATCGAAAGACAACTCCCATTCATGCCCACCTATTAGATTGGTTTATATGTAACAAAAGCAGCAGGCATTGTAAGAGAGGAAAACACATTAGATTTTTAAATTTTTTATCCCATTAAAGTTACAAAGCCACTGCTGGGTAAGCCCTTAATCCATCTCATTGCTTGCTCCAAAAAACAATTCAAATTGAATCCAATTCATGGTCTCCACAAGAGAGATATACAAGATCCAAGCTGACAAGAAAAGAAATTGCATCTCATCTTGGGCTTGATCTTATCCAAAAGGCTGGTGCATGAAGCAAATTTAAAAATGTAATTATGTTCTCAATATTAATTTGTAGTTATGCAATATTAGTGTCTTTACTTCAAGATTTTATTGTCTGCCATTATGGTTTGGTTCTATGGATGTCTTTTTTTTGATATTCTGATTATCAAAAAGGTGCTTTTTATTAAAACATTCAGTATTTTAATGAACTATGTCAACTAAATATGTGAATCATATTTAAAAGTTGACTGTATACGATGACTAAGAATCTAAAATTGCACTTGTTAAATAGATACTTTATCTCTGTCAATTGGAATTCCTAGCATTCTCAGTTGTGGGAATATTTCTCATAGCTGGGTGCTCCTCGGTCTACTACTTCTGAATATACTGCACAATTGTCACAATTCTGGCTTTCATCGCTGAGGGTTGTTTAAGTATAATACATTGCTGCTTCTTTTTTTCTCTCCACCCTCCAGGTAAACTACTGCATACATTAAATGGCCACAACCAATGGGTTTATTCTTGTGCTGTCACTCCTGACTCGAGCATGCTTTGTTCTGTGGGAGGAGGAAAGACTGTAAGTTTCCAAAAGGTCAATCAGCCTGAGCCTTTTGAGCAAGGAACATTTCATTTACATAAGATGTGGCTTGTAGATAGTTATTCAATGACAGTAAGATGCTACTGAGTGACGCTAGTTTCATTAAAAGTACATGGTAATTCTAAAAGAATTGTAGGATGTTCTATTGAACATTATAAAGGAATTTGGAAGTTAACTCCCTTTGTTTAATGTTCACAATCTCTTCTTACATACCCAGTTTCAGGCCATAAATAACCATTACTAACATTTGTGGGATGGTTGGAAAATTCACACCCTTCTGGTCAAAGCTGACTACTCTACTTTAGTTGCAGCTTTAATTAGTAAATGAAAGGTTGTCTATGACTCGTGGGTAAGCACAAATGAACCTGTCATTTGCAATATTTTCTTGCTGGACCTATTAGATCATCTGCTGTGGCTGCATTTGTTTACAGTCAGAGGAAGCATTCAGATATAAAGTTCAGCAAGACTATTCATCTATTTCTTGATGGCTATCTTCAGAGTTTGGGGTGCTGTACATGATTGATTTTAATTTTAACTTTTGCACCGGGGTCTTTTATTTCTTTCCATTAGTTAGACTTTCCTTTTGGTCCATTTACCTTCTACAATATTTTTTTCTCTGTCCTGACATTACTGAAATGGCTAAGATGTTTGTGGCTGTGAAGAAGTTAGAATTGCAAAACAATGAATGTTATGACCTAACGTCATAGTGTTCCTTTAATAGGAAGGCGTGGCAGTGTCAGTGTCCCAAGAGTTCAGTACACAAAGTTCTCTTGGTAGATTAGACATCTGAACCAGTATCTTTGTTTTCGCCTCCCCTTTGTTTCATTTTAATTTGTCAGTTATTTCACTGAGTCTACTTCCTATGCTAGACTTGTTTTGGGATGGGTTTGCAGACCTAGCTTTATTCCATTATGTACATGCATGCGGTCTTCTGTATATGTATAACCCTCCTTTTAAGACCTTCTGTAAAACCTGTTTGACCAAGCTTTTGGTCAGCCCTTCTTGTATATCCTTTTGCCTGATTATTCCTGAAGCATTTTTGAATGTTTTTTTTCTGTGAAAGACATTATGCAAATTCTTGTATTTGTTACTGCAAGTCTTGGGTACATTTTGTCACTATCAATTTGAAGGAATCTTGAAAACTGATTTGAAATGAACAGGTAACTTATTTTGTCTTGGCTTCAATAGTTCCAGCATCAGTCCTTCTGCTAAAGAAATGTCTCCTATCTGGATGTTTACAGCACAGAATTTGGGCTGTTTATGTGTGTGAGAGAGAGATGAATCTCAGATAATTGGAGTTTCCTACAATATCTGATATCCGTCTTATTGATGGTGTAAACGTTTCTGTTAAGGGCAGTAGGCCCACAGGATTTTGATGTGTTTGCTGAGGCACTCATTGCAAGCAAGGACTGAGAATACTATCCTGATTATACCTTTGGTATGAACATTAAACAGTGCGCTTGCTAGCTAATTATTTCTGATTTGACATTTTTCTGTGACATTGCCAAGAAATTGTGGTATGATTGCAGGTGTTGCTGTGGAGTACGGTATCATATAAAGTGATTCGGAAACTAGAAGGACATGGTGGTGATGTCGTATCATGTGAATTTTCCCCCAGTGGAGCATTACTAGCTACTGCATCTTATGACACACATGTAATTGTGTGGGACCCATACACTGGAGAAAGCCTGATGAAGTTGAGGTAAAAAAAAGCATTTTGTGCAAAATTATATAGCAAGTATTTTGCAACGTGTTCGGAATGATATTGGCTTATGAGGGGCGGCGGTGGCATAGTGGTATTGTCACTGGACTAGTCAACCAGAGACCGAGAGTAATACTCTGGGAGCGGGTTCAAATCCCGCCAGTGCAGATTGAATTTGAATTCAGTAAAAATCTGGAATAAATAGTCTAATGGTGACGATGAAATGATGGTCGTAAAAGCCCATCTGGTTCACTAGTGTCCTTTTAGGGACCTTTTACCTGGTCTGGCTCCAGATTCACAGTAACATGGTTGACTCTTAGTGGCCACATTGATAGACCCATCCACCACCTAGAGAATCTGTGACCTGGCCATTCCAGGGAGCGCTGAAAGCACTATCCGGTACTTCACTTACCTTCCTGTATTCAGGGCTCACAGAATCTTCAAGTGGATTTCCTGTCTCCCAATGCTTCTGCCCAATTGGAGCGAACAAGCTGGATTTCTGCTTTGGGAAGCAGCCTCCGTCCCCATGAATTAGGGGAGAAATTGTTTTTTTAAAATGAAAATATATCACTAAACTAGGTAAAGTCCTTGATTATAAATCAGAACAAGTTTTCTTAACATAAAGCTCCTGTATTGCAGGCATTGTACCCCCTTTGCAGCTCTGGATGTTAATGATGGTTTCAGTACTGGATTTGTACGAGCAGTCTCCTTTTCCCAGGAAGGACTAAATGTTACCTCGGTAGCAGATGACGGGTGAGATCAAAAGTGCCCTCTTAAATGGGGGGATTGTTTTTATTTCAAAGAACTGTAGAAGTAATTTTTATTAAGGACACAATCTGATCATTGAGGCCTGAATTTTTGCTCCTGGATCTAAAAGGACAGAGTTGAGACAATTCGTGGCCCCATGAACCCAACCTGGGAGCCTGGAAGTTGGGACTTTTGTTCTGGCGGGATGGGTGACTATGGAATTCATGGCCACTGTGGTGATATGCATAGCAATGTATATAGTTGGATGTATGACCTCTGACCAGCAGGTGGGGACAGAGATGCACCATTGACTCCACAGAACCGGTTGGTAGTAAGTTGCACTAGAGGACAGTCGCATTAGAAGTAGCTCCAGGAGAATTCAATTATTCGTCTCCGTTTGTATTATAGTTTGTTAGTTATCTTTCCACATGTTAATTTTGTTATCTTGCTGGTCAAAGAACTAGATGTTCTGTGTGCATCTTTACCATGGCCATAACATAGAACATAACATGGTACCAAGAGTGTAGAACAATTGAAGATAACTACAGAGAAGATGGGATGAAATAGACCGAAGAAAGAAATAAGAAAATTCTTCCACCAACCTGGTAAACTACTCGCAACTGAAAATCAATGCACAGAAAGACTGAGGTTAGAGATGGAAGGTCTGAAGGCACCTACCAGCTTCAAGTCACCAGTAGTGTAGATGAGAATTGCTGTTTTTAAGCAGCAATTCAAACTCTATGCTGCAGCCCTTGGCCTGCAGACACGACCTGACGAGAGATGTATATTGTTGCTGCTCATGGTAGTAGGTCCTCAAGCCATCGGAATGTATAATACCTTCCCTGAAGAAAAATGAAATATTCGAGCGTGACGTGTACTCAGAAGGCAGGAGAATCTTTTGATGGTGTTCTAACCGACTTTCGGTTGAAGGCGCAGTCATGCAATTTCAGTTAAAGTCGTCAACTGATCCGCGATCAGATAGTATTTGGGTGTTGAATATTAGGTAGGTGAGAGGCTATTGAGAGAAGAGCTTCAATTTGAAAACTATCAAGATTATCATGCAAGCGAGCTCGCTGTGCAGATCAGTACACTCAACCTGAAACATTTTGGTGCCAATGTGGGAGAAGACACCAGCGCCACAAGCTTAGTGACTCATTCCAATAAGAAACGCGGTTCCAGTGTGGGTGGCCATTTTAAATAGCCAGTCAGAGCCCCCATTTTGTGCTACTGATGCGGCAATCGACAATGTCCATGGGCCACGACAATGTCCAGCTTTTGGGAAGGTGTGTTCCAAGTGTGGCAGAACAAATCATTTTGCGAGGCAATGTTCTTATCGTCCAATTGGGGACCAAACATCAGTTAATGTGATTGAGATGTGCTTCGAAGACCTGTTTCCGTTGATCCGATTTCGACTGAGGACACGATGAGTCCGAATATGCACAGTGAAGAAGATGCAGCAGCAATGATCGTGATCGTGACTCTATGGAAGCCAGGTAGACGATTCCATTGATGATCAATGGCACTTTAATTAAATGTAAGTTCAACACTGGAGCAAGGGCCAACCTTATCAGTTTGTCAGATTTGAACAGGTCGTGAGTCAAACTGAGAGTCATCAATCAAACAAGACTGCTGAGAGACTACAATGGGAAGGAGATTGCAATGTTAGGACGCATGTGAGCTCAAAGCATAGGTACACAACAGAAGTCACACCATAACATTTTCCAGTGTGGACACGGAACGGGGGCCCATCATGGGAGTGCAAGCGTGCGAGGCACTGAACCTTGTTGAGCAGCTGTACATTCCAGACAGTACTACAGCAGAGGATGATTGCAAATGGCAACGAGATGAAGTGGCGCAGTTATCCGATGAGATGAAAGCAAAAGTCAAGGTGAAAGAAGATAAACCAGATGGAGGAGCCAATAGGAATTCCCGAATTCTGGTTAACCGTCTTCAAGAATGTGGATTGCGTCAGTGACATTATACAGGAGCTTAATGAGCCCATCCTAAAGCATTTGCAAAAGACTGAGGTGAGATTTTCAGGTCCAGGGCAGCCAATGAGTTTTACTCTGGAGTTTAAGTTTGAGTCAAATGAGTATTTCACAAATGAAGCAATGATCAAGATACACACAATGAAGTCCCAACCTGATGAGTCAGATTTTTTTCTTTTTTGATCGAGTACAAATGATAGGATGCACAGGATGCCAAATCAACTTGTAGAAAGGAAATAATATAACCATGAGGACCAATAAAACGTAGAAAGGAAAAAACATAACCATGAGGACCAATAAAACGAAGCAGAGGCATAAGTTCCTGCAGTTGATTCCCAAATACTCGAGGCCAGTCCATCAAAACACATGCAGCAAGAACAGATGGATACATTTTTGTGCAGTTCTACAACAACAGACCAAGTATGTATGGTTATATCAGGTGAGGATGAGTCCATGGATGAGAATAAAATACGAAATGATACCTGATGTTGAGGACATTGATCCAGCTAAGAGACCAGAATGTGAGTGTTTGCAGATCATTCCTGAAGTCACAAGCCTGCATCTTCAAAAGATTCCAAAAGTATGCCAACATTGGATGCCTCACCAGTTGATGGGCATGCAGTATAGCGTTCGAGTGCAAGCACCAGGATCAACCAAAACTCCTCAATCCAGAATCAGCTACTGTGGCAGAAGAGCCAGAAACCGCTTTCATAGCAGAAGACCCAGAGACAGCAATTACAGCAGCAGATCCAGAAACAGCTGCTACAGCAGACAATCTAAAAGCAGCTATTGCAGCAAGGGATCCAGAAACAGCTAATCCCTTGGCAAGAATGACGCTCTAGGTGGACAGGCAGATGCGAGTGTGAACCACACCAGTTTCACAGGTGAAGCTAAGAAAAGGAGATGGAAAGAGCTGATTATAAAAAAAGAGAAGGAAGGGTAAGCGAAGAGTCGAGGACACAGTTAGTCGATTGGGTAGCAGCTGTGACAGTGAAGACACGGGCATCGGCAATAAGGCCAATATACAAGAACACATGCAGGGAGGAAGCTTCACTTCAAAAGGGTGAAAGAGTGGTGACTCCAAGACCAGCCAGAAAACCAGTCTTTCAAAAGATTAAACAGGATCACTTATTCGGTCAAGGTTCAGGAGACCAACAAGGTGTCGTTAACTTGAAAGACTGAACGTGTAATGAACTGTGTACAAGGGACAAGTTAGAAATTGTTATGCATATCATGTTTTATAAAGCAGTCAGACTTGTATATGTAACATGTTCAAAATTATTCTGCATAACCTTTTTTGTAAAGCAGTTATATTTGTTAAACATTCACGTTTCCAAAGGAAGGGGGATGTGGTGGTGTGCATATGCACAGCAATGTATAGTTTTATGTATGACCTCCGACCAGCAGGTGGGGACAGAGATCCACCATGTGACTCCACAGAACTGGCAGTTGGTAGTAAGTTGTACTCGAGGACAGTCACATTGGAAGTAGTTCCAGGAGAATTCAATTATCTGTCACCATTTGTATTATGGTTGATTAGTTATCTTTCCACATGTTCATTTTGTTAATAAACTATCTTACTAGTCAAAGAACTAGATGTTTTGTGTCAAAGAACTAGAATTTTTGTGTGCCGGAAAGAGTTTGGAGGCTGCTGACATGGACGGTGCAAAAGGCTCTGCCACTTTGAAATTATTTTGAATAACAAACAAAAGACAGCACACCAAAACTCACCTCTCACATTTCTCTTTCTATGCTAACCCTTGCCACCTCATACCCGCCATGCCCCCCCACCACCACCACTGATCCACATAGCCCTTTATAGCCCACTATGCTGACTTAGTACCAGCTCATGCTAGTCCATGGACCCTGCATACTACCCGTTGCCCTCATTTCCACCAGGCCAATTCACCCAGTAACCACCATGGACAAACCTCCGGACCCACGCTGAGATTAAATAAAGTTCGAGTATTTAATGATCAATGCACTGTTTTAATGAAAACTATCGCTAATTAACATTTTCTTCATTTAACTTGCATTAATCCCATTTGAAAATGAGCATTTATATCCATGGTCCCACTTCAAAGACTTGTAAGCACTTGGAGCTATTAATCAAACTGTGAACTATCAGGCCCCCATAGTGGTGACAGTTTGTGAAATCAGTCATTTACGTTTTCTTAAATAAATTTAGAATACCCAATTAAAGGGCAATTTAGCTTGACCAATCCACATAATCTGCACATCTTTGGGTTGTGGGGGTGAAATCCAAGCAGACATGGGGAGAATGTGCAAACTCCGTACGGACAGTGACCCAGGGCTGGATTTCGAACCCGGGTCCTCAGCGCTGTCGGCAGCAGTGCTAACCACTGTGCCATATGCTGCCCCTTGAAATAAGTCATGTAACATTAACCTATAATAGTAGCCCTCAGGCTTAGATCAGCAGACTGTGAAATAGCAAGCACTTTTGATAAGCAGGATAGGATTAAAGCCTTTTGACAGATCCTACTATTTTTACGCACTTTCATGTCTACCTTTAACAATAGCATGGAGTATCTGACTGCTCCCAAAAATGTCCTGGGAGGATATCCAAAAGGGTACACTGCCTCTCCCAAAAAGAAATTGGTAAATTTAGACCCTCTACCAGGTCCACTGGGTCTAAAGTGCATAAGTCATGTTACAGACATACCACAAGCAGAAGTCAGATCTGACTAAGGCAGCTCTGTGACTGTGGATGTGTTATTTAGAACCTGCCCCATTCTCTCTTTCTCCTCCCCCCCCCCCCCCCCCCATGTGAAATGGCAGGGGCAGGGTTCACGGGTGGGACTTCGGATTCACAACTCTGCAACTATTTTTGCTATTCAGGAGGCCATTTGGCCCTTTGTGTCTATGCCTACTCACCACAAGAACAGCCGTTAGTGCCACTTCCTCATCATTTCTCTGTAACCTCAATTATTTTCTCTTCAGATAATTATCCAATACCCCTTTGAAAGCCACAGTTGAATTAATCTGCCTCTTTACGCTCTCCACTTTCCGCTGCAACAGGTCCACAGCAGACACCATCTCCATGGCCCTGCACTCTACCCTGGAACACCTAGATAACAAAGACACCTATGTCAGACTCCTTGTCCTCGGCTCCTACCTCTTCGACTGGATCCTAAACTTTCTAACCCACAGGCCACAATCAGTAAGGATATCCTCAACACCGGTGCCCCACAAGGCTGTGTCCTCAGCCCCCTACTATACTCCTTATACACCTGTGACTGTATGGCCAAATTCCCCTCCAACTCGATTTTCACATTTGCTGATGACACCACAGTAGTGGGTCGGATTTCAAACAATGACAAAACAGAATACAGGAATGAGATGAGAATCTGGTGAACTGGTGCAACGACAATAATCTCTCCCTCAATGTCAACAAAACGAAGGAGATTGTCATTGACTTCAGGAATCATAGTGGAGAACATGCCCCTGTCTACATCAATGGGAACGAAGTAGAAAAGGTTGAGAGCTTCAGGTTTTTAGATGTCCAGATCACCAACAACCTGTCCTGGTCCCCCCATGCCGACACTATAGTTAAGAAAGCCCACCAACGACTACTTTCTCAAACCACTAAGGAAATTTGGTATGTCACCTACGACTCTCACCAACTTCTACAGATCCACCATAGAAAGCATTCTTTCTGATTGTATCACAGCTTGGTATGGATCCTGCTCTGCCCAAGACCGCAGGAAACTACAAAAGGTCGTGATGTAGCCCAGTCCATCACGCAAACCAGCCTTCCATCCATTGACTCTGTCTACATTTCCCGCTGCCTTGGAAAGGCAGCATGCATAATTAAGGACCCCACGCACCCCGGACATACTCTCTTCCACTTTCTTCCGTCAGGAAAAAGATACCAAAGTTTGAGGTCACGTACCTAACGACTCAAGAACAGCTTCTTCCCTACTGCCATCAGACTTTTGAATGGACCTACCTTGTATTAAGTTGAGCTTTTCTCTACACCTTGCTATAACTGTGACATTATATTCTGCAGTATCTCCTTCCTTCCCTATGGAGTGTGCATTGTTTTTATAGCATGCAAGAAACAATATTTTTCACTGTATACTAATACATGCCAATAATAAATCAAATCAAATCAAAATCTCAGGCAGTGCATTTCAAATCCCACTTACTGACCAAGGGAAATTTTCCTTATATCGTCTTTAGTTGATTGAAGGTAGCTGATTTAAGATGAATGACAAAAGAACCAGTACTGTAGAACTTCATTCAACATGGATTGACGATTGGCTGTCAGGCAGAAGGCAGAGAGTTGGGATAAAAGGTTCTTTTTCGGAATGCCAACCGGTGACGAGTGGTGTCCCGCAGGGTTCAGTGTTGAGGCCACAGCTGTTCTCTTTATATATTAACGATCTAGATGATGGGACTGGGGGCATTCTGGCTAAGTTTGCCGATGATACAAAGATAGCTGGAGGGACAGGTAGTATTAAGTAGGTGGGGAGGCTGCAGAAAGATTTAGACAGTTTAGGAGGGTGGTCCAAGAAATGGCTGATGAAATTCAACGTGGGCAAGTGCGAGGTCTTGCACTTTGGAAAAAAGAATAGAGGCATGGACTATTTTCTAAACGGTGACCAAATTCATAATGCTGAAGTGCAAAGGGACTTGGGAGTCCTAGTCCAGGATTCTCTAAAGGTAAACTTGCAGGTTGAGTCCGTAATTAAGAAAGCAAATGCAATGTTGTCATTCATCTCAAGAGGCTTGGAATATAAAAGCAGGGATGTACTTCTGAAGCTTTATAAAGCATTAGTTAGGCCCCATTTAGAATACTGTGAGCAATTTTGGGCCCCACACCTCAGGAAGGACATACTGGCACTGGAGCGGGTCCAGCGGAGATTCACACGGATGATCCCAGGAATGGTAGGCCTAACATACGATGAACGTCTGAGGATCCTGGGATTATATTCATTGGAGTTTAGGAGGTTGAGGGGAGATCTAATAGAAACTTACAAGATAATGAATGGCTTAGATAGGGTGGACGTAGGGAAGTTGTTTCCATTAGCAGGGGAGACTAGGACCCGGGGGCACAGCCTTAGAATAAAAGGGAGTCACTTTAGAACAGAGATGAGGAGAAATTTCTTCAGCCAGAGAGTGGTGGGTCTGTGGAATTCATTGCCACAGAGGGCGGCGGAGGCCAGGACGTTGAGTGTCTTTAAGGCAGAAGTTGATAAATTCTTGATTTCTCGAGGAATTAAGGGCTATGGAGAGAGAGCGGGTAAATGGAGTTGAAATCAGCCATGATTGAATGGCGGAGTGGACTCGATGGGCCGAATGGCCTTACTTCCGCACCTATGTCTTATGGTCTTATGTGTGAAATCTTCAGTAATAATATAATTTCAGGTTCTGCAAGTCGGGCTTCTGTCATTAAATCTGATCATTTGTAATCAGCAGTTAGTTTTTTAGATAAGTTTTGTGTTGCCAATTTACTCATGGCGTCCACCTAACCTGCCATTGTTTGTGCTACTTGGGTTAAAGGCAAATCTGTTCTTTGTTCAATATGAAATCTGCAGATCATAACTTTAAATTTAAAACATTTTTGTGCCTAGGTTGCTGAGAATTTGGTGCTTGGATTTACAAAGGCCGATCTATGTTGCTCCTCTGACCAATGGGCTCTGTTGTACGTTCTCTCCACATGGTAGCGTATTGGCAACAGGGTAAGTGAGGTTCGATATTATGAAAGGGTCTAACTGGTGATCTGTAGGATTTTAGTGTGTACTTTTGAGCACTATATTGATTAATTATATAACCAAAATGGTGACATTAGCGAGACCCAAATCTTAGCTGTCCTGTTGGAAGGTGCTGATAGTAGTTGAGTAGAAGAACAACCACCGACATTCATCTATCTGTTATGGCAGTGAATTCTGGAGGAAAATGGCTGACAAAATATTAGAATATATTCTCTCTGCAGATGCTTCATTATATGTATTTATACAAACTAGTTTTCAACTTGCATTTTTCCCTCCCTACTGTTCAGGACAAGAGATGGTCATGTTAAGTTCTGGACAATATCTAGAGTGCTGCCAACTCTGCAACACGTTTGTCGCAACGCTCTGCGCCGTGTGATGACGACCCACCAAGTTATGCTCTTGCCCATTCCAAAGAAAATAAAAGAGTTTTTGGTTTACAAGACGTTCTAGTTTGCCCCTGGAAGTGCAGTGTAACAGGATGGGAGGAAAATCTTATCAATAATATCAGATAATTAATATTTTTTTTACCAAGATTTATTTGAATGAGTATTTTTGATTTGTTGTGATTTAAAAACAAAAAAGCCTTGCACATTTTCTGTAAGTTGCTTAGCATATGTTCAATTAGAAATTGAGCCATCTGGAGCGATCAATCTTTTGCAAACCTCTGCAACGTTCTACTTTGTAAAGAGTCATATGAATGATCAAGGTAGGACACCATGAATGTGTTCAAAACTCAGGCTGAAGATTAAAATGTTTTTGTTATTGAAACTTCCAATTAATTAGAGAAACAAAATTCACATGTTGTGCCACCTTCTTGTCTCTAGTATACTTTGAAAACCAATCATGTATTCACAAGAATTATGTGGCTCAGAATTGCACAAGGAGGTTCATTTTATCCATCTATCTCAAAAGACACTAACTACGGTCATAATTGTTCCTTTAAATAATTTATTTTCACTAATCAAATCTCTAAATGTGGTCTGGAAAATTAAAATTTTTCCTTTTACTAATTTGTACCTTATCTTGGCAATTGGTTAAAAGAATATTCTAGATTTATCTTTTAAATTCTTCTCCAATTGAAATCTCTTAACTGCAAGCTGTAACCACACTTCATTTTTAAACATTTTGTGGGATTTGGTTAACATTCCTTCCTGTTTGTATTTTCGTACCGTCCCTTTGTAACTTTACACCTTTTTTCAGTGGATTAGTAATTTATCTTGCCCTAGAATCAGAATTTTACAGTACAGAAGCAAAGACTCTGGCTCATTGTACCTATGCCACCTCTGGGCTAGTCTGTCTTCTAATTTTTCACTCTTACTGTTATATTTTTCACATGCACTAGGTTTAAATCCAGTGAAGAATTGCAAGTGACAAGATTTTTTATAAAAAATGTTTGAAAAATTAAACAAATGTCAACCAAACAAAAAAATGATAAGAACTGGAAAATGTGGAGATGCAAGCAAAATTAACTCAATGGTACAATGCTATTGGTCTGTGTGCATTTTTTTTGTATCAATGGATTTTGCAGGTCGGCTATGATCAATGATGAGATTTTCACGGAATAGAAGGGAAGTGTTGTCACATTTTGGGTTAAGAAATCACTTGCAACTATTTAACTCCATACAATAAGTCTCGTCACTGCACCAAAATGTTTTATACCTCCAATTAGATTTAACAAGTGCAAAATATCTCCACTGGAGAAGGTTTGATAATTTGTCCAAGTCTGTTTATTTTCATTATATTTAAAAAAAAATAGAATATATTTTCAGTACTGTGGTCTAACTTTTAGAAATAAACAATTTAAAGTTGCTTTTGATGTTGGCTGCATATTTTTTTAAGGTTTCGCCAAATTTCCCAGTTGCCAGTGAAAGCCAAGCAAAGGTGTGGTCGATTCTTTGCTCAACCAATTTACATTGCCCAGGATACGAACATCACTGCTCTTCACCTCAAGCAGTGCCCATTTTCCGAAGCAATAGAAGTTTGCCTCCAGAACCTGCTCTGCCATTCAATAAAATCATGGTTGATTTGATTGTGGCCTTAACTGCACACTCCTGTCTGTCGTCCATAACCCTCAACTCTCATCCAATCAAAAATATCTTTCAAAAACTAATAACCGTCAAAGACATTTCTACTCCGTATTACATGGTAGACCCATTATTTTTAAACTGTACCCTCTGGATTCCTCCATGAGAGGAAACATCTCAGTATCTACTTTGTCAAGCGCCCTCCCAATCTTACGCTTAGCTCCAGTTCCTCTAAACTCCAATGAGTATATGGTAGGCCCAACCTACTCAAACTTTGCAAATAAGACAACAATTGCAGGAGCAATTGGTGAACTTTCTCTTGGTGTTTGCACCAGTACCCTGTAGAAAACATCCCTACTTTTCCATCTCTCTTGCAATAAAGGTTAAAATTCAATTTGCCGTCATAATTATTTACTGTACATGCATGCTAACTTGAGA
The DNA here is from genome assembly GCF_047496885.1 of Scyliorhinus torazame. Lineage (NCBI taxonomy): Eukaryota > Metazoa > Chordata > Chondrichthyes > Carcharhiniformes > Scyliorhinidae > Scyliorhinus > Scyliorhinus torazame. The sequence continues at coordinate 76,395,923 of NC_092707.1, forward strand.
TCCATCTGCAAGGACCGAATTCTGCATTTTTCGGATTTACTATTTTTCAAGCCAAAGTGGACAAGTTCACATTTTTCAAATTATGTTCCATCTGCCAAATTGTTTGCCCACTTAGAACATAAGAACCAGGAGTAGGCCATCTGGCCCCTCGAGCTTGCTCCGCCATTCAATGACATCATGTCTGATCTTTTGTGGACTCAGCTCCACTTTCCGGCCCGAACACCATAACCCTTAATCCCTTTATTCATCAAAAAGCTATCTATCTTTATCTTAAAAACATTTAATGAAGAAACCTCAACTGCTTCACTGGGAAAGGAATTCCATAGATTCACAACCCTTTGGGTGAAGAAGTTCCTCCTAAACTCAGTCCTAAATCTACTTCCCCTTATTTTGAGGCTATGCCCCCTAGTTCTGCTTTCACCCGCCAGTGGAAACAACCTGCTCGCATCTATCCTATCTATTCCCTTCATAATTTTATATGTTTCTATAAGATCCCCCCCTCATCCTTCTAGATTCCAACGAGTACAGTCCCAGTCTACTCAACCTCTCCTCGTAATCCAACCCCTTCAGCTCTCGGATTAACCTGGTGAATCTCCTCTGCACACCCTCCAGCGCCAGTACGTCCTTTCTCAGGTAAGCAGACCAAAACTGAACACAATACTCCAGGTGTGGCCTCACGAACACCGTATACAATTGCATCATAATCTCCCTAGTCTTAAACTCCATCCCTCTAGCAATGAAGGACAAAATTCCATTTGCATTCTTAATCACCTGTTGCACCTGTAAACCAACCTTTTGCGACTCGTGCACTAGCACACCCAGGTCTCTCTGCACAGCAGCGTGTTTTAATATTTTATCATTTAAATAATAATCCCTTTTGCTGTTATTCCTACCAAAATGGATAACCTTGCATTTGTCAACATTGTATTCCATCTACCAGACCCTAGCCCATTCACTTAACCTATCCAAATCTCTCTGCAGACTTCCAGTATCCTCTGCACTTTTTGCTTTACCACTCATCTTAGTGTCGTCTGCAAACTTGGACACATTGGTCCCCAACTCCAAATCATCCATGTAAATAGTGAACAATTGTGGGCCCAACACTGATCCCTGAGGGACACCACTAGCTACTGATTGCCAACCAGAGAAACACCCATTAACCCCCACTCTTTGCTTCCTATTAAGTAACCAATCCTCTATCCATGCTACTACTTTCCCCTTAATGCCATGCATCTTTATCTTATGCAGCAACCTTTTGTGTGGCACCTTGTCAAAGGCTTTCTGGAAATCCAGATATGACACCTCCATGGGCTCCCCGTTATTTACCGCACTGGTAATGTCCTCAAAACATTCCACTAAATTAGTTAGGCACGACCTGCCCTTTATGAACCCATGCTGCCCAATGGGACAATTTCCATCCAGATGCCTCACTATTTCTTCCTTGACGATAGATTCCAGCATCTTCCCTACTACTGAAGTTAAGCTCACTGGCCTATAATTACCTGCCTTCTGCCTACCTCCTTTTTTAAACAGTGGTGTCACGTTTGCTAATTTCCAATCCGCCGGGACCACCCCAGAGTCTTTTGAATATTGGTAAATTATCACTAATGCATTTGCAATTTCCCTAGCCATCTCTGGGATGCATTCCATCAGGGCCAGGAGACTGGTCTACCTTTCGCCCCATTAGCTTGCCCATCACTACCTCCTTCATGATAACAATCATCTCAAGGTCCTCACCTCTCATAGCCTCATTTCTATCAGTCACTGGGATGTTATTTGTGTCTTCCACTGTGAAGACCGACCTAAAAAACCTGTTCAGTTCCTCAGCCATTTCCTCATCTCCCATTATTAAATCTCCCTGCTCATCTTTTAAAGGACCAATATTTTACCTTAGCCACTCTTTTGTGTTTTATATATTTGTAGAAACTTTTACTATCTTTTTATATTCTGAGCACGTTTACTCTCAATCTATCTGTCTCTTCTTTATAGCTTTTTTAGTAGCTTTCAGTTGCCGCCTAAAGATTTCCCAGTCCTCTAGTCTCCCACTAATCTTTGCCACTTTGTATGCTTTTTCCTTCAATTTGATACTCTCCCTTATTTCCTTAGATATCCACGGTCGATTTTCCTTCTTTCTACCGTCCTTCCTTTTTGTTGGTATAAACCTTAGCTGAGCACTGTGAAAAATCGCTTGGAAGGTTCTCCACTAATCCTCAACTGTTTCACCAGAAAGTTTTTGTTCCCAGTCTACCGTAGCTAGCTCTTCTCTCATCCCTTTGTAATTTCCTTTGTTTAAGCACAAAACACTAGTGTTTGATTTTACTTCTCACCCTCCATCTGTATTTTAAATTCCACCATATTGTGATCGCTCCTTCCGAGAGGATCCCTAACTATGAGATCCTGAATCAATCCTGTCTCATTACACAGGACCAGATCTAGGACCGCTTGTTCCCGCGTAGGTTCCATTACATACTGTTCTAGGAAACTATCGTGAATACATTCTATAAACTCTAGGCTGCCTTGACCGACCTGGTTAAACCAATCAACATGTAGATTAAAATCCCCCATGATAACCTGCTGTACCATTTCTACATGCATCAGTTATTTCTTTGTTTATTACCTGCCCCACCATAATGTTAGTATTCGGTGGCCTATAGTCACTCCTATCACTGACTTTTTCGCCTTACTAGTCCTGATTTCCATCCAAATGGATTCAACCTTATCCTCTATAGCACCGATGTCATCCCTTACTGTTGCCCGGATGTCATCCTTAAATAACAGAGCTACACCACCTCTCTTTCCATCCACTCTGTCCTTCCAAATAGTTTGATACCCTCGGATATTTAACTCACAGCCGTGACCATCCTTTAACCATGTTTCAGTAATGGCCACTAAATCATAGTCATTCACTATGATTTGCGCCATCGACTCATTTACCTTATTCCGAATACTACAAGCATTCAGGTACAGTACACTTATGCTGGCTTTTATACCTCCGTTTTGAATCTTAACACCTCGATCAGTAACCTCTCGTAAGTTATATTTCCTCTTAACTTTTCTCCTAATTTTCCTTGTCGTTGAACCCATATCTCCATGTAACAACCTGCCGTGTCGCTTACCATTTATGTTTTTACTTCCCGTTTTATTCCTTTTAGTATTACTAGGTCTATTCACTGAGCTCCCCTCAGTCACTGTACCTGGTACTGTCACCCTTTTTGATTTTTGACTATGGCTTCTCTGCCTTACACTTTCCCCCTTATTGCCTTTTGTTTCAATGGCAAATTTGGCTACAATCCATTCATCCAAGTCACTGAGTATTGATCAAAAATAGTTGAGATTGTAGCACTGATCCCTATGGCACTTTACCAGTTACGGTTTGCTAGATGAGATGATGGAATTCAAGTGTGGCAAAAGAGCAGTGAAAATTATACAAATTTGTTATTCACAAGCTATTCAAAAACTATTCTTCAGGCAAAAATTCATTTAGATTTGAATGAAAAACTTCTGGCGAAGCTGTCAGTGTTGATTCTATAAAAGGTGATAACAGTCTATGCCCTACAATGTTTCTACGCTGCCTACCATCATCTCAACTAATTCACCTATCACTTTAGCCAGGTTAACTTTGTTCCCTCTTTCCCCCCCACACCACTTTTTAAACTTTATTAATTCCCCACTGCCATCAATCATTAGCAGTCGCATGTACATCAGGCGCTTCAATCCACCACACACACGCCTTACCTGCGATTATGTCCAAGCTGAGTAAGAATGTAGACAACCTGTGAGAACCCGAGTCTGCTGAACAGTTTCCACCCTTTCATGTGGCAGGACAAGGTAATCAATTCAGATACGGATGTGTCCTAATTCCATCATCATACACACATTACATCCACTGGCTTGGTGATCTTCACGGATGAAGGCGGTATAGCAAAAGACCCTGTACGATGAACTGGCCACTGGATCACTATCTCCTGGGTGTCCATGGCTCTGCTGTGTGGCACCAAGAGCCGGATGTGGATCCGGGCACAATGGGTGAATCGTGCACAGGCCCCAGATTGGGCTCCCCGTGAGTCACCAGACTCCTCCACCCAGTGCAATCTGAATCTCAGCCTCGCTGGACAAGATCCAGATCTGAATATTTCAATGAGCCCAGTGACACATTTAAAAATCCAAATCTGAATGTTTAAATGAGCCCAGAGGCTCATTTAAATACCTGAACACTGGATTCACCTGCTGCCCTGTACTCAGCGACCACACCGGAGACACCTCACTAGGGTGCAGTTTTGTACTGGTCCACACAAATGTGGACCAGCCATGACGGCACCTGGGTGGATCTCCCAGGCCATTTGAGACCCCCTGGGTGGTTGTGAGCAGAACAGGGTGGCACTCTGGTACTACCAAAGTGCCAGGTTGACACTGTCAGGAGTCGGCCCACCTGGCAAAGGGGTCTTCCTGGCAACTTCCCCGAGGTTGGGGGGAGGGGAGGATTAAAAAACATGGGGGGGTTGGGGAAGGAGATCGGAGCTGCTGATCAAAATGGCGCCCCAAGCCAGTCAGCAGGAAATCTAAGTGCAGCCTCGGCAGAGAGAATCTACCAGAGATAAAAAAGAATCGCAAAGTTCCACTGAATAGCAGGGTTTCTCAAAGCTTCAGCCATCGAGATACACCTCGAGAAACCGTTCAGCAGATTTAGAGTCCGCTGAATCGCACCCAATGAAACTTGTTTTGTTTGAACATGAAAATTACAGCAGTATTTTTTTTTAAAATCATTTGCCTTAAACATTTTGGACAAAATGGGGATTTATCATTCAGATGGCAGATTTTTAAAAAACTATTACTGATTAATGTTGCATTAGAGAGTTTTCATGAGTCTGCACGTCCTCCCCGTGTCTGCGTGGGTTTCCTCCGGGTGCTCCGGTTTCCTCCCACAGTCCAAAGATGTGCAGGTTAGGTGAATTGGCCAATGATAAATTGCCCTTAATGTCCAAAATTGCCCTTGGTGTTAGGTGGAGGTGTTGAGTTTGGGTAGGGTGCTCTTTCCAAGAGCCGGTGCAGACTCAAAGGGCCGAATGGCCTCCTTCTGCACTGTAAATTCAATGATAATCTATGATTAATCTAGGACAAAGGTTCGGCACAACATCGTGGGCCGAAGGACCTATTCTGTGCTGTATTTTCTATGATGTCTGCAGTCATAGCTTAATTGGGTCTCTGCCTTGTGCCATACGTAGGAACCTGAGCTCCAATCCTGTAGAGAAATTTTGCTTTAGACAACATTTAAAAAGGATAAACTCTTCAATGATTCATAATCTAACCTAATAATCTTTATTGTCACAAGTAGGCTTACATTAACACTGCAATGACGTTACTGTGAAAAACCCCTAGTCACCACATTCTGGCGCCTGTTCGGGTACACAGAGGGAGAATTCAGAATGTTCAAATTACCTAACAGCATGTCTTTCAGGACTTGTAGGAGGAAACTGGAGCATCCGGAGGAGACCCACGCAGGTACTGGGAGAGCGTGCAGACTCCACAGTGACCCAAGCTTGGATTCGAACCTGGGACCCTAGAGCTGTGAAGCAACAGTGCTAACCACTGTGCTACCGTGCTGCAAAATCTGAATATTAAAATTTTTTTCTGCTAGAAATGATCTATTGAGTATAAACTTTACTTTTAACTGTGTTTATCAGCAGTACTGTGACAAGTTTGTCTATAGAAGTCATTTCTTTACAAATTACCTATAGATTTGATGGGATATGGTACTATTTAACTTTTGATTGCTTAACTAAAGCTTTGCCAATTTCATATGTGAAGATAGAAAAAAAAAATCAGGATGCCTCTGTGCTTTAGAGAATTGCAAACTTAAAAATACTACATCCGTGTCATCACTGAGACTGCCCATTTCCACCTCGTAACAGCACCTGGCTCTGCCCTCGCCGTGATTCATCTGCTGCTGACAATCCGCTTCGTGCCTTTGAATAGCTAAATCTAGGGATAAGAAACATAATCCTGGCTGGCCTCCCCCTTGTGTAAACTTGTCATCTGTAGCTCTGCTCACCAAGTCCTGTTCACCTATCAACCCCTCTCGCTGACCTACACTGACTCCCAATTAAGCAATTTTAAAATTCCCAGCCTGGTTTTAAAATCGCTCCTCAACCTCGCCTCTCTAATTTACTTCAGCTCTAAAACCCTCATAATCGCACTTCATCAATTCTGGCTTTAATTGTTGAATACCGAAGCTCGATAATTCCCTTCTAATCTCCTTTTAGGAACTCCTTAAAATGACTTATTTGACCAAGCTTTTGGTTATTTGTCCAAATATCATGGGCGGGATTCTCCGAGCCCCCGCACTGCAATTGCGCTTGGCACGGGGGCGGAGAATGGGGCGTCAGACCCGCAATTGGATCTGACGCCTTCCCGGGATTCTCTGCGGACCGGCGAATCGCCGCCAGTTGCGCGGTCGACGTGGTGGGGGTTAGGGGCCATTGAAAGAGGCCTCCGCGGCGATTCTCTGCTGGCAACTGGCTGAGTTCCCGCCGGCGTGCACTTGGGAGTGGCGCGGCCACCCTGGTGAGGGACGGGGAAACAGTCACCGGGGGGGGGCCTCCAGGACGGCCAGGCTCGCAATCGGGGGCCACCGATCAGCAGGCACGCGCGATCTGGGGGGGGGCCTATATTATGGGGGTCGGCCTGCTGTCTGGGTCCGCCATGTTGCGTGGACCCGCGGCCGGATGTGCAGGGCCCCGTATCGGCAGTTGGAGCTGCGTGGACTACTCTGGGTTCCTGCACGCCCCCTTAAAAACGGAGAATCAATCCTGACTTTCTAGAAAAAAGTCCAGAGTGATTTGCGCCCGTGGGGACATAGCCCCTTTATCAGAGAATTCTGCCCCATGTTTTTCTTTCAAGTTCTGTTTACCGTATCTTTGAAGTGCCTTGGGATGATTTTACTAGATTAAAGCTGCTATATAAATGCAAATAGATACTGCCACAGAATCCCTACAGTGCAGAACGAGGCCATTCCGCCCATTGAATCTACACCAGCCCTCCAAAAGGGCACAGGAACTAGGCCTACTCTCCTACCCGATCCCCCGCAGCTCCGTGAATTGATCATGGCTAATCACCTAAGTGCATATCTGCATATCTTTGAACTGTGGGAGGAAACCCATTCAGAAAATCAGACAATGGGAGAATGTGCAAACTCCACCTAAGGCCGTATTTGAATCAAGGCCACTGGTGCTGTGAGGCAGCAGTGCTAACCACTGTGTCACCATGTCACCACCAAAGTAAACCGTGATGGCACACAGCCGCACAGTGGGTAGCACTGTTGCTTTACAGTGCCAGCGTCCCTAGTTCGATTCCTGGCTTGGGTCACTGTCTGTGCGGAGTCTGCACGTTGTTCCTGTGTCTGCGTGGGTTTCCTCCAGTTTTCTCCCACAAGTCCTGAAAGTCGTGCTGTTAGGTAATTTGGACATTCTGAATTCTCCCTCTGTGTACCCAAACAGGCGCCGAACTGTGGCGACTAGGGGCTTTTCACAGCAACTTCATTGCAGTGTTAATGTAAGCCTACTTGTGACAATAAAAATTATTAAATTATTGTAAGTCAGTTTCATCTTTTTTAGTCAATTATGCCAGCAACAAACCACTGTGTATCATGAAAATCGGCAAGTGCATTATTTTGTAAAAAACAGACTTGAGATTTGAGTAACAAATTAAAAAATGGATTCTTCCTGTCAATTACTATCATGTATTAAGTTGGCTATCATATGTTCTGACCATATATTTCCTACAACTCAAAACTCAAAATAACATTGTAAAATGTCCAGTAGGTGGCACTTGTTTAATACGCAAAGCTCAGTGCGGAAACAGAATCATTTGCATTTTTCTCTATAGCTGTTGCAAGTATAATTTTTTTAATATTGATAAAAAACAAAATTCAAATTTAGAATATTTGAATTTTAAATATTGGCACAGGCCTATTTGAAGTGAGACCCACTGGGGGAAAACTAAACAGAACGCTGAAGTACAAGAGGTGGTTTCTTTACGTGAGAATCCCAGGGCTTCCAATCTTCCAATTATTTGGTAGCTACTACAGGAGTAGTTTGGGAAAGCAGCTTATTTTTGTTCCCCCAATTAAGGGGCAATTTAGCCTGTCCAATCTACTTACCCTGCACATCTTTGGGTCGCAGGGGTGAGATCCACGCAGACAGTGGGAAAATGTGCAAACTACACACTGACCAGGATCGAACCCGGATCCTCGGCGCCATGATGCAGCAGTGCTAACCACGCTCCATTGTGCCGCCTCAAAAGTAGCTTAAAATGTTCTGAAAATGTGGATCAATTTTCAAACCAATGGATAATGCCCAATGGAGTGAATCTTGTGGCTTAGGCTCAGTGCAGAGTTCTGCATTCCATCGGTTCCATGGAAACGTGCATGAATGCAAGTTGAGTTCTGTTTATGAATTCTTGTTTTAATTACAGTATCTGTCATGATTACAATTTGTTGCTTTTGTGCTAAAAAAAATTCAGTTTTAACAATGTTGGACAAAACATAAAAGAGAGCCTCTGTTTCCAAACCAGAAAAATTTAACTTTAATCAAACCATTACATTTTTCATACAGATAACAAACTCACTAGGCTTCAGCAACAACCATATCACGGGCAACTTGAAATGCAGCAATAAGTGAGCTCAATTGAATTTTCTCACTCGTTCCTGAAGCCAGCCTGTACCTATGAAAGTAAAGTAAGAAGTCAAGTTAATTCCATAATCGCAGCTGTTAAGAGTTTTTGTTTCTTTTCACTCAAATTAACTATGTAACTTGAAAAGGCTATCCACAGTGTGTTCCTCAAATATTGTTTGGCTCCCTTTGATGTCCAGCAGTGCATCAGGAAAATGTAGTCAATAATAGGCAAATCAATTGCTCTGACCCATGTTACTCCACTCTGGAGAGCGGTTTGTGGTGTTAACCGCTTAACTCAAATGAAGCAAGAACTGGGGAAAAACAAGCCACAATTATTTACATAACAGTGGCAACAATATTCACTAACATTGCACATATGGCAATCTACCATTTGTTGGGTTCTTATGTGTAACAATAAACAGTCCAAATTAGTTTAACCATAGCAACCCCGTTGCTACGAGCAGTTGTTATTGACTGCCCTATGTTTTACCAAGTTATTTGCAATTACTAAAGTAATTAACACTATAGCCTGTTGACCAATAGCCACTATAAGTCTACTGATTTCCTTAGCTGTCTGGACTGCACTTCCTACCATCCCACTTCTTCTGAGGACTCTCCTCCAGTTTCTCGATTACATCTGTTCTGATGATGAATGAAATGAAATGAAAATTCATATACCAGTGTTCCCCAAATGTCTTTTTCCCTCTTCAATCATTATTGACAGAACTCTCAACTGCGTCCATTGCATTGCCTGCACTTTGACTCTCCCTTTTCCTTCTCCAGAACCACAATCAGGCACCTATCCCACCACACCAGAAACACCTCCCCTTCACCTTTCAGCATTTCAGAAGAGACTGTTCCTTCTGCAATGTCCTGATCTATTCTTCAATTCACCACCTGTGCAAATGCAGATGTAACTTCTGTCTTTTTTTAAACCTCCACCCTCATTATCCAGGGCTCCAAAGCACCTATTCCAGGTGAAAGAGCGAATAACTTTTAATTCTTTCCATTGTTGTACTGTATTCCACTGCTCACAACACGGTCGTCTCAAATTGGGGAAACTACATGCATATTGTGGGCATGGTGGCACAGTGATTTGCATTGCTGCCTCACAGCACCAGGGACCCGGGTTCAATTCCGATCTCTGGTGTATGGAGTTTACACATTCACCCCGTGTCTGTGTAGGTTTCCTCAGAGTGCTCCGGTTTCCGTCCCCAAACCAAAAGATGTGGTTAGGTAGATTGGCCATGTTAAAATTGCCCCTTAGTGTCCAAAAGGTTAAGTGGGTTTATGGTGGTGATGTGGGAATAGGTATGATGCTTTTTCGGAGTGTTGGTGCAGACCGGGATGGGCTGAATGGCCTCCTTCTGCACTTGTAGGGATTTTATGGTTCTATTCTATGGTTCTACAATTAGCCAATCACCTCCGTTCAGCCTGCAAACATAACCCAGAGCTTAGTCACCCGTCACACCCGCTCTAACCTCTCTGTCCTCAAACACATGTGTTGAGCTTCATTGAAACAGCATAAGCTTGAGGAAGAACATCTCGGCTTTTCATTCGGCGCTTTACAGCCTGCTAGACTCTTCGAGTTCAATAATTACAGATCACAACCACTGCTCTTTTTTAGGTCAATAGCTTTTTAAGAATGGTATTTTACTCAAAGACTTTCACAGTCCAAAGACTGAAATGCAGTGTAGCTTCCATCAAAAAATTCATATATAGGTTAAATAATAAGATTGAGAACAAACGATCACAGGAAGTCTAAAAGGATCGGAGGATGAGGGATCTGAGGATGAAGATCCATTTAGCATATTGTGCAATGAGCTATCCCACTGATGTACCGTCAATTACCTCGAGACGAGAATGGTGAAACAATCAAGGCTTTATTGCACAAGATGCTGTGCCTCCCGCAGCTGGAACCAGAATGGAAGCAGCGCGGGAGAGCATACACTTTTTTACGCCGCCTGCTGGGCGGAGCCAGCAGGCAGGGATTTACCGTCGTACCTGTAATATACGGGCAATGCTGTAATACATACAATATATCACTAGTGGTTTTTACCACATTCACCCACTGTTTAAAAAAAAGTCCGGCGGGGGTGCAAAAAACATTACAAATTAAGTTTGTCGGGGGCTTTGACCCGCCGCCGCGATCCCCTCAGTTCTGGTGGGGATGTGGGCGCCGCGTGGTCACCTGCGACTCCAGGAGCATGTTCTCGTCTTCGTCACCCCGGAGTGGATCCAGTGGGAGGACGGATGCCGTCGGGGGCTGCGGTGAGGTTCGCTGGAGGGAGGGTGAGTGGCGCAGGGATGAATGAGGCAACCGGGGGGGGGGGGGGGGGGGGGTGTCAGGTCGGGGGTGGGGACCCACCGGGTGCCAGGTCCCGAAGGGAGACTGTGTCTTGGCACCTGTTGGGGTGTGCCACGTAGGCGTACTGCGGGTTTGCATGTAGGAGGTGGACTTTCTCGACCAAGGGGCCCGATTTATGGCTCCGCACATGCTTCCGGAGGAGGACGGGTCCAGGAACTGTCACCATTGTTGGGAGCGAGACCCCGGAGGTGGACTTCCTGGGGAAGGCAAACACGCGTTCGTGAGGGGTCCCATTAGTGGCGGTGCAGAGGAGCGACCGGATGGAGTGGAGTGCGTCGGGGAGGACCTCCTGCCAGCGGGAGGCCGGGAGATTTTTAGACCGCTGGGCCAGCAGGACGGCCTTCCAGACCGTCCCTTTCTCCCTCTCCACCTGCCCGTTTCCCCGGGGGTCGTCCTGCTCGAGGCGATGCCCTTGCTGAGCAGCAACTGACGCAGCTCATCGCTCATGAAAGAGGATCCCCGATTGCTGTGGATGTAGGTGGGGAAACCGAACCGAGTGAAGGTGCTGTGCAGGGCTTTGATTACCGTGGCAGAAGTCATGTCGGGCACGGGATGGCGAAAGGGAACCAGGAGTACTCGTCAATTACGTGGAGGAAGTACACGTTGCGGTCGGTGGAGGGGAGAGGCCCTTTGAAGTCCACGCTGAGGCGTTCAAAGGGGCAGGAGGCCTTCACAAGGTGCGCTCTATCTGGCCGGTAGAAGTGCGGCTTGCACTCTGCGCAGACTTGGCAGTCTCTGGTGACGGTCCTGACCTCCTCAATGGAGTAGGGCAGGTTGCGGGCCTTGACAAAATGGAAGAACTGGGTGACCCCCGGGTGGCAGAGGTCATAGTGGAGAGCCCGGAGTCGGTCCACTTGTGTGCTGGCACATGTACCGCGGGTTCGGGCATCTGGGGGCTCGTTGAGCTTCCCTGGGAGATACAAGATCTGATAATTATACGTGGAGAGCTCGATCCTCCACCTCAAGATCTTGTCATTTTTGATCTTGCCCCGCTGTGTATTATTAAACATGAAGGCAACCGACCGTTGGTCAGTGAGGAGAGTGAATCTCCTGCCGGCCAGGCAATGCCTACAATGTCGCACAGCTTCCACAATGGCTTGGGCCTCCTTTTCGACAGAGGAGTGCCGAATTTCAGAGTCATGGAGGGTGCAGGAAAAGGCCACGGGTTTGCCCGCCTGGTTGAGGGTGGCGGACAGAGCCACGTCCGATGCATCGCTCTCGACCTGAAAGGGGAGGGACTCGTCGATCGCGTGCATCGTGGCCCTGGCGATGTCCGCCTTGATGTGGTTGAAGGCCTGGCGGGCATCAGCCGTCATGGGAAAAATCGTGGACTTGATGAGTGGGCGGTCCTTCTCTGCATAATTAGGGACCCACTGGGTGTGATATGAGAAAAACCCCACGCATCGTTTCAGGACCTTGGGGCAGTGGGGGAGAGGGAGTTCCAGGAGGGGGTGCATGCGGTCGGGGTCGGGCCCCAGAACTCCATTTTCCACTACGAAGCCAAGGATGGCTAAGCGGTTGGTGCGGAACACCCCTTATTGTATGTGAGGTTAAGAAGTTTGGCGGTATGGAGGAATTTTTGGAGGTTTGCGTCGTGGTCCTGCTGATCGTGGCCGCAGATGGTGACGTTATCTAGGTACAGGAAGGTGGCCCGCAGCCCGTACTGGTCAACCATTTGGTCCATCTCTCGCTGGAAGACCGAGACCCCATTGGTGACGCCGAAGGGAACTCGGAGGAAGTGATAGAGGGGGCCATCTGCTTCGAACGCAGTGTATTGGCGGCCCTCCGGGCAGATGGGAAGCTGGTGGTATGTGGACTTCAAGTCAACTGTGGAGAAGACTCGATAATTCGCAATCTGATTGACCATGTCAGATATGCACGGGAAGGGGTACGCGTCAAGCTGCGTGTACCGGTTGACGGTCTGACTGTAGTCAATGACCATCCTGTGCTTCTCCCCAATCTTCACCACCACTACGTGAGCTCTCCAGGGGCTGTTGCTGGCCTCAATGATCCCCTCCCGCAGAAGCCGTTGGACCTCCGACCTGATGAAGGTCCTGTCCTGGGCACTGTACCGTCTGCTCCTAGTGGCAGTCTGGGGTGAGGTTCGCAAACAGTGAAGGTGGATCGACCTTAAGGGTCGTGAGGCCGCAGACGGTGAGGGGGGGGCAGGGGTCCGCCGAATTTCAAAGTAAGGCTTTGGAGATGGCATTGAAAATCCAGGCCGAGCAACAGGGCAGCGCACAGGTGGGGGAGGACGAAGAGCCCGAGGTTGCTAAACTCTACACCCCGGATGGGGAGGGTCGCAATACAGTACCCCCGGATTTCAACAGAATGGGATCCGGAGGCCAAGGAGATTTTCTGGGTGACGGGGTGTACCGGGAGGGAGCAGCGCCTTACCATAGTGGGGTGGATGAAATTCTGTGCTCCCAGAGTCAAAGAGGCAGGTCGTCTCGTGCCCGTTGATCTTCACTGTCGTTGTAGCGGTCGCGAAGTTGCGGGGCCGAGACTGATCCAGGATGATGGAGGTGAGCTGCGGAAGATGTTGGGAGGTCCCGGGCTGATCAGCGGTGGCAAAGATAGCAATAGGCGGCGAACGGTCAGAGGTGCAGGGGTCCTGAGGTGCGGTCCAAAATGGCGCAGCAGGTGGCGGCGCCCACGGGGCGCACATGGCGGGCGGCAAAGATGGCAGCGCCCACGGGCTGCACATGGCTTGCGGTGGGGAAGGTGGCGGCGCCCATGGGGGGTGTAGAAATGCCGGACCTGGAAACAGCGGCGACTGACCGGGCCTGGCAAACAGAAACAAAGTGTCCTTTCTTCTCACACCCGTTGCAGGTCGCGCTCCGTGCCGGGCAGCGCTGCCTTGGGTGTTTGTTTTGTCCACAAAAATAACATTTGGGCCCCCCAGAGTTGGCTGGCTGCCGCGCAGCGCAGGCTTGCGGTGAGCTGGAGTCTGCAGCTGGTGGTGCCCACTAGGGTGTCGCGTTGTCGGGGGTGTAGGACTCCAGGTTATGGGAGGCCACTTCTAGTGAATTAGCAAGCTACCTAGTCTCCGCAAGATCGAGCGTACCCCCTTCCAATAGTCGCTGGCGGATGTACGTAGACTTCATGCCCGTGACATAAGCGTCTCTAATTAATAGTTTGGTGTGCTGGACGTCCAAAACTGCCTGGCAGTCACAGTTCCCAACGAGGATCTGTAGGGCCCGCAAGAAATCGTCCAGAGTCTTCCCGGGGAGTTGCCGTTTCGTGGCCAGGAGGTGCCTGGCGTACACTTGATTCACTGGTTTAACGTAATGTCCCCTTAGGAGTGTCATCGCTTCTGAGTAGGTGGGCGCATCCTGGATGAGGGGGAAAATTTCAGGGCTCACCCGCGAGTAGAGGACTTGGAGCTTCTGTGGGTCCGAGGGTTCTTCAGTGGCTGCTCTGAGGTAGCCTTCGAAGCAGGCTAACCAGTGGTCGAAGGTAGACGTGGCTGTGTGAGGGCTCAGCTGCAGGCGATCAGGCTTGATTAGGAGATCCATCTTTTAAAATCTTGTGCAATAAATTGATGTACCGTCAATTACCATGAGACGAGAATGGTGAAACAATCAAGGCTTTATTGCACAAGATGTTGTGCCTCCCGCAGCTGGAACCAGAATGGAAGCAGCGCGGAAGAGCATATACTTTTATATGCCGCCTGCTGGGCGGAGTCAGCAGGCAAGGATTTACCGTTGTACCTGTAATATACGGGCAATGCTGTAATACATACAATATATCACTTGTGGTTTTTACCACACCCACTTCAAGATGGCTTGAATGTATATACGCAGTGTTTTCAAGGTTTTCATCTGTGACAGGGTGTCAAGGGGCATGTGCCCATGTCTTCCGAAGTCTACTTCCATGGCATTACATTTAGTAGCATTTAACTGCAGCTTTCTCCTCACCATTCATTGAGGGCATTAAATGTTTCCTGAACCTCACTGACCATACCACTTGGCCTTGACTCTGCAACTGTCATATCGTCTATGTATTTCCAGTATTTGAGGTCAGGAAATGACAGCATCAATAATGAGGATTAGATTGACCTTAGCTAAGTGCCCTGGGCACACCTTCTGTTAATTGAACACTTTCGGAAAGACAGCCACTGTATCTGACACAGGGTGCAATGAGGAAGTCAGCAATCCATTGGTTTAAACTTCAACAGCTTCATAACTACGACTTCTAATCAACCCTGTCAATACATCTTTCATCTTTGAAAAATCTGTTGTACTGGTGGTCGACATTGTATAAACGCAGATAAAATTAAAACAAAGAAAGTTCTCAACATAGACCAGGCAACTGATGTAGGATCTTCCAGTACTGCTACCAATCTGATGACAGTCAAATAAGAGATTGATATCCATAATAGTAACTACATTTATAACAATAATAATCTTTATTGTCACATGTTTTATTGTCATGAACAGTACAGCACAGCCCTTCAGCCCTCCAAGCCTGTACTGGTCATGATACCAACCTTTGCCTAAACCCTCAGCCCGTCCTTGTGCTGTATCCCTCTATACCCATCCTATCTATGAGTTTGTCAAGATGCCTTTTGAACGCCATTAATGTACCTGCTTCCATAACCACCCTGGCAAGGCGTTCCAGGCACTCACCATCCTCTGTGTAAAAAACCTGCTTCGCACATCTCCTGTAAATCTTGCCCCATGGACCTTAAACCAATGCCCCCTGGTGACTGACCCCTCCACCCTGGGAAAGAGTGCCTGCCCATCCACTCTATCCAAGCCCCCCATAATCTTGGAGACCTCTATCAGGTCACTCCTCAACCTCTGCCTTTCTAATGAAAACAGTCAGAGTCTATTCAGCCTCTCCACATAGCTAACACCCTCCAGGCCAGGCAACATCCTGGTAAACCTCTGGTACACCCTCTCCAAAGCCTCCACATCCTGCTGGCAGTGTGGCGACCAGAATTGTGCGCAATATTCCAAGTGCGTCCGTACCAAGGTTCCATGCAACTGTAGCATGGCTTTGCCAGTTTTTATACTCGATGCCCCGTCCAATGAAGGCAAGCATTCTGTATGCTTTCTTGACTACGTTGTCCACTTGTGTTGCCACCTTCAAAGATCTGTGACTTTCGCTCTGACTTTCAATATTCCTAAGAGTTTTGCCATTTATTGTATATTTCCCCTCTACATTAGACCTACCAAAATGTATTACCTGACATTTGTCCGAATTAAACTCCATTTGCCATTTCTCTGCCCAAGTCTCCAACCTATCTATGTCGTGCTGTATCCTCTGCCAATCCTCAACATTATCTGCCACTCCACCAACCTTGGTGTCATCAGCAAACTTACTAATCAGACCCGCTATTTTTTCCTCCAAATCGTTTATGTATTCTACAAGCAACAGAGGTCCCAGCACGGATCCGTGGAACACCACTAGTCACAACCTTCCATTCAGAAAAACACCCTTCTACTGCTACCATTTGCCTTCTGTAACCGAGCCAGTTCTGTATACATCTTACCATCTCACCTCTGATCCTGTGTGACTTTACCTTTTGTACCAGTCTGCTATGAGGCACCTTGTCAAAGGCTTTTCTGAAGTCCATGTAAACAACATCCACCGCCCTCCCCATATCAATCATCTTTGTCACCTCATCAAAAGCTCAATCAAGTTATTGAGGCACAACCTCCCCTTCACAAAACCATGCTATCGCTTATGAGTCCATTTGTTTGCAAATGGGTATAAATCCTGTCCTTGAGAATTCTCTCCAATAATTTACCTACTACCAACATGAGGCTCACCGGCTTATAGTTTCCACGATTGTCCCTGCTACCTTTCTTAAACAGTGGTACCACATTAGCTATTCTCCAGTCCTCTGGGATCTCACCTGTAGCCAATGAGGATACAAAGATGTCAGTCAAGGCCCAGGCAATTTTCTCCCTTGCATCCCTCCGTATTCTAGGGTAAATCCATCTGCCCAGGAGACTTATCTACCGTAATATCTTTTAAAAGACCCAATACCCCCTCCTTTTCAATGTTAACATGATCCAGACTGCCCACACACCATCCCAAGAATCATCTTCCACAAAGTCCCTTTCTTTAGTGAACACTGATGCAAAGTACTCATTTAGTACCTCGCCCATTTCCCCTGGCTCAACACATAGATTCCCTCCATTGTCCTTAAGTGGTCCAATCCTTTCTCTGGCCACCCCCTTGCTTGTTACATATGAATAAAAAGCTTTGGGATTCACCTTAATCCTACTTGCCAAGGGCTTATCATGACCCCTCCTAGCCCTCCTAATTTCCCACTTAAGTACCTTCCTACTTTCTTTATACTCAAGGGTTTTGACTGTCCCCACACTTCTAGACTGTACAAAAGCCTCCTTTTTCTTTTTGATGAGGTTCACAATATCCCTGGTTATCCAAGGCTCCTTAAACATCCCATTCTTATTCTTCGTTCTCTCAGGAACGTGACTTTCCTGAATCCTAATCAAATGTTGCTTGAAAGACTCCCACATTTCCGATGTTGATTTATCATCCAACAGCCGCACCCAATGCAAATTCTTCAATTTCTGTCTAATGTTATCGCAATTTGGCTTTCCCCAGTTTAGCACCTTAATGCAAGGGTTACCCTTATCCCTAGCCAAAAGTACCCTAAAACTTAAAGAATTGTGGTCACTACTCCCAAAATGTTCCCCTACTGAAACCTCAACCATCTGTCCAGGCTCATTCCCCAATACCAGATCCAATACTGCCCCTTCCCTACTTGGACTATCTACATATTGCATCAAGAAGCCTTCCTGGATACATCTCTACAATCTTAGAGAAGTAACTGTTGGTAATTGTTATTCTCATTTACACGTCTGCCAGAACCATCTTTTTTCTTCTGCTTGTTCTTTTGCCATTCCCTTTTTCTTTGCACCATCATCCCATTTGTCATTGCATCTCTCTTACCTTCCAACCTATCACAGGGATAGGAGTAGGCCATTTAACCCCTTGAGCTTTTTCCACCTTTCAATTAGATCATGGATACTTGGTGACAAAAATTCCATATATCTGAATTTGCTTCCTGTTCCTTTGGTTAACAAAGATCAATCTTAGTTTTAAAGGTAACAGTTGATCTAGTTTGAAAAGTTACAAACCTCTACATCCCTTTCTGTGAAGAACTGTTTCTCATTCTAAATTTTAGACTATGCCCTCAGCCCTAGAACCCCAATGAGCGCAAAATCTCTTTCTACTACTCTGTTCCCTTAATGCCTTAAAATTCAATCAAATTACCCCTTCAACCGTCTAAATTCCAGTGAATGCAACCCTAAATCTTTTCTTTGTAGCTGAACGTTATGGACACCTGGTCAGCTCTTAACAATGGCTAAGAGACTGGACCAGAACCATAACATTTTTAAGTTTTAAGATTGTGCGGAAAGATCGATTCCAGGAGGTAAGAAATAGGGCTTTGTTATTTTATAAGCAAACTTTATTAAACCAAATAATCCTCCACAGTATATAATTTCCCACTTTCTCTGTCTTATAGCTTTGACAAAGGGTCATCTGGACTCGAAACGTTAGCTCTTTTCTCTCCCTACAGATGCTGCCAGACCTGCTGAGATTTTCCAGCATTTTCTCTTTGGTTTCAGATTCCAGCATCCGCAGTAATTTGCTTTTATCCAGTGTTAATAGTTAAGGTCACACAACAGATCCTTGTGGAACACCACTGGTCAGTCACACCCCATCAGTTAGAGTACTTGCCCATTTCCCGTAACAGCCTCCCCGAACAGGCGCCGGAATGTGGCGACTAGGGGCTTTTCACAGTAACTTCATTCGAAGCCTACTTGTGACAATAAGCGATTTTCATTCATTTTTTCATTACCCTATTCTCTCTTTCCACTCAGTCCATTTCTTAATCAAGTCAATAACTTTCCTTGAATTGAATGAGCCTCAACAGTATCTTACGAGGAACTTTATCAAATGCCAACTGGAAGTCCATATAAGAAATAGAGCCATAGAGGTCTATAGCACAGAATAGGGCCTTCGGCCTATCATGTCTGCGCCGGTCAAAAACAACCACTTAACTATTCAAATCCCATTTTCCAGAACTTTGCCCATGCCCATAGCCTTGTATGCTTTCGCAATTGCAAGTGCACATCTAAATACTTATTAAATGAGGGTCTCGGTCTCCACCACCCTTTCAAATAAGACTCTTGCCACCCTCTGGATGAAAAAGCTTTTCCTCAGATCCCATCTGAACATCCTGCCCCTTATTTAAAATGTATGCCCCCTTGTCATTGATTCCTCCACCAAGGGGAAAAGTTTCTTCCTGTTTACTCTATGCCCCTCATAATTTTATACATTTCAATCATGTGCTCCCTCTGCTCCAAGGAAAACAATCCAAGTCTATCCAATCTCTCTTAATATCTAAAACTCTCCAGCACAGGCAACATCCTTGTAAATCTCCTCTGCACCCTTCCCAGTGCTATCACATCCCTCCTATAATATGGATTCCAGAACCACACAAAATACTTTAGCTGTGGCATAACCAATGGATTAGACAATTCCAGCATAACTTTCCTGCTCTTAAACTCTATGTCTTGGCTAATAAAGGCAAGTATACCATCTGCCTTCTTAAACACCTTATCCACCTGCATGCTGCCTTGAGGGACTGATGGACTTGCACACCAAGGCCCCTCTGATCCTCAGTGCTTCCCAGGGTCCTGCTATTCATCATATATTCCTTTGCCTTGTTTTTCCTCCCCAAGTGCAACACCTCCACACTTATCCAGATTGAACTCCATTTGCCACCGATCAGCCCATCTGATCCCGATCTATATCCTCCTTATCAAAGTTTATCCTCACTATTTACCACCCCACCAATTTTCATATAACCCGCAAACTTACTGATCAACCCTCCTACATTCAAGTCTAAATCGTTTATATAAACCACAAACAGCAAAGGCCCCCAACACTGATCCCCACAGAACTCCACTGGACACAGCCTTAGACATTTCACTGTCCACTACTTTAGTCACATCCTCAAAATAAAATCTCATCAGCTGAAAATGTTCAAAGTGTTCAGTCATGCTCTTCTTAATTATAGACTTTAGCAATTTCCCAACAACAAACATTAGTCTACAATTTTCTGGTTTCTATCGGTCACCTTTCTCAAATAGCAGAGTGACATGTGCCATTTTTTAATCTAAAAGGAACAATTCTGGAAGAGAGAAATTTGGAGGATTACAATTAGGACTTCTGCAGCATTCTAACCTACTTCATTTTAAAACCTTGGGTCAGAAACTATGATCTTCCCTTTTGTTTTTTCCTCCTCTACTCATTTGCTAGCTTAGTACGTGCTTTAAAAATCTGTTATATTTCTCACCTTTTCCAGTTCTGATGAAAGGTCATTGACTTGAAATGTTAATTTAGCTTCTATCTCCCAGATGCTGTCTGACCTGGAATATTTTCAGTATTTTCTGTTTTTATTTCAGATTTCCAGCATCATTTCTGTGCTGTACTTTTCTATGGCATTTTGCTTTTCAAGTAATCAACGCACTTTACAGCACAGAATAATGTTAAAAGGACAGGTAGGGTATTTTTCTGTGTGAACATTGCAAGGCTGATCAAAAATGTTTGTGGCTGAAACAATTTCTAGTGGCAACATTTTTCCATTTAGGAAATGAGTGTTAAAATGCTTATAAACATTTTAGAAACCTGTTAAGTTTCACAAAATCTGCAACATTGGTTTCTAATGATTGGCAACAAAACAATTCAGAGGTACTGTTCCATGAACAGGTCTATTTAAGGCAGTTATAGATCTTGTTCTTAGCTAGTTTTCCAGATTTCCCTAATTTCCAGCCTCTCATTTTCCATGTGGATTTCTAATGGTGGAAGGTTCAGTTGTGCAAGCAGAGTAGAGATGGGTTATATAGTATTAGCTTAATCCAGCCATGAGTTCAGTGCAGGATCCTGCTGATCAATTTGTACAATAAAATCAAACAACCATTTAATTAAGAATGTTAACCACATTGCTGATTTCATGTTCAATGTTATTTTGTTAGGAGTCTATTTAGAACTAGTCAGCAGCTTTAAGAAAAAAATTTTTTTTTTCCATAGTTTTATTCTCCTTTTTCACATTTTCTCCCAAATTTACATCCACCAACAATAACAATAATCGGCAACAAATATGTCAATCCCCATATCAATAACAACGATCCCATCCTCCCACCAAACCCCAAACATTAACACAAACAAATGACAAAAAGGAATTAGGGATCACCCATAGTCGCCATTAACACACACAGCCCCCCTCCCCCCAACCCTCCCACCCACACGCCCCAACTAATGTTCGATGTGATCCAGTTCTTGAAAGTGCACAATGAGTAATGCCCATGAATTTTAGAACCCCTCCACCTTTCCCCTCAGTTCAAACTTAATCTTCTCAAGAGTCAAGAATTCCAACAGGTCCCCCAGTCACGTCAGGGCACAGGGTGGAGAGTTTGCTCTCCAACCTATCAGCCTTTGGGCGATCAACGAGGCGAAGGCTACATCTGCCTCCGCACCCGTTTCCAACCCTGGCTGGTCCGACACCCCGAATATGGCCTCCCGGGGGCCCGGGTCCAGTTTCACGTGCACCATTTTAGAAATTACCCCAAAAACCTCCTTCCAGTAATCCTCTAGCTTTGGGCAGGACCAAAACATATTAACATGATTAGCACACACCCCCCCTCCCCCCGCGCAAAGTTCACACACATCTTCTATTTCTTCAAAGAATCGGCTCGTTCACGCACGAGGTGGAGGCATTCACTCTCCGGAGCACCTCACACCAGAACCCATCCTCCATATCCTCTCCCAACTCTTCCTCTCACTTTGCTTTGATCCCTTCCAGTGGTGCCTTCTCCTCTTCCAAAATAGCTCCGTAAACCCCTGACACTACCCCCTTCTCCAGTCCCCCTGTCGTTAGCACCTCCTCCAGCAATGTGGAGGCTGGCTCCACCAGGAAGCTCTGTATCTCCTTTCTGGCAAAATCTCGAACCTGCATGTATCTAAACATTTCCCCCTGCTCCAGCCCATACTTCGCTTCCACCTCCTTCAATCCTGCAAACCGACCCCTAAGAAACAAATCTTTTAGTGTCTTAATCCCCTTCTCCTTCCATTTCTGAAACTTTCCATCCCACCTCCCTGGCTCAAATCTGTGGTTCCCCCGAATCGGCATTTCCCTTGACCATGCCCCCAACTCGACTTGTTGGTGAAACTGCCTCCAAATTCTCAATGAAGCTATTATTACCGGACTCCCTGAGTATTTCCCCGGAGCTATCGGGAGCGGCACTGTTGCTAGTGCTTTCAATCCTGACCCCCTGCACAAACTCTCCTCCATTCTGACCCACTGGGAATCAACCCCTCTGACCCAGCTCCGCACCTTCTCCACAATCGCCACTCAGTAGTTATACATCAGGTTCGGAAGACCCAAACCCCCTGCCTGCCTTCCCCTCTGTAGCAGCACCTTTCTAACTGTGGCCACCTTCCCTCCCCATATGAACAAAGTAATCCTTCCCTCAATCTCTCTGAAAAAGCCTTTGGCAGGAAAATCGTCAGGCATTGAAAAATAAACAGAAATCGCAGCAACACGTTCATTTTAACCGCCTGTACCCGACCCGCCAGTGACAGAGGGAGACCATCCCACCTTGGCAGATCAGCTTTCACTCTCCCAACCAAACTAGAAATGTTGTACCTGCGGAGCCCCCCCCCACTCCCGGGCAACCTGCACCCCCAGGTACCTAAAGCGAGTCCCTGCCCTACGGAATGGCAGCCCCCCCACCTCTGCCCCCACCCCGACCAAGACACCATAAAATACTCACTATTGTCTAGATTTAGTTTGTACCCAGAGAAAGACCCAAACACTCGAAGCAGGTCCAATATTCCCCCTATCGACACACTCGGTTCCGACACGTGGTTCTGACACGTATAACAGCAAGTCATCGGCATCAGCATATAAGGACACACTATGCTCTATCCCCCCCGCACTATTACTTTCCATACCCCCGAACTTCTTAATGCGATGACCAACGGCTCAATCGCGAGTACAAACAGCAGGGAGGACATAGGACATCCCTGCCTAGTCCCACGGTGGAGAGAAAAGTATCTCGAGCTAATATTGTTTGTGCGGACACTTGCCCTCGGCTCCTTATATAGTAGCTATACCCAGTTCACAAATCTTGGTCCAATCCCAAACCGCTCCAGAACTGCCATCAAGTACCCCCATTCTACCCGGTCAAACGCCTACTCAGCGTCCAATGCCACAACCACCTCGGTTTCCTTCCCCTCTGCCGGTGCCATAACGACACGTTCAATACCCATAACGACGTTCAATATCCTTCTAACGCTTGAAAAGAGCTGCCTCCCTCTCACGAACCCCGTCTGATCTTCACCTATCATCTTCGGGAGGCACTCCTCCAGCCTACCCGCCAGTACCTTCGCCAATACTTTTGCGTCCACATTCAGAAGTGATATGGGCCTATACGACCCACACTCCGTCGGATCCTTATCTTTTTTTAGCAACAGGGAAATCGATGCCTGCCCCAAAGTTTGTGGCACCCCCTTCCCTATCGCCTCTTCAAACATCCCCACCATCAGGGGTGCCAGCTTATCCTTGAATTTTTTATAATATTCCACCGGAAACCCATCTGGCCCTGCCACCTTCCCCGACTGCATCCTCCCAATCGCATCCTTTATCTCCTGCTCCACTATCGCTCCTTCTAATGTAGCCCTGTCCCCCTCCCCTAACCTCGGGTACTCCAACCCATCTAGAAATTCCTGTATCTCACGGTCTAGTCAGCAGCTTTTATGAATATTTTTTAACAATTAAAATTAATGTACAGCTCAGTACTTGTAATAGGTTTTCAAAGATTCCCCAATTTTATTCCTGTTGTATACTATTGTCTTGTGCATATGCAGTTTCAAAACAGGAACTGCTTGCTAAGGATCCACTGTTTATATATCTAGGGATTGAGTTATTTTGTGAAGTTCCCATAATAAAAGGGTGACAATACTAAAAGTAATCTTGTTCATGTCATGAAGGTAAAGGTCATTTATATTTCACCATGCAACGATACACAAACTTTCAAAGATTCTAACCTAATCTTAATGAAGTTGTTGAATAAATTTAAAATACGCTCAGCAAATTAAAGTTTTACAAAAACTCCATGGATGTCACCAACTTGCTAATTTCATCCCTAAAGAAGCACATGTACTTTTACAATTTCATATGCAGGTGCTAGGAATATCCATTTAAGCAGAAAAATATGAAATAATACTTACTCTATATCAGCCATCTTGATCAATAAATGAATACGAACCGAAGGTGGCAAATCAACTGAAAAACAGGAATACTATTTATATAATTGCAACGTGATATTTTTTTCATTTTAAAAATCGTTGCAGAGGGATGAAACAAGAAAAAAAAAATGGGCTGTTGGTAGCAAATTAAAATGACTGGTCTCATCTATCTCCTAATGGTCAATTTTACGTGCTCAGAAACAGGATCAAATCATAGAATCAAACTAGTTTTCCAAACAAACGGCAATAGGTTGACAACTTTGCTTTGTTCACAAATTCTTACCAGAATTGTATGTAAAACATCTCCATTGTTACTTTTATCACAGCAGGAATATATGCAGACTATGAACATTTGTACATGGAACATTTTTCAATCAAATAGACAAGATAATTTTAATAATCTTCCAATTAGTTATGTTTGAATTTTTTTATTTTCCTTGGGTTAAGGTAAAAACAACAGCATCGATTTATATTTGGGGCACAAGTCTCTATGTACTAGATGAGAAATCAATAGACCTGGAGTAATGATCAAAATACATGAGGTTAAATCCCATCTTGGAAGCTGGGGAATTTAAATTCAGTGAGTTAAATAAATCTGAAATTTAAAAGCTAGTAACAGTAATGATATCCAAGTAACTACCAGATTGTTATAAAACTCATCTGGTTCCTTTAGTGAAGGAAATCTTCCATCTTTACCCAGTCTGGTCTATATGTGACTCCAGACCTACAGCGACGTGGTTACATAGAAACATAGATATAGGAAAATAGGAGTAGGCCCTTTGGCCCTTGTAGCCTGCTCCACCATGCATTAGGACCTGGCTAATCATCCAAATCAATAGCCTGTTCTCACCTTCTCCCCCGTATCCATTGATCACTTTTGCCCCAAGAGCTATATCTATCTCCTTCTTTAAAACATACAATGCTTTGGCCTCAACTACTTCTGTGGTAGCGAATTCCACAGGCTCACCACTATCGAAATAAATAAATTTCTCCTCATCTCAGTCCAAAGTGGTCTACCCTGTATCCTCAGGCTGTGATCCCTGGTTCTGGACTCCCCCACAATCGGGAACATTCTTCCTGCACCTACCCTGTCTAGTCCTGTTAGAATTTTATAGATTTCTATAACATCACCCCTCATTCTTCTGAACTCCAGCAAATATAATCCTAACCGACTCAATCTCTCCTCAATTGTCAGTCCCACTATCCCAGGAACCTGTCTGGTCAACCTTCGCTGTACTCCTTCGATAACAGGAACATCCTTCCTCAGGTAAAGAGACCAAAATTGCACACAATATTCCAGCCGTACTCTCACCAAGACGCTGTATAATTGCAGCAAGACATCCCTACTCCTGTACTCAATTCCTCTCGCTAGGACGGTCAACATACCATTTACCTTCTTTACCGCTTGCTGCATTTACATGTTTACCTTCAGTGACTGGTGCACAAGGACACCCAGGTATCGTTGCACATTCCCCTCTCTCAATTTATAGCCACTCAAATAATAATTTGCCTTCCTGCTTTTGCTACTAAAGTGGATAACCTCTTTTTATCCACACCTTGCTGCTCCGCCATGGATTTGCCCACTCACTTCTCTTGTTGAAATCAAACTGAAGCATCTCTGCATCCTCCTCACAGCTAATCCTCCCACCCAGCTTTGTGTCATCTGCAAATCTGGAAATATTACATTCAGCTCTCATCTAAATCATTCATATATATTGTGAATAGCTGGGGTCCCAGCACCGATTCCTGCAGTACCCCGCTAGTCAATGGCTGCCATTCGGAAAAAGACCTGTTTATTCCTATTCTTTGTTTCCTGTCTGCCAAACAGTTTTCTAAGCATCTCAATAAATTACCCCCAATCACATGCATTTTAATTTTACACGCTAATCTCTTATATTGGTCTTTGTCAAAAGCCTTCTTAAAGTCCAAATAAACTACATCCACTAGCACCCCGAATCAAATCTACTAGTTACATCCTCGAAGAATTCCAGTAGACTTGTCAAGCATGATTTCCCTTTTGTAAATCCATGTTGACGCTATCCGAATCTGCCACTGTTTTCCAAGTGCCCTGCTATTAAATGTTTTATAACAAACTCTGGAATTTCCACCACTACCGACGTCAGGCAGCCTGGTCTAGAATTCCCTGTTTTCTCTCTACCTCCCTTTTTAAATAGTGGGGCTATATTAGCTACCCTCCAATCTGTAGGAACTGTTCCAGACTTTATAGATCTGCAGATTTGCAGATGACCAACAATGCATCCACTATTTCCAGGGCCACTTCCTTAACTACTCTGGGATGTAGATTATCAGGCCCAGGGGATTTGTCAGCTTTCAATCTCATCAATTTCACCAGCATCATTTCTCAATTAATACGGATTTCTTTCAGTTCCTCCCTCTCACTAAACCCTGATGTTCCCCAACATTTCTGATACGTTATGTGTGTCTTCCCTTTTGAAGACAGAACCAAAATATATATTTAGTTGGTCTGCTATTTCTTTGTTCCCCATTATAAATACCCCTGTTTCTGACTGTAAGGGGCCTAACATTTGTCTTCACCAATCTTTTTATCTTCACATACCTATAGAAACGTTTACAGTCAGTTTCTAGGTTCCCCACAAGCTTACTCTCATACTGTTTCCCCTTCTTAATCGATCCTTTGGTCCTCCTTTGCTGTTTCCCCTTCTTAAATCAATCCCTTGGTCCTCCTTTGCTGTTTTCCCTTCTTAATCAATCCCTTGGTCCTCCTTTGCTGAATTCTAAACTGCTCCCAATTATCAGGTCTGTTGTTTTTTTTCTGGATAATGTGTAATCCTTTAATTTCCCTTGCCAGCCATAGTTTGACCAACGTTCCCGTTTTACTTTTGCGCCCGACAGGAATAATCTGTTGCAGTTCACCCATGCACTCTTCGAATGTTTGTCATTGCCTATCCACCGTCATCCCTTTAAGTAACATTTCCCAATCCATAATAGCCAACTCACATTTTGTACCATCATAGTTTCCTTTATTACGATTCTCTTCAACTTGATGAAGTTAACGCTTGTCTGCTCTGAAATGGCCGAGCAAGCTACACTGTTTAAGGCAATTCTAGAATGTCAATAAATGACAGTCTCATCAGCTCACATCCATGAATGAATTTGAACTAAAAATTACATTTAATAGTGTGTTTAAAATGCAGAAAAAGCATTAGAGTACTTCACAAAGCTGGAAGATAAATTAAGAGTGGTAGCCAAAGGCCTGGTCAAAGGTGAGTTTTAAGAATGGCCTTAAGTAGATGGAGAGGCAGAGTAATTTCCAGGGTGAACGTTCGGGAGAGTGGGAGACAGGCAGCTGTCAGCATAGCCACCGATTTGGGAAGGACAGATAGCAGGTGGAGATGGGGTGCAGATGAGAGATCATGATGCCTGAGATTCACATGTGGAATAAGACAAACCTTTAGGATTTGGAAATGGTACATTTTTCTATCATAACCACAAGATTTAAGTTGAAATTTCTATTTTATGCAAACAAATTGAAAAAGCCTAACATACGAAACCTGGAGAACGGAGCAGGAGAGGTCAAGCTACCATAAAAACTTCAGTTTCAATACTGAATCCAATCGTGGACTTCCTGATGCATACAAGTTAATTTGTTGTACGGAAAACAGTATATTCCTGAAACAAACTGGCAGCAGCAGTAACCTGACACGGGGCAACAGAGCAAGGTTGATGCAAATCAAAATCTACTAAAGGCAAATCTTACTGTTTATTTACATGAAGCACACTTTAATAACTTATTAGATCATACACTCAAAATCCACCAAGTGGTTCCTCCTACAAGAGAACATCTTGTTGTTATGGAAACACCAACCGTCTCCAAGGAAACAAGAGCAAGAAAACATCCAGCATCACCTAGCAGATGGTGTCATCAGGACCTGGTCTCTGCTGAGTATTTGAATGCACACAGCTGTAACAAAGCTATCAACTACACTGTTTGCTGAATGCACCCTTGAGATTTCCCGAAACATCTCCTTACTAATATATAGCAACATGCAACACCCAGTTTACATGACATAAAAGTTAAGACTGAAACAATTCTTCCCGAATTCTCAATAAAAATAGAACTAATATCACTTTATACAAACAAAATTCTGTTTACAGACCAAATTTGGAGAATCAACTTAGCTTATTGGGGCACTTGCATTTATTTTATCGAGTTGTGGATTAAAAATGATCTAATTACAAAAAGTTGGATCTAATTTTTAGACGTTAACCATACCCTTCAGGATGCTCTATCAGGTTCTTCCCTTATTAAGGATGCTCACAAAAAAAGGCATGTTGTATTTATTTCAAAAACAGGGATGGGTGAGTGGAACAAAATCCAAATTGAGGTTGGTTGCCCAAAACAAAAAGGCCCAAATCTTCCAATCCCAATAGCGGTGAAAGCAGAGATGTTCGCTGCTATTGAGTGCTGCAGCGACATCAGAAATTATGGGGAGCCAATTTTTACCGGAACCCCAAACTTCCAGTTGGTCAGAAATGGTTCTGTAGAAATCCTCGTCTCCAAACACTGCAGTGTTGAGAGGCCGCTTGAGTAGTGACTGATTGGGGCGGGGTGCTGTTGAGAAGAGTTGGCCATGACAGTGTGGCGGCACATAGAATTAAAAACAATTAATTGGTAAATTTGAAAACAATGAAGTAATTGGACTGAAGACAACCCTCAAGGGGCAAGGTCTGGCCTATTTGTAATCTTTAATCGCCTCCTCAAATAGTCTCAGAAGCCACTGAGCTGTGCTAGGAATGAATAAAATACAAGCCATGCCAACAACATCATAATCTAAGCATGAAATTAAAAGACACCAGGAAGAATCCCTGCACCATTTGGAATAGTGTCATAGGATTTTTTTAATGTTGTTTTCACCTGAAAAGACAGGCGCGGCCTCAGTTTAACATCTTAGCCATAAGGTGAGATGCATGTCCAAAGTGCTGAACGGAACGGCACGGTGGTGCAGTGGTTAGCACTGCTGCCTCACGGCGCCATGGACCCAGGTTCGATCGCGGCCCTGGGTCACTTCCCGTGTGGAGTTTGCACATTCTCCCCGTGTCTGTGTGGGTCTCACCCCATAATCCAAAGATGTGTAGGGTAGGTGGATTGGCCACGCTAAATTGCCCCTTAATTGGAAAAAAAAATGTTTTTTTAAAAACAGGAAAAAAAACAAAGTGCTGGACTGAATTGACAACCAATATTATGTCCTTGATTCTAGCAGTGTGACCTATACCTCAAGTTGTGAGAATGCTACCTGCTGAGCCAAGGTAGCAATATTAAACATACCACTCTATAACATCACAGTCCTTGAACTGCAAGTAATCACATTTTCCCAAGAACTTGCTTAATAGAGAAAAATTGTTTATTCAAGACTCTCGGAGAGATCCATCATAACTTTTCTTGAATTCACCAAAAAATATTAACTTTTCAATTAAAGCTAGTAAAACATTTGTCTCCTCTTTGCACAATTGTGTGAGTAAAATAGAACAGAAACGACAACTTAAAATGTATCATTGCCCTCATCAGGACTTCATTCTGACGTTTTCTCAGTTGGTGTAGGAAATTATACTAATCCCCAGTTTAATAAAATATAACCAGAATGAAAGACATTCGAATATAAAATTAGAATGAGTGTTTAGGAAATGTTCTCCAATCTGCGAAAATACAGATATATCTTTCATAAAGGCAATGCAATGGGCAAATTCTTGACAGCGGTGTTGTACTTAATAGTTCAATTTTGTTAAATCGAGACCTCTTACCTCTGTGCACAAAAGTATGAATTTCAGTCAAAATGTCATGCAGGGCTAAACCTTTTAAGGTCTTTAATTCCATGATATCTGTAGATAAAGTTAAGGGATTTTAAAAACAGCATCTTTACATCAACTAAATATCCTGCCAAGTCATTTATTAAAATAAACCATAGCACAATAACCTGGGAAACTTTGGCTTGCAGTATAAATAAACTCATTGTACAACATATTTATTACGCCATCATACATACTGAAACTTTCTAATCAATTCTCCCAACTGCCCAATGTTTTGCATATATATGTTTTGGGAAGGCACTGTACAGTGCACCTTGTATTTATAAGAACATAAGAACTAGGAGCAGGAGTAGGCCATCTGGCCCCTCGAGCCTGCTCCACCATTCAATGAGATCATGGCTGATCTTTTATGGACTCAGCTCCACTTTCCGGCCCGAACACCATAACCCTTAATCCCTTTATTCTTCAAAAAAATATCTATCTTTATCTTAAAAACATGTAATGAAGGAGCCTCTACTGCTTCACTGGGCAAGGAATTCCATAAATTCATAACCCTTTGGGTGAAGAAGTTCCTCCTAAACTCAGTCCTAAATCTACTTCCCCTTATTTTGAGGCTATGTCCCCTAGTTCTGCTTTCACCCGCCAGTGGAAACAACCTGCCCACATCTATCCTATCTATTCCCTTCATAATCTTATATGTTTCTAGAAGATCCCCCCTCATCCTTCTAAATTCCAACGAGTACAGTCCCAGTCTACTCAACCTCTCCTCGTAATCCAACCCCTTCAGCTCTGGGATTAACCTAGTGAATCTCCTCTGCACACCCTCCAGTGCCAGTACGTCCTTTCTCAGGTAAGCAGACCAAAACTGAACACAATACTCCAGGTGTGGCCTCACGAACACCTTATACAATTGCAGCAGAACCTCCCTAGTCTTAAACTCCATCCCTCTAGCAATGAAGGACAAAATTCCATTTGCCTTCTTAATCACCTGTTGCACTTGTAAACCAATCTTTTGCGATTCATGCACTAGCACCCCCAGGTCTCTCTGCACAGCAGCATGTTTTAATATTTTATCATTTAAATAATAATCCCTTTTGCTGTTATTCCTACCAAAATGGATAACCTCACATTTGTCAGCATTGTATTCCATCTGCCAGACCCTAGCCCACTCACTTAGCCTACCCAAATCCCTCTGCAGACTTCCAGTACCCTCTGCACTTTTTGCTTTACCACTCATCTTAGTTATATCTTTAACTTAAATAAAACATCCATGTCACTTCTCGGAGGCATTAGAAAACAAAATATGACAGTCACAAATGGAGATGTTAGGGCAGATGACCAAAAGCTTAGTCAAAGAGGTAGGTTTTAAGAAGAAAAGAGATGTGGAGAGCTGAGAAGGTGTAGGCAAGGAATTCTGGAACTTCAGCCTAGGCAGCTGAAAGAACAGCCACCAAGGTTGGAGTAATTAAAATCTGGGATGCTCTACAAGCCAGAGTTCGAGTGCAGATATCTCAGGGGATTGCAGAGCTGAAAGAGATTTCACGGATAGGTGGAGTTTGGGTCATGGAATGGTTTGAAAATCAGGATGAGAATTTTATAATTGGCTCCTGGAGCCAAACAACACTACAAGGTAGATTAATGAGCATAGGGTGATATGTGAATAGCATGTACAGAGGTGGAAGTTAGGATGCGGGTAGTAATTTTGGATTACTGCAAGTTTACAACAATAGAATGTAGGAGGCCTGGTTCTTCTTTGGTACCGGTATGATGGTGGTCTTCTTGAAGCAGGTGGGGACCTCGGAGTGGAGTAGGGACAGGTTAAAGATGTTCGTGAATACCTCTGCGGCAGTATAACGTTTTGGTACTGCGGCAAGCCAAAGATCTAATGGAGAAATTCAAACAGTGTTCCAAGAAAGATGGGGATAAATTTGGGAGGTGACAACCCATGTTCAAGCATTTTGGAGAGAAATGGGAAGAGGGGTGGGTTGGCATTTTGAAAGGGCTGAATGCAGCTGATTTGAAGGAGAGCACAACAGAACTTGAAGAGAGATCCATTAAAACAATGTCAGCTAGCACCAGAACCAGGAAGGGAAACTGGGTGATTAGTGGAATAGAGCCAAGGGAGAAGATGGTGGTTCGCATGGACAAAGGAGCTCAGAGAAGGCAGGAGAGAAGACAGGAAAGAAACTGGAGGAGGAAATAATTTTAATTATAAGTTTGGTACAGTGCACTGGGGAGAATGGAAGTGACAGAGGCAGTTGACTAGATGGTTTCAATCTTGGTGACAGAATGCAGTGAGGAATAATTCCATTCATCGATATCTTGAATTTTGCATCAATGGCTGTGCTTTTGCTGGGAACAATGCATAATTAACACTAAAGACAATTTTGTTGCTTTTAAAACGCATGTTTCATTTTTCTTTCTTTGGAGTAGAATAAACAAATGGCAATCAGGACATCAAACAATGAATTGCATGTTCCTCCATAATCTCCATCAATGCTGTTTATAGTCCAAGCTGCGAGTTCAGTGACGGTCAAAAGGCCTACATTTTTCTTCTGTATGGCTTTCCACCTATATTAATAAGAGACAGGTCCTAACCATCTTTATTTTAAATATTGTTTAAATATGCAGCCACCACAGCAGAATGATTCATGATTAATTAAAGTCAAGATATATTGGTGACCCTGACACATTGAGTAGTATGTGCAATTTGTTGCTCAACACAAAAGGATGTTGAGGCAACCAACAGGATACAGCACAGATTAATTGGGTTGCTATCTGCTACGAGGAAGTACAAGGTAAAGATGAAAAAATTGGGGCTGTTTTCATTAGGAGAGAAGACAGAAGATTGATTTGATGAAAGCGGTTTAAATATAAGGCCTGAATTTTGAGTTCGAGCGCGCTGGGTGATGTGATACCTGCTCCCACCCAAGGTCAAGTTGGTAACACGATATCATGCTATCCAGCGTGAAACGTGCTCGGTGAGCACTGCTAGGGAGGGTGGGAGGAGGCCAGGTGCCAAGTAAAAGGAGCATGTGGGCTGGCACTTACAATGTGCTCCCTCCGGGCGACAGCTGCTGCACAGCTGCCTGAGGGAAGCTGCTGACCTGTAAAAACGAGGCTCTGGGCAACGCAATCATACACAGACCTCAGTTCCCAGTCACATTTGTTAATTTTGAGCCCCGACTTTCATCTCCCTGACCTGGATCGAGGTTACAGCTTATATATTAAGGCCATCATGCCAATCGGCCCGCCCCGCCAACTGTAAAGGCAGATAGGCAGTGTAAAATCCCAGTCAACGACTGTTTAATTCATTTAAATTGGCCTTTTGGTTGTTGGCGGGCACGCTTCAGACTCCCACACGCGTGCGCTGTCCCAAATATCGCACAAGGCCGTGATGACAGCAGGATCTGCGCCCAACATCGTCTCACATGATTTTACATGCTTTCGGATAGGTCTGCTGAACATCGTAAAATTCTAGCCACAGAAGGAATGAGAAAGGGCGATTGAAACTGTTTGTTTTCAGTGACTACGAGTCCAGGAATGAGAGGAAAGCGATACAAAATTAAATGTAAGGCTTAGGAAAGAGAGCAGAAAAAAAAAATCTTTATTTTTGTTCACAGGGTGATTAGGCTGTGGAATGCACAACTAGAGTTAGTGATTCAAATGGAGATCATGGCAACATTAAAGAATAGGTTAGGTATGTGGCTGAAGGAAAGAAGGGCTTGTCAGAATCAGACAGGCTTTCTGGAGTACACTTATTTGGAGGATAAACATCAAGCTGAATTCTGTTTTAATTTCTATGTAACTCATGAGTCAGATCTAAACATAAACAATGTACAAATATCATATCAGTAAAAACATCAATATTACGTGCAATCTCTTCTAGTTTCATTTCCAAAGGATACTTCTGTATGCAGTGGTGAAGTCTTTGTTTAACATCCAGTCAAGGATGTTTGCGATGTCTGATTTTAGTGGATGACCTGTACAAGTGTACACCGTATCCTCGCTCACTTTATCATATGCCATATTTGTGCTCTGTTTGATTCAATACACAGTTTGATTAGTGTCAAACAAGGGAATGCCAGCACTGATAACGCGTGTACAATGCAAACGAATAACTGACCTGCAAAATATTCAAAGATCGACGCATGTCACCATTGGAAAGTGTCACAATGGCCTTCAGTCCATCTGTAGTTATGTTGACACTGTAATGACATGTATTATTTCAGTTAGCTTGTCTTGAAAATTTCTGGGAGGAGTACGTTATGGCCAAAATATACAATATAGGTTAACAGTGATATAACTACACTCATGGGGGCAAGACATGTCTTCTAGGATATGCTTGCTTTGAAAAAGTTAGTTTTTACATTCCGAGGTTCTTGAGGTATAAACGGCATTCACATATTCTGCGGTAGTCAAGTAGTCCTAATTAGTAACCTTGTAACTTTGGACTCGGCTTGACTAAAAGGGTACCAAGATATGCTAAAGTACTAACAGAAGCATATTGCAAATCAATTATGGAAATCTGGCATTTAAAAAAATGCTGAAAACATTCATCAGGTCAGGCAATATCTGTAGAGAAAGAAGCAGAATTAACATTTTGGGTGAAAGGCCTTTCATCAGAACTGGTGCTGGAAATAATGTTATATTCTTTGAGCAAATAACCCTCAGTAAGACCACAAGCAAAGTGAGGAAAGGCTTGAACGGGTTGGACCTATATTCACTGGAGTTAAGAATAATGAGAGGTGATCTCAAACATAAAAGATTCTGAGGGGGCTTGACAGGGTAAACGCCAAGAGTATTTTTCCTTCACACAAGAGTCTCAAACTAGGGAACACATTTCCAACCATTTAAGATGGAGATAGGAGGATTTTGTTAATCTTTGAACTTCACTAACCCAGAGCAGGGGAGAATGGGGGTCATTGAACATATTCAAGACGGATTTAGACAGATTTTTGATCTACAGGCAGGAAAGTGAGCTAAGGCTACAATCAAATGAGCCATGATCTTATCGACTAACAGAGTAAGCTTGAGGGGCCAAATGGCCACTCCTGCTCCTATTTCTTATGTTCTTATGATTCAGGGTGTACCCAGAGTATATTCCCGGACAATCCCAACAATATCAGGATAAATATAAAATATACAGATGTGAAGTGAAAAAATAAATAATTGGGACAAAATGGCAGTACAAGAATAGATTGGCAGCTAAGATAAAAGGAAATCCAAAAGGCCTTCTACGGGCATGTTAACAGTAAAAGAGCTCTCAGATGAGCTATTGGGCCAATAAGGGACCAAAATGGGTGATTTATTGTTGGAGGCAGCAGGCTTGGCTGAGGTACTAAAATTAGTATTTTGCATCAGTATTTGTCATGGAAGAGGTGCTTGCCAAAGCTGCAGTAAATAAAGAGGTTGTCAGTATACTAGACGAGATTTTAAAAAGACAGATAATGAGGGAGTATTAAAAAGGCCCGAAATACATAAGTCACCTGGATAGTATTAAATTGGATTGGATTTGTTTATTGTTACGTGTACAGAGGTACAGTGAAAAGTATTTTTCTACGTGCAGCTCAAACAGATCATTTAGTACATGAAAAGAAAAGAAAATACATAATAGGGCAAGACAAGGTACACAAGGTAGTATGCATCCTAGGTTACGGAGAAAGGTCAGGTAGAAAATTGCAAGAGGGTCACATTCTTCCAATGGTCCTTAAATACAAGATGGTGCCAGAGGATTGGGAATTTTACACGCTTGCTCAAAAAAAAGAAATAACCTAGTGATTATAGGCTAGTCTCAGTGGTGGCGAAGCTTTAACAAACAATGATTGAGGAGAAAATTAACTATTTGAATAAGCATAGACTAAAAGAGCCACCATTGATTTGTTAATGGCAAATTTTGTTTGGATAATTTGATAAGGGAATAGAGGGTGGATAAGGGTGGTGTAGTTGATGAAAATGAAAATCGCTCGTCACAAGTAGGCTTCAAATGAAGTGACTGTGAAAAGCCCCTAGACGCCACATTCCAGCACCTGTTTGGGGAGGCTGGTACGGGAATTGAACCGTGCTGCTGGCCTGCCTTGGGTCTGCTTTCAAAGCCAGCGATTTAGCCCTGTGCTAAACCAGCCTGATGTTGTGTATGTGGACTTTCAAAAGTTACCACAAATTATGTTCATCAGAAAATTTGAAGCTCAACGGAAAAAAGCAGTAGCAGCACAGAGGGTGGTGGTTGATGGGAAATGTTCAGAATAGAGTTCAGTTACAAGTGGAGTACCACAAGGATCTGTTCTGGGGCCGTTGCTGTTTGTCATTTTTATCAATGACCTAGAGGAATGCGCAGAAGGGTGGGTGAGTAAATTTGCAGACGATACTAAAGTCGGTGGTGTTGTCGATAGTGTGGAAGGAAGTAGCAGGTTACAGAGGGATATAGATAAGCTGCAGAGCTGGGCTGAGAGGTGGCAAATGGAGTTTAATGTAGAGAAGTGTGAGGTGATTCACTTTGGAAGGAATAACAGGAATGCGGAATATTTGGCTAATGGTAAAGTTCTTGGAAGTGTGGATGAGCAGAGGGATCTAGGTGTCCATGTACATAGATCCCTGAAAGTTGCCACCCAGGTTGATAGGGTTGTGAAGAAGGCCTATGGAGTGTTGGCCTTTATTGGTAGAGGGATTGACTTCCGGAGTCAGGAGGTCATGTTGCAGCTGTACAGAACTCTGGTGCGGCCGCATTTGGAGTATTGCGTACAGTTCTGGTCACCGCATTATAGGAAGGACGTGGAGGCTTTGGAGCGGGTGCAGAGGAGATTTACCAGGATGTTGCCTGGTATGGAGGGAAAATCTTATGAGGAAAGGCTGATGGACTTGAGGTTGTTTTCGTTGGAGAGAAGAAGGTTAAGAGGAGACTTAATAGAGGCATACAAAATGATCAGGGGGTTGGATAGGGTGGACAGTGAGAGCCTTCTCCCGCGGATGGAAATGGCTGGCACGAGGGGACATAGCTTTAAACTGAGGGGTAATAGATATAGGACAAGAGGTCAGAGGTAGGTTCTTTACGCAAAGAGTAGTGAGGCCGTGGAATGCCCTACCTGCTACAGTAGTGAACTCGCCAACATTGAGGGCATTTAAATGTTTATTGGATAAACATATGGATGATAATGGCATAGTGTAGGTTAGATGGCTTTTGTTTCGGTGCAACATCGTGGGCCGAAGGGCCTGTACTGCACTACAGCGTTCTATGTTCTATATTGTACAAATTGTCAAGGGGGCCATTGTGGTACATAGCTGCTTTTTAGGCTAAAGGGGAGTATATTGTTGTAATCCCCAGGATTGCTGATTTTGAAAAAAAAGTATACATTTCCAACTTGGACTTGGGGCTACAGGGCACATTTTTGAAATTATACATGAAATTTGGAAATGTAGTATATAGTGAAAATATTAAAAGATTTGAAGAGGACAGAGGTATGGCTGGTGGAATGGGAGGACACATGGCAGAAAAGTGTACGGTGATATATTTTGGTAGGAAAAATTAGGAGAGACAATAGAAGTTAATTTTAAAAGGGGGTGCAAAAACAGAGTGGCATGGGTTTTTGTTCAGGTTAACAAAAGCAGTTGCTGAAGCATATGGGATTCTAGGCTTTGTAAAGAGAGGAAGTTATGTGAAACCTTAAAAAAATTAATAGCACGAGCCGGAGCAGTGGGTGGGATTCTCTGTTCCCGACGCCGATATGTGTGGTCAGGATTTAATGATGGTCAGGATTTAATGAAGTTAGAGTCCCTTCAAATTCAAATTTTCCTCAAAACATAGATGTTTGGTTACAGAATTTAAAAAATTAATTTCCTTTGATTGATCACAAATTCATGACAGAGGATCACTGTATTCATGCAACATGTACAGAAGAATGAATACTTGATTAGTTAGTGGGAAGATGGAATGGGATAATACTTTAGCAATTTAACTTGAATACAATGATTTTAATTGAGTCAGGAAAGCCTACTCCTCAAGTCCAGTGAATTCTGTTTTGATTCCTACAACTGTTTAAATCTTGGGTCATAAACATGCTGATTCAGGAACACATTAAGTGGAGGCTGAGGCACCTCCCCACAGGAAAGGGAAATCAGAAAGAAAAATCACTGCAATTACACGATTACTAGCAATGCATTTCAGACTACTACTGTCGAAAAATTCAGAGCAGGTGCATATGCCTTCTCAGCAAATAATGTGATTGCAGCGACACCTAATTGAGGAACAGCACATAGATGGTGATTACTTCTCTTTTAAATAAAACAGTTTGCAGTAAATAGCATGAACAGACATCAGCTGGATGGCATTTTAGCTAAGCACCCACCTCTTCTACTCCCACCTTAAAAATGAGAAGTGAGGCTAGATTTCCACATAGCTAAATTACAGAAGACATCTTCAAAAGTTAGAAAAAAATTAAGTAAACAGGAATGGTGGGAACATTTTTATTAATAGCACAGGAGTGGGTAGAAAACATGTGCAGCTTACAAACTGTATAAACTGGGAGTATGGAGTATACAACTGGAAATTGTAAAAATGCTACTTTGCATAAGATTAGAGTCTTCTTGGGTTGCTACTGAAAGCAATTTGATGAAGAGCAAGTGTGGGGGGAAAAAGGACAAAAAAAAAAAAACCCGACAGATTTTTAATATAATCTCTGCTAAAATGTCTTTTGCACACCTCTGCTCGGTAACAGATTTCACTACAGGATAACTGAAGACAGAAAATGATGGAAACTGCTTTAAAAAGTACATTGGACAGTATAATTTTGGCCTTAATTTTCTACAGTCATTATGTGGTGCAATAGGATTAAGAGACTCACTTTTCTTCCTTGATGACAAATTCCAATCTTGGAATCATCTGCTCCGGTGACAGCGGACCAAAGCGGAACCTGGTACATCGAGACTGTAAAGCAGGGATGATCTTTGACAGGTAGTTGCAGATCAGGCAAAATCTGGTGTTTTCTGTAAATTTTTCAATAACTGCACCACAACAATGAATTATTAATTTTATTAATGAGTTTAGAATGTAGAAAAACAGTACATGTAGTATTAGGCAATATAACGTTTTGATTGGATTTCGACGTTGAAAGAAAATATTTCTTAATCAGCTTTAAAAAGGAGTTGCTACTTTAAATACAACTAAAATAACATCCAATCATATTTATTTCGAAGAATACATTTTTACAAGACTAAATACAAATATATTACGAATAAAAGTTTATAGTGGCATGGAAGCATAGTGGGTATCACTGTTGCTTCACAGCTCCAGGGTCCCAGGTTCAATTCCTGGCTTGGGTCACTGTCTGTGTGGAGTCTGCACATTCTCCCTGTGTCTGCGTGGGTTTCCTCCGGGTGCTCCGGTTTCCTCCCACAAGTCCTGAAAGACGTGCTGTTAGGTAATTTGGACATTCTGAATTCTCCCTCTGTGTACCCGAACAGCGCTGGAATGTGGCGACTAGGGGCTTTTCACAAGTGTTGATGCAAGCCTACTTTTGACAATAAAGATTATTAAATTAAAAAATGAGTGCGTGGTGGACAACAATATTGGGCGCGATTTAATGGAAACATTTCTAAGTGTTATTTTGGACTCATTTGGTGGAGTGTTTCTCAACAGACACTTTGGTGAGATCGCGGCCTGGGCTGGAAATGAGCATTCATGAGTTTCTCGCCATTACTGCCCGTCTCGTCTTTTGATTCACCAGACTCACGCTACAACGTCTCGCCACTAACAAGGGGAAACTGCTTTTAAACGCTCCCTCATCACTCACTAGTCAACACACGAGCATGGCAGTGTGCAGCCCTGCTCCTCGCTTTGGGGATGCCGACCTGGCCGGGCTTCTCAACGCTGTGGATGCGAGATGGGACATCCCGTTCCCCCCGGGGTTTCGGAGGACCAGCAGCAGGGTCAATCCCTTTCATGTCCAGGTGCGGTGCCCACACATGCCACCTGCTATAGACTCCTGCTGACCCATTGTGAGCTGCTGCCCTCTCTTTGACCCTACAGGAGAAGAAAGTCCATAATAAACAGAAAGGGCCAAGATGGGGGGCAGAGTACCAGAGATTTGAGTCCTCACCCCGTATGAGGAACGGGATCTGGAAGTCGTCGAGAAAAGAGCAGTCACCATCAGCAAGGTTGGCCTGTGCCGCAGAGGTGAGGATCTTTCACCCAGATGAATGTTGGGTAACACAGGGTTTACTGAGAGGGAGGAACTGAAGGAGATCAATATTAGCAGAGAAATGGTGTTGGAGAAATTGATGGGATTGAAGGCTGATAAATTTCCAGAGTCTTATAATCTACATCGTGAGTACTTAAGAAAGTGGCGCTAGAAATAGTGGATAGCATTGGTCATCATCCAAGATTCTATAGGCTGTGGAAGTTTCCACAGATTGGAGGGTATCTAATGTAACCCATTGTTTAAAAAGGGAGGGAGAGAGAAAGCAGGGAATTATAGACCAGCAAGCCCGACGTCGGTAGTGGGAAAAACTCTCGAATCCATTATCAAAGATTTTATAGCTGAGCACTGAGAAAACAGTGGCAGGATTGGACAGTCAGAATAATAATAATAATAATAATAATAATAATCACTTATTGTCACAAGTAGGCTTCAATGAAGTTACTGTGAAAAGCCCCTAGTCAATGCATTTATGAAGGGGAAATCATGCTTAACAAATCTACTGGAATTCTTTGAGTATGTAACTAGTATAGTTAATGAGGGGGAGCCAGTGGACGTGGTTTATTGAGACTTTCAGAAGGCTTTCGACAAAGTCCCACATAAGAGATTAGCGTGTAAAATTAAAACGCATGGGATTGGGGTGTATTGAGATGGATAGAAAACTAGTTGGCAGGCAGGAAACAAAGTAAAAATTAATGGGTCTTTTTCCAAATGGCAGGCAATTACAAGTAGGGTACTGCAGGGACCAGTGCTGGGACCTTAACTATTCACAATATACATTAATGATTTGGATGAGGAAACAAAACGTAAGGGCCGGGATTCTCCGACCCCGCGCTGGGTTGGAGAATCCCATGGGGGGGGGGGGGGGCGCGGGAATTGTGCCACGCAGCCCCAACGCCGGCTCGCCGATTTTCGGGCACCCGCGGGATCGCCCCCACGCCGGTTGGGGGCCGTTGAAAGCGCCCCCCCCCCCCCCAGCGATTCTCCGGGCCTCGACGGGCCGAGTCCCGCCAGCGTGGGTTATGTATGGTCCCGCCCGGCGGGACCTCGGAGTTCTGTCTGCGGGGGCCTGGTGGGGGAGGGCGGGGGGGATCCAACCCCGGGGGGGGGGGGCCTCCACGGTGGCCTGGCCCACGATCGGGGCCTACCAATCGGTGGGCGGGCAGGTTCCGTGGGGGCCTATGTTCCTCTGTGCCGGGCCCCTGTAGGGTCCCGCCATATTGCCCGGGGGCCGGCGTGGGCACGAGAACCCATGTGCATTGACGAACTCGCGCCGCATGTGGCGCGCATGCGCGAACTCACGCTGACCAAGGCGCGCATGTGCAAACTCATGCCAACCGTGGCGCGCATGCGCAAACTCGGGCCAACTGTGGCGCGCCTGCTTTAGGGCGCCGGAGCTGCAGAGACCACTCCACCGCCGTACTAGCCCCCTGGGAAGGGGTGGATAACTGCCAGGTGAGTCCCATTGATGCCGGAGTGGCTCGCGCCACTTTTAACGCCGGCGTCAGAACTTGGCCGCAGGATTTGAGAATCCCGGCCCATATCTCCAAAGATGCAGATCACACAAAGTTGGGTGGGAGGGGGAGTTGTGTGAAGGATGCAAAGATCCTTCAGTGATATTTGGACAAGTTGAATGAGTGGGCAAATGAATGACAGATGCTGCATAATGTGGATAAATGCGCGGTTATCCACTTGGTAGCAAAAACAAGAAGGCAGACTATTATCTGAATGGCCATATATTATGAGAGGGGAGTGTGCAATGAGACACTGGTGTCCTCGTACACCAGTATTGAAGATAAGCATGCAGATACAGCAGGCGGTAAAGAAGGGAAATGGTATGTTGGCCTGCATAGCAAGACGATTCGAATACAAGAGCAGGGATGTCTTGCTGCAATTGTGCAGGGCCTTGGTGAGGCCACAGCTGGAATATTGTGTGCAATCTTGGTCTCCTTATCTGAGGAAGAGCATTCTTGCTCTGGAGTGCAGCAAAGGTTTACCGGCCTGATTCCTGGAATGGCAGGATGGGCATATGAAGAGAAACTGAGTTGGTTAGGATTATATTCGCTGGAGTTAAGAAGAATGAGGGGGGGGGGGGAATCTGATAGAAACCTACAAAATTCTAAGATGCAAAAGGATATTCCCAATGGTGCAGGTGACCAGAACCAGGGGTCAGGATACTGTGTAGACCATTTAGGACTGAGAAATGGAGAAATTTCATCACCCAGAGAATGGTGAGTCTGTGGAATTGTTACCACAGAAAGTAGTTGAGATCAAAATATTTATATTTTCAAGAAGCAGTTGGATATAGCACTTGGGCGAAGGGGATCAAAGGGCATGCCGGGGGGGGGGGAGAGGAGAGAGAGAGAGAGAGAGAGAGAGAGGATTAGGCTATTGAGCTGGATGATCAACCATAATCATATTGAATGACAAAGCAGGTTCGAAGGGCGGGATGCCCTTCTCCTATTATCTATGTTTCTACGACCTGTCTCAGTTGTTCATGTCAGACAAAATTATCCTTCCTTTTCACGGACCACCTGGCTATCTGGACTCATCACCACCTTACTCCACCATCGCCATCCAAGAGACCATCTCAGAGGAGACCACCATCGACGCATCACAGCTATCATCCACACCCTCCACCAGCAGAGAGACACAGACCTCGATGGGCGACATTATCGGACAGGCTTCTGGCGCACAATCTGCTGAGCACCACACAGTTGCTGATGCACATCATGGGGAGTCAGGAACATCCAAAGGAATCAGCAGTCAGGGGTCTGCTGGATCCCAGGACTCAGCTGACTCCCAGTCAGATGCCGAGACTCTGGACAAGGTTATCACAAAGTTGAAGCAGATGATAGGGCACAGCTGTAAGATTCAGGAGGGGATGTCAGCGACATTCCAGCAAGCACATAGCCGATTGGAAGAGTCCTAAAGGCTACATGCACAGAAGACAATGCCAACAATGCATGGCACCAAGGCCAACACTGCTAGGGTGGCGACCACAGTGGAATGCCTGGACCACGATGTCAGCTTCTTAAGTGGAGGTGCCCAAGGCATGGTTCGGTCTGTGACGACCTGACTGAGGGTCTCAAAATCATTTACCACTCGATGAGTGACATGTCCCAGACACAGGTGGATATTGCCAAGGCAATCCTGAGCGTGGCCCAAGTCGCTGAGAAGCATCGTTGAGAGAGGGTGCCGATACCATGTCACAGACAATGGGAACGTGAAGGACTGTTTGAGCCAGATGACGCAGTGGCCTCTGGCGCTCACTCCAGCTGGCCTCCGTCCCATGGAGACCCCAGGGCCCGAGGGGCACCATCAGGGAGGAGGATGCGTCTCCAGTTCTTCTGAATCCCCACCCTTCGGACACCGGAGCATCAAGG
The DNA here is from genome assembly GCF_047496885.1 of Scyliorhinus torazame. Taxonomy (NCBI): domain Eukaryota; kingdom Metazoa; phylum Chordata; class Chondrichthyes; order Carcharhiniformes; family Scyliorhinidae; genus Scyliorhinus; species Scyliorhinus torazame. The sequence continues at coordinate 76,439,625 of NC_092707.1, forward strand.
GCAGCAGACAGAACAGGTGTCACGGCGACACCCAAGTCGGCTGGGCACTCCAGCTCCAGGCCCCCCAGTGGGTGTCCACCAAGGGCATCAAAGGCCACAGGGTATGGAAATAAGTAAGTTGCTGCCACCTCTGATGTGCATCCTGGAGACCCCACCTTGACGTAGCAGTAGACCACAAAAGGTCAAGAAGAATGAGGATTACAGAGTGGGCGCTGGAGGAGGACACTATCTGTAGGGAATAGAAATGTTAAATGTTCACAATTAAAACATGTTATACGTGATACATGTGAAGTCTCTGTCACATTAATCTTCACAGCAGGCCTACCTGCATCCCGCCCCGTTTCCCTGCGCTCCCCCAACCTCCTGGGCATAGTGGTCCAAGATCAAACGGAGGAGGGTAGGAGGGATTGGTGTGTGGGTGGGGCGCAAATCAGACAAGGCCTCATGTCCCTCCACTCCTCCAGCATGTCGCCCCGCTGCTGTGCCAGGTGTGGAATGCACAGCAGAGCACCACAAAGCAGGAGACCCACTTGGGGGTGTACTGCAGTGCACCACCACAGCGGTCCAGGCATCGGAACTGCATTTTGAGCGGTCCAATAAAACGCTCAAGAACAGCATGGGTGGCAATGTGGGCCTCGTTATCGGGTCTCCACCTCTGACTCCGGCCTCCACATTGGCATCATTAGCCAGGACCTCAGCAGGTGCCCTTATTCCCCAACAGTGTCCCAGGATGTAGCTGTCATGCACATTCCCTGGGAAGTGTGCACACACATGCATGATCCAGAGGCAGTGGTTGTAAACAAGTTGTATTCAAATGCTGCTTCATGCCCATGAACAGGTTACTTCCCTGGGGTAAAGTGCAGAGATTAGCGTGTGATGTTTAGGAGAGCTGAGACAAGATTTTTTTTAAAGGAATAAATATCAAAGAAAAAAGGATTATTTGTGTTGTGTTATATATGTTCAAAAAAATCCTCCCTTCCCATTTCCTCGCTACCTCTGCAATGCTGTAAACCACACACTTCAAGCTATCTTACCGGAAGCTATTAAAGCAGTGCCTTGCATAGCTGCAATTACGGAAAACAGGTGAAAATATGAACATATATCACAGCACCATCTTAAATGTATAAAAAATGTATAGAAATCATGAAACAAGCTAATTGTTCCATTAAAATCAAGACTACCAGCTCTTACCCCGTCTGAGAGCATTCTGAGCATCTTGAGTCATGGCATCTGCCTCATCTAGGATAACAAGCTTGAAACCTTTTCTGAAAGAATATTAAAATAATTGAATCATTTCTTGTGAATGGTTGAAGGTTAATAAAACTCGTTGGCCAATGAGTGGGTTTGATACTCCAAAACATTCTATATTAATTCTCACAAACGAGATTACTACAGAAAGTATGCGGAGGATACCTTAAAATAATAAAGGAATAAATAATTGCTGGATTACAATAATGCAAATAACCTTTATTCAGCAAAGAATTGGCTGTACTTCATGTGAACATGGACAAGAGTTGTTACGAGGACCTAATAAGCGAATAACCAGACGTAAACACTCAGTGACCAGGCTTACACATGAAGAATGCCAACTGAAGCATTCAGTACTGGGCCACCGACACCATATTAGGGCAGCACGGTAGCACAGTGGTTAGCACAATTGCTTCACAGCTCCAGGGTCCCAGGTTCGATTCCGGCTTGGGTCACTGTCTGTGTGGAGTCTGCACATCCTCCCCGTGTGTGCGTGGGTTTCCTCCGGGTGCTCCGGTTTCCTCCCACAGTCCAAAGATGTGCAGGTTAGGTGGATTGGCCATGCTAAATTGCCCTTAGTGTCCAAAATTGCCCTTAGTGTTGGGTGGGGTTACTGGGTTATGGGGATGGGGTGGAGGTGTTGACCTTGGGTAAGGTGCTCTTTCCAAGAGCCGGTGCAGACTCGATGGGCCGAATGGCCTCCTTCTGCACTGTAAATTCTATGATAATCTAAGGAAGAACGTTTCATCGGAAATTAAAGCCAAAGTTACAAACTTTCAACACAATGCAGCACCACACAAACAGTTTTAGTTTGTTTCAGCATCGGTTCGAATTAGCACATGTCATGAGGTGTGGGCTTGGGTGGGGTGCTCTTTCCAAGAGCCGGTGCAGACTCGATGGGCCGAATGGCCTCCTTCTGCACTGTAAATTCTATGAAATATTCTAGTTGTCTGAAAAAGAGATAGGAGCTGTGTTACAAAGTTCAGCTAAAGTTACTTGCTGTTCCTTCAGTTACCTCACAACATCAGAATCATCAGACTTCATAACAGGAGCAACACTATTTGTAAATAGACTTTTCTTCATGAACTGAAATCATTATAGTGCTTACTTGAAAATGGTTCTGGTACTGGCAAAATTCAGTATAGGTCCACGTACTATGTCAATACCTCGATCATCTGAGGCATTCAGCTACAAAGAAAAATAAAATAACAGTTTTAAATGGCTTCACAGTAAATGAATTACATCCCTTTAATAGGCAAACATATACTCTCTCTCTAATGTTGGTAGGATTGAATAAAATTTGCTGATAAATTAACTGTAACCAAAAACTCAGTGCCATTTTTAGGTCATTATTCCATTATCAAAGAAACACAAATTTTCATTATTACTGTTGCAACTCAACTTTTAACTAAATCACAGAAACTGGGCCAATGTTACTACTGAAATAGCAGTAAAGTAGAATATGAAACCTTTGAACTGTGAAAAACACCCACTGAATGCATAGCTCAGACGATCTTTCTGTAGACACAATGAAGTATTTGAGTTTGTCGCTGGGAACAATTTCAGTAGCACACAAGCAGCATATTAACATATTAATACTATTGGATTAAGTACAATTATTCCCCAAAACAATGTACAGGCAATCCTCAACTTTACGATGTTCGGGTTACAAGTGGTACTTATGACATTTGTAAATTTACACTCTATTTCAGCTTTACCATGTCAGTTTCAGCTTTACAACTTTCTGCGCCGCCTGCCTTTTATATTTTTGGCCCCGAACAAGCCAGTGGAGGCAGAGAAACCTCCCTTCCGATTTTCTAGTAGGAAATGTGGCCTTACAGCATAGAGGTATGGAGACTGAGACACGTATGGAGACTGAGACACATAAGACAGTAGACTGAGAGGAAACAGTGGAGAGGAAGAGGCAGTGCTATCCGTCTTGGCTTTGCGTGCCTAGTTTAGACATAAATTTACACTGGTGCTGGCAGATCTACTGTCTTCCATGGTCTCACACTAAGCTCATCACCTAGCGTACCTGTACAGTTTAATCTCCTACAGTGAAATTATTGACTGACAAATAATTTCAGACAAGTGGCTTATCACCACCTGGGGCCACCAAGCAGATACCAAAAAAACCTGAAGGACTGGACATTAACATGTGTTCACGAACCAATCACCCGTTTTCAATATTGCACCAATGGGAAACGTGGGTCCAACTTACAATGTTTCGATTTATGATGCGGTTTTCAGGAACCAATTGTGTAATAAGTCGGAGGATTGTCTGGACCAATGTGCTAGATATACTTAAATGTTATCATGCTGTCACAATGGATTTTCTATTGAACTGAAGGAATTACACATGTGGAATTTTCTGGTGTTGCCTTACAACAATCCGACACTCCAAACATTGCCTCAAGAGGTCCCGGTAATATTTCCATCTGCAAAATTTTTAATAATAATCTTTATTATTGTCACAGGTAGGCTTACATTAACATTGTAATGAATTACTGTGAAAGTCCCCTAGCTGCCACACTCCAGCGCCTGTTTGGGTACACAGAGGGAGAATTGAGAATGTCCAATTCACCTAATAAACCTGACTTTGTGGTCTTGTGAGAGGAAATCGGAGCACCCGGAGGAAACCCACGCAGACATAAGGAGACTCCGCACAGACAATGACCCAAGCGGAATCGAACCTGGGATCTTAGCGCTGTGAAGCAACACTGCTGTTTTAAATACTGAATCCAAAACCCCACTAATTGTGGACATGATCAGAAAATGTGGACATAGTTAGCTGGTCTTCTTTACACCTATCTTCTACATCGGTGAAGAATCTGCTCATTTTTTCCTGTGTCATATGGGCCCTATATACCTTTAATTGTATTAAGCTCAGGCTAGCACATGAAGATTAGTATTGACCCTGTGCATCATTTCACTCCATATTCCCCATTCCAATTCTATATCCAACTTTTCCTCCCACTTTTGTTTTATTTCTTCAATCGGTGTTTTCTTTGCGTCCATCAGCCATCTATCAATGTTCGTAATTTTCCCATCTCCCAACTCATCTGGCAAGAGCAATTTATCAAAGTGGTTGTTATCTGGCAGTCGAGGCAAAGAGGTCAACTCCTTTTTCACCAAATTTCATAATTGAAGATATTTAAATGTCTCCTTCTGCATTTTATGTTTTTCACTCAATACTTCAAAGTTTGCAAACCCATCTTCTAAGAATATGTATTTTACCCTCCTTTATGCCACTGTTTAAATGCTGTACCCAATCTTGCCATGGTAAATTGGTGGTTTCCATCAATAGGGGCTAGCACTGACATATTTCCAATCCAAATTGGCTCCAGATGTATAAGGAAGATGCCACCACCAGACTTTCTGTAAACGTCTCTGAGGTAAATGGGAGTGGGGCCACAGCTAAAGCCTTCAAGCTGGCCCCTTACATGACGCTTCCTCCACCAGTACCCATTCCGCTTATTCCTCTTTCCACCATTGCCGAATCTCCTCTATATTTGCCACCTAATAATAATACAAAGGATTGGGCAGCAACAACCCTTCACCTGCTGATTCCTTTGTATTTCCTTCTGAAAGATTTTTTTAAAATTCCAATTAAGGGGCAATGTGGCTAATACATCTACCACACACATCTTTGGGTTGTGTGGGTGAGATCCACGCAGATCGATTCCTTTGTAAAACCACCTGTGGAATTTTATTAGTTCATGTAAAATCCCAAACTATTATACACATTTTAGAAAAAAATAATCAGCCTTGAGACTTTACACATACTTGGGATTCAAAAGTTTGGAACAAAACAAGGATATGTGGTTTAAGTGTATGAGCAATTAATGTAAGAGGTAATTAAAATTTCATACCCTTGGGGTTGAAAACTATTATCAGATTAATTGGATTTTTTTCTACTGAAAAGACTATCCAGGATGTAAAATAAGATATAGTTTAAAATCCAGTATTCCTTTTCATCTAGGTCTTACTTGAATTATTAAAATACTCTCTAGTTGTCTTGCTTTACAAAAAATGTTCTGCACTAAAAATATTTTATGGCTACCTATTTAAATGCATAAAACAGGTAATTTCTCTCTTAGCAACTCTTTTGGAAGGTTTTGGCTCATTACTTAACACTCCTCCAAAGGTCCTGATGTGGCTGGTTCGCATTGTTGCTTCACAGTGCCAGGGTCCCAGGTTCAATTCCCGGCTTGGGTCACTGTCTGTGCGGAATCTGCACGTACTCCCGGTGTCTGCGTGGTGCTCCGGTTTCCTCCCACAAGTCCCGAAAGACGTGCTGAGGGGCAGCATATTAGCACAAGTGGTTGGCACAACGCTTCACAGCTACAGGGTCCCAGGTTTGATTCCCGCTCGAGTCACTGTCTGTGCGGAGTCTGCACGTTCTCCCATGTCTGCATGGGTTTCCGCCGGGTGCTCCAGTTTCCTCCCACAGTCCAAAGACGTGCTGTTAGGTGAATTGGACATTCTAAATTCTCCTTGTGTACCATAACGGGCGCCGGAGTGTGGCGAATAGGGGTTTTTCACAGTAACTTCATTGCAGTGTTAATGTAAGCCTACTTGTGACAAATAAAGATTATCACATCAGAGTCTAGTTAGCATATGTTGGCAAACTTTTGGATCGTCATCAAGAGCATCACAGCGAGCTCAAACCGATTCTCAACACATTTTCAAACAACAACCCACCACACAAGTTAGGCTGGTTGTAATATTCCTAATGTTTCCCAAATTAGTTACTTTACCCATTTAATGTACTTTATTTCCATAGATTTTAAAAACAAGCTCATGACTTGGCCACTTGTTTGAGGACAAACTAAATCTGTATTGATATATAGAGTATATAGGCAGCACGGTAGTATTCAGGGCAGCACAGTAGCATTGTGGATAGCACAATTGCTTCACAGCTCCAGGGTCCCAGGTTCGATTCCGGCTTGGGTCACTGTCTGTGTGGAGTCTGCACATCCTCCCCGTGTGTGCGTGGGTTTCCTCCGGGTGCTCCGGTTTCCTCCCACAGTCCAAAGATGTGCAGGTTAGGTGGATTGGCCATGCTAAATTGCCCTTAGTGTCCAAAATTGCCCTTAGTGTTGGGTGGGGTTACTGGGTTATGGGGATGGGGTGGAGGTGTTGACCTTGGGTAAGGTGCTCTTTCCAAGAGCCGGTGCAGACTCGATGGGCCGAATGGCCTCCTTCTGCACTGTAAATTCTATGATAATCTAAGGAAGAACGTTTCATCGGAAATTAAAGCCAAAGTTACAAACTTTCAACACAATGCAGCACCACACAAACAGTTTTAGTTTGTTTCAGCATCGGTTCGAATTAGCACATGTCATGCTTTACAGTTGTCATTTTTGTTACAGATTGCTAACCCTTCCGGTTGCTCAAGATCTCCTAGGTGACATGTGGGCAACCTGCTCCCTGGCCTCACGAATGTTGCTGTAAGCTAGGCATTAAGAGTCATGATAGTGGCCCTGAGACAACTTGGTTCTTCACACCCCTCCTCTCTAAATAGAATGTCATTAAATGCATCCCTGCTTGGAAGGACTGCTGATAGAATAATTAAAACTGCATTCCACTGTGTGGTGTAATTTCACATTATAGTGTTTTAGGATTCAGAAAAGGTTCAGCTGTTACCTCTAAAACCATCGAGTTTAGCTCTTTGTCCTTATACAGACATTTGGCACTGGCCAAAATAGTTGATGTTTTCCCAGTTCCTGGCGGTCCATAGAACAGAAGGTGAGGGAACCGGTCTTCACTGATAAACCGCTGAACTGAAATGAAGCAAATCCAAAAGATGTCATTTTGATAAGATCAGCCAGTTCAAATGAAAAGTCACTGACCTGAAACGTTAACTTTGTTTCTCTCGCCAAAAGTCTTGCCTGATTGGTTGAGTACAGCATTTTCTGTTTCTATTTCACAACACATCACTGTTAGCCGAGCAATGCTGTCAATGGGACTGGTAAGAAACAGACAACCAACAGGTAACATAAAGCCAACTAGCTTTTTAAAAATAAATTTAGCGTACCCAATTCATTTTTTCAAATTAAGGGGCAATTTGGCGTGACCAATCCACCTACCCTGCACATCTTTGGGTTGTGGGGTGAAACCCATGCAAACATGGGGAGCATGTGCAAACTCCACACGGACAGTGACCCAGAGCCGGGATCGAACCTGGGACCTCAGCGCAGTGAGGCAGCAGTGCTAACCACTGCGCCACCGTGCTGCCCTAAAGCCAACTAGCTAAATAGCTCAAAAGAATTGTTTTAAGTGGTTTTAGCCGACCTCTTACTACATCATCAACAATCTTTTGGTTGTTAATTTACATTATAATTCCCAAATAAATCTCAGCCACAAAAATCTGTTTTACCCAAGAAGTGCAATAACTTAGCACCTCCATAAGCAGACTGCCTCTTTAAGTGTCGGGAAAATTCCTGGTTCTGCAAACCCGACTTTGGCGAAGGCCTCCCGGGTGGTCTAATTTTCGTTCCGGGGATAGGTGTTAACAGGAGCCGGATTCACCGCTCCCAGAAAGACACAACTTAGATACAAATTATCAGCTAAGATTTACAACCTACAAATCATTTAAACACGCAGTTTATCAGCACAAAGCACTAGCGAGTGTCTTACTGCTTATTCACCAGAGATCATCCTATTCATTAACCCTTTATTGTGCAGAGGTTATCTGGAGCTGAATGGGTAATATTACAGCAGTCAGTGATGAATCTAACCCAGTGATCTTCAAAGTCAGGGGCACGACCTGCGGGTGGGTCGTGGGCGTGTCGGGAGGGTCGCGGAGCCGTCCATCACGGCGCTCCTGACTGCGCAAATCCGTGCGCAACAGCCGGCTTTTAACTATGCCGGCTGCGAGCGGCCATTTTACCATATTAAAAAAACGAGGTCACGCAGGCGCAGTGCGGCCGCATTTTTTTTATATGGTAAAAATGCTGCTCTCAGCCGGCATAGTTAAAAGCCAGCTGCTGCTCGCTCTGCCCGGTTCGGAAGTACTCAGCCAAGGTATTGGTTAATATTGACGTCAATAGTCTGATCTGCAGCGTTGGTGCTGGTAGCAGTGCCCCAGCTGCTGCAGCAGTTGTTTCCACCGTTGCCCCTGTTGCTGCTGAAGGGAAAAATGAAGAAACAGGAAGAATCTGAAGAGTCTGACGATGACATGGGCTTTGATCTCTTTGATTAAACGTGCCGTGCAACAACATTGTTACAATTTACAAAAATAAATAAAAATTGAAGATAAAAGCCGGCTGCTGTGGCTGAAGACCGCAAATTTGCGCAATCGGAAACGCAGAAGATTTTTTTACAATCTTCCTGCCTGAGGGAGGCAGAGAGCAGGTCTCGGCCCCCGAACGTCGCCATCACATGCCTTGGGCGCGATTGCGATTCCTCCATTTTGGCAGCAGCAAACAAGGTAAGAGAAAATGGTGGGTCGCAAAGGTCGACTGACGTGGGTCGTGAAGGTCGGCCGGCGTGGGTCCCAAAGGTTGGCCAGTTGGTAAAAATGGGTCCCTGGAAGAAAAGTTTGAAAAACACTGATCTAACCCACCGTGTGGCATTAAATAGCAAAGAACAAAGAAAATTACAGCACAGGAACAGGCTCTTCGGCCCTCCAAGCCTGCGCCGATCCAGATCCTTTATCTAAACCAGTCTTCTATTTTCCAAGGATCTACTTCCCTCTGTTCCCCGCCTGTTCATATATGTCTAGATGCATCTTAAATGATGCTATCGTGCCCGCCTCTACCACCTCCGCTGGCAAAGCGTTCAAGGCACCCTCCACGTAAAAAAACTTTCCACGCACATCTCTCTTAAACTTTCCCCCTCTCACCTTGAAATCGTAACCCCTTGTAATTGACACCCCTACTCTTGGAAAAAGCTTGTTGCTATCCACCCTGTCCATACCTCTCAGAATTTTGTAGACCTCAATCAGGTCTCCCCATCCACCTCCGTCTTTCCAACGAAAACAATCCTAATCTACTCAACCTTTCTTCATAGCTAGCACCCTCCATACCAGGCAACATCCTGGTGAACCTCCTCTGCACCCTCTCTAAAGCATCCACATCCTTCTGGTAATGTGGCGACCAGAACTGCACGCAGTATTCCAAATGTGGCCTAACCAAAGTCCTATACAACTGTAACATGACCTGCTGACTCTTGTACTCAATACCCCATCCGATGAAGGCAAGCAAGCTGTATGCCTTCTTGACCACTCTATCGACCTGTGTTGCCACCTTCAGGGTACAATGGACCTGAACCCCCAGATCTCTCTGTACATCAATTTTCCCCATTCTTCCATTGACCGTATAGTCCGCTCTTGAATTAGATCTTCCAAAATGCATCATCTCGCATTTGCCTGGATTGAACTACATCTGCCATTTCTCTGCCCAACTCTCCAATCTATCTATATTTTGCTGTATTCTCTGACAGTCCTCCTCGCTATCTGCAACTCCACCAAACTTAGTATCATCTGCAAACTTGCTAATCAGACCACCTATACCTTTGTCCAGATCATTTATGTATATCACAAACAACAGTGGTCCGAGCACGGATCCCTGTGGAACACCACTAGTCACCTTTCTCCATCTTGAGACACTCCCTTCCACCACTACTCTCTGTCTTCTGTTGCCCAGCAAGTTCTTTATCCATCTATCTAGTACACCCTGAACCCCATACGACTTCACTTTTTCCATCAACCTGCCATGGGAAACTTTATCTAACGCCTTACTGAAGTCCATGTATATGACATCTACAGCCCTTCCCTCATCAATTAACTTTGTCACTTCCTCAAAGAATTCTATTAAGTTGGTAAGACATGACCTTCCCTGCACAAAACCATGCTGCCTATCACAGATAAGTCTATTTTCTTCCAAATGTGAATAGATCCTATCCCTCAGTATCTTCTCCAACAGTTTGCCTACCACTGACGTCAAGCTCACAGGTCTAGAATTCCCTGGATTATCCCTGCTGCCCTTCTTAAACAAAGGGACATTAGCAATTCTCCAGTCCTCCGGGACCTCACCCGTGCTCAAGGATGCTGCAAAGATATCTTTTGGAGCCCCAGCTATTTCGTCCCTCAGTAACCTGGGATAGATCCCATCCGGACCTGGGGACTTGTCCACCTTAATGCCTTTTAGAATACCCAAAACTTCCCCCTTCCTTATGCCGACTTGACCTAGAGTATTTAAACATCCATCCCTAGCCTCAACATCCGTCATGTCCCTCTCCTCGGTGAATACCGATGCAAAGTACTCATTAAGAATCTCACCCATTTCCTCTGACTCAATGCATAAATTCCCTCTTTTGTCTTTGAGTGGGCCAATCCTTTCTCTAGTTACCCTCTTGCTCCTTATATACGAATAAAAGGCTTTGGGAGTTTCCTTAACCCTGTTAGCCAAACATATTTCATGACCCTTTTAGCCTTCTTTATTGCGCGTGAAATTTTTTCCTACTTTCCCGATATTCCTCCAAAGCTTCATCAGTTTTAAGTCGCCTAGATCTTATGTATGCTTCCTTTTTCATCTTAGCTAGTCTCACAATTCCACCCGTCATCCATGGTTCCCTAATCTTGCCATTTCTATCCCTCATTTTCACAGGGACATGTCTGTCCTGCACTCTGATCAGCCTTTCCTTAAAAGACTCCCACATTTCAAATGTGGATTTACCCTTAAACAGCTGCTCCCAATCCACATTCCCTAGCTCCTGCCGAATTCTGTTATACTTGGCCTTTCCCCAATTTAGCACTCTTCCTTTAGGACCACTCTCGTCTTTGTCCATGAGTATTCTAAAACTTACGGAATTGTGATCGCTATTCCCAAAGTAATCACCAACTGAAACTTCAACCACCTGGCCGGGATCATTCCCCAATACCAGGTCCAGTATGGCCGCTTCCCAAGTTGGACTATTTACATACTGCTCTAAAAAAACTCTCCTGGATGCTCCTTACAAATTCTGCTCCATCTACGCCTCCAACACTACATGAGTCCCATTCAATGTTGGGGAAGTTAAAATCTCCCATCACGACCACCCTATTGCTCCTGCATTTTTCTATAATCTGTCTACATATTTGTACCTCTACTTCACGCTCGTTTTTGGGAGGCCTGTAGTAAAGTCCCGACAATGTTACTGCGCCCTTCCTATTTCTTAGCTCTACCCATATTGCCTCAGTGCTCGAATCCTTCATCGTGCCCTCCTTAATCACAGCTGTGATATCATCTCTGACCAGTAATCCAACTCTTCCACCCCTTTTACCTCCCTCTCTATCCCTCCTGAAGCATCTCTACCCTGAGATATTTAGTCGCCAGTCTTGCCCTTCCCTCAACCCAGTCTCAGTAATACCAATAACATCATATTCCCAGGTACTAATCCGAGCCCCAAGTTCATCTGCCTTACCTGCTACACTTATCGCATTGAAACAAATGCACCTCAGACCACCTGTCCCTTTGCGTTCATCATCTCTTCCCTGTCTACTCTTCCCCTTAGTCACATTTGAGTTTATTATCTACTACCTTACTGGCTTTAGTTGCTGCCTCTTTACTGACCTCTAACTTCCTAATCTGGTTCCCATCCCCCTGCCACATTAGTTTAAAACCTCCCCAACCGTGTCAGCAAAAGCACCCCCTAGGTCATTGGTTCCAGTCCTGCCCAGGTGTAGACCATCCGATTTGTAATGGTCCCACAGCCCCCAGAACCTGTTCCAATGTCCCAAAAATCTGAACCCCTCCCTCCTGCACCATCTCTCAAGCCACATAATGTTCCGGGTTGATGGATCAATCATTAGTAATTCTCTAGAATTCTTTGGGCACACTTAGCTCCAATCACAGAGGGATTTTAACTGTTTAGTCAAGATCCTATAAGACCTGTGTCCTGTGGTTTATTTGCTGCAAATGGTAAAGGATATTGAGGCATTGTACAGGCTTCATAGTAGGGCAGCCAGGATTGCACCCAATTGTGAAGCACTTAGTTAAGTGCTCTATAAGTTAGTTATTTACTTGGAGAAAGGTAGGTTTTACAGAACTTATTACTGAAATGTTTAAAAACAATGCAGGCCAGTTAGTTGTTATTTGAAATGAATAGGGACTGATGGATATAGGGTCATGTTGGCTCTCTGGTCTTGCCCTTATGCTAACAGGCTCACTATGATATTCACGTACTGTTGGCCTCAAAACCTCTCCAAAAGTATTTCTAAGTCACACCATCGTACCAAAGTACTGGCAGTCTTCTCCTATTAGTGTGACAACCCTATGCAGACCACAGCTTTGCTCCTCTCATGTGTTCCTCGACATGTAAGAAGGGTGAACAAACACCATTAAGCCCAGAAGCCAGCCCATTCCATCAGCAGAGCAGGCTCAGACCGTTATTCACCACCTTGCTCCCTTTTCTCACCGTCTCCTGGAGGGCAGAAAGTTGGAGCCGCTTCAATAGAAACTTGAGAAATTCTTCTCTGATCTGATCATTTCTTTTTGTATAAATTTAGAGTACCCAATTATTTTTTTCCCCGCAATTAAGGGACAATTTAGCTTGGCCAATCCACCTAACCTGCACATCTTTGGATTGTGGGGGTGAAACCCATATAGACACAGGGACAATGTGCAAACTCCACTCAGACAATGACCCAGAGCTGGGATTGAACCCGCGTCCTCAGCACCATAGGCAGCAGTGCAAACCACCACGCCGCCCTATTCCCTGATCATTTCAAGCAAACGTCCAGACTATGATTGTCCATGGTTTACCACAAATCACAACTAATTAGCTATTCTAACTATGAAGTGCTCTTGTGGAAACTCCATACTCACCAGTTTGTTCGAGCGGGCAATAACTCCCTGTTTAAAATATCTAAAATAACCCAACTCTTTGCCAACTGATTTTAAACACAGCCCCTCATCCTTCAAATAACATTTAGCTGGACTTTATGCGGTTATATCACTGTTTTAAATCTTTCAATAACCACTCTTAAGGCTACTCGTCTCCAAACTAAATAACCACAATACTTGGCATAACAAAGAGCTGTACAATTTGGTAGTCTCCAGTGCCCTACACTGCATCATTTAGCATGTGCAGTGAATAAAACTGGACAGAAACAGTCCAAATACAGGTACAAGCATAGGAGAGCCTTAGATAGTCCAAGAATAGTACTCTTCACTTGTGTTGAATGGTCCTATTAATAGATCCCCTGAGGTTTTGCTACAACCTACTCAGGCGGTTTGAGTTGTATTTCTACATTTTCCATGAATTTAAGAATGATTGATTGTATGTAAACCTTCTGCCCGCTAGATCATTATAAAGTCCCAATACAGAGCCCTGTTGAACTCTTATGTAAACAGATAGTTTCCAGTTAACAACCCTCTGCTTTTATGGGTTCAATAAATGTTCCAAGATTAAAATTCCTCAACATCAAATTTCCTCCACCTCCACCCTCCTCCCCACTTCTCCCATTGTGGTATTTTACCAAACAGCTTTTGGTAGTTAAGATATATCTTCAATCACAATAATGGGGTCAAATAATTCACCCACTAATCCATGGGAAACAATCCTGGTCTCAAAGATCTACTGAATACGTAAGCTAGTGGTTCACATATAACCTTCCTGCTTTCACTGAGTACTCTGGAGTAAATTGGTCCTGCAACACCGAGTACATTAATCTTACCATTTCTATAATTATTTCTGATGAAGCAATTTTAGCCACAAACCTTATCATCAATACAGACGGTCACAACACAAACATCAACACAAGCTTAATCTGCTCCATGATGTGCCAACAATCCTGAAGATCAGAAGAACTTAGTCAGAGAGACCAGTTTTTCCTCCTTCGGGTTCATTACTATAAGCCCCATCTTCAGTAAACGGCTGCACACAACAAACCCAAGTTTCATGGGGACGATCTTCACCAAAGATGGCACACATCTGCAGAAACTCAACTCTGCTTACGGCGATCTGCATGGTGTAGATCCAACAATGTTATCTTCAAATAAGAGAAACAACTGCAGCATTTATATATTATTTATTATCAGCTTCTGGCCTCTATTCTAGGTTTTGTCTCCTTTAGCTGCACCACTGGAATCATCATCAACTGCGTTCCAATGGCTCTGTATCCTTCCATATACTCGTTTCCACCAGTTCCAGTCTCTCCAGAAATGTTAGTTTCCTTAGAAACTGGGAAGGCCAGTTTCCTTTCTCAGTTTCCTTTTCCCTCACAACATTTTTATTTTTATAATTTAGAGTACCCAAATTATTTTTTTCCAGTTAAGGGGCAATTTAGCGTGGCCAATCCACCTAGCCTGCATATCTTTGGGTTGTGGGGGCGAAACCCACGCAAACACGGGGAGAATGTGAAAACCCCACACAGACAGTGACCCAGAGCCAGGATCGAACCTGGGACCTCAGCACTGTGAGGCTGCAGGGCTAACCCACTGTGCCACCGTGCTGCCTCAGTTTCCCTTTTCAATTAAAGTCTGTCTCACAAAATACAAGCTTGCCTCATCTTCAACACCCTTTCTTTAAGCTCTGGACAGAGCATTAGCAATTGCATTGTTTTTCCTGGCAAGATGTTAAAATTCTAGGTTGAAGGGCTGCTGCATCAAACTCCAGCAAACAACAAGGACCTCTCCAAAAATGTAAGTGTATTATGATCAGTATAAATTAATGCCTCTCCTTGATTATTCAAAACATATACTTCAAAATGTTGAACAGTCAGTTGTGGCGTATTTTCTTGAGAAAAACTGACCACATCTTCTACACCAGTATCTTTTTAAAAAATATATAAATTTAGAGTACTCAATGTTTTTCCCCCAATCCAAAGATGTGGTTAGGTGGGGTTATGGGGATAAGGCGAGAGTGGGCCTAGGTAAAATTCCCTTTCAGAGGGTCAGTGTAGACTTGATGGGCTGAAGGGCCACATTCTGCACTGTAGGGATTCTATGGTTTTGGAACAGTAAAGTCTACAATCGCTTGAGCTTTAGCTTCTTTGGGAAACACTTGACATCACAACATGACATGTTCCAAATTTGCGACTTTGGTCTGGGCAAATTCACTTTCTTTTGTCTATCAAATCGAGCACATAGGTGTCTCACAGGTTCTTCCCAAGTGTTTCCATAGACAAACAGATTGGATTGGATTTGTTTATTGATACAGGTACTGAGGTACAGTGAAAAGTATTTTTTTTTTCGAGCAGCTCAAACAGTACATGAAAAGAAAAGAAAATACATAATAGGGCAACACAAGGTACACAATATAAATATATAGACACCGGCATTGGGTGAAGCATACAGGAGTGTAGTATTAATCAGGTCAGTCCATAAGAGGTTATTTAGGAGTCTG
The DNA here is from genome assembly GCF_047496885.1 of Scyliorhinus torazame. Taxonomy (NCBI): domain Eukaryota; kingdom Metazoa; phylum Chordata; class Chondrichthyes; order Carcharhiniformes; family Scyliorhinidae; genus Scyliorhinus; species Scyliorhinus torazame. The sequence goes on from NC_092707.1 coordinate 76,455,207, forward strand.
GTAACAGTGGGGAAGAAGCTGTTTTTGAATCTGTTTGTGCGTGTTCTCAGACTTTTGTATCTCCTGCCCGATGGAAGAAGTTGGAAGAGTGAGTAAGCCGGGTGGGAGGGGGTCTTTGATTATGTTGCCCGCTTTCCCAAGGCAGCGGGAGGTGCAGATAGAGTCAATGGATGGGAGGTAGGTTTGTGTGATGGACTGGGCTGTGTTCACAACTCTTTGAAGTTTCTTGCGGTCTTGGGCCGAGCAGTTGCCATACCAGGCTGAGATGCAGCCAGATAGGATGCTTTCTATGGTGAGAGTGATCAATGATCATTGATACGTGCACTTGGTTTGTCAATCTTTGAAGGGTAGCTGGTGCATTCTTCATTCCAAATGTCATAACCATACATTGGTACTGACGTCTGGGGTTACAAAAGCAGAGGTTTCTCTGGTTTGATTCGTTAACAGGGCTTTCCAATAACTTTTTAGCAAATTAGTCTTGTTAACAAAGTCTGAAATTCCAATTTTACCAATGCAATCCTGAAGTTGGGAAATTAGACATGAATCATTTTTTGTTACAGCATTAACTTGCCTATAATCAATGTAGAATTTTAGTGGTTCATCAGTTTTGGTGGCAGTATAACTGGGGAACCCCAGCTACTTTGATTTGATTCAATGTATCATTGTCCAACAAAATGTACTTTCTGCTTGGGCTGAAGCCAATTTTTTTAGGATTTGAATCAGTAATAGTTTTGTTTTATGGGTGCAGCATTTCCCACATCAACATCATGCACAGCTGAAGAGGTTTGCCTTGGTCCATCTATACATATTGGACACGATTCTCCAGCCTCGTTACGCTCTCGCTCAAACAAAATGAGGCCGGTGAATAGCGGGAGAGTCCAATAACGAGAACTGTGCCAGGCGGCAAACAGTTTGTGATGCAACAGGCCCACTCCCGTAAGTGAAATCGGGATCTCGCCGTTGAGTGGCGAGAAACCAATTATCACCACTTAAGCCCCATTTCCATACAATTAACAAGAGCCACCCCATATCCAATGGCCTCCCGTCATTCAGTGGCCTCCCCAGCACAAACATTTGTGACACAAAATTTGATCCCCGATCAAACTGAACCTCTCTGTGTGACTCATATCTGATGGTAAACTGAATTAACCTTCAATTACGTTTCCAGTATTTTTTCTTAAGGAATCGGGTGAACAAATCCACAATATTTTTAAAATATTGATACCCCTTGTGATCTTGGATAGGGGCCCACACAATCCATCAGAACCTTTCTAAATAGTTCACCAAAGCAGGTCTGGGATCAATGGAGCTGGTTTGATCGATGGCTGGGGTTTCCCAACCAACTGACATGTGTGACATGTCTTGCAAAATTCAACCACACCTTCGAGCAAGCCTAGGCAATAAAGGTGCTTCATTATTTCAGCCCGAGTCTTATTCCTTAATGACTTGCCATTGGAATCTCATCAATTCTTAAAACGTCCGTTGGAAACCAAGAAGGACAACAATTTGATGGATTACTGTCTGCTCCTCATCCATCATAGTATGGGGCCTGACATCAGAGATCCCTGAACACCTTGGGCACTGTCTCCAGGTTCAAGGGACCCATGGGTCACATCCAGGGCCACTTTCATCCAAGTTTTCCCATCCTTGGCAAAAATCACCTCATTTCAGTCCTTCATATTCCTCAGCAGAACCTCAGATAAGAGTTTGAGACTCTGAAGAGGAAGCGAATTGTGGAGGCAGCCCTCGCAGAAGTCCATTCCACTCCTGTAGTTGCTGAAGCTACAGGAATCAATGAACAGTTCAATATCTTGACCCCTGCCAGGATTCCTAGGATTCCTTTAACTAGAAATCCTTTCTTTGACAGATTCAGCACATCATCCTGCCCACCCTCTCTGACTGGCTGGGAAACCCGGAAGCAGGATACTAACGATGTGGCTAAGTAAAAAAGCCATGACAAAGCCTATTTCAATTACAAATGGATTCCAAACCCGCTAATGATTTCCCTGCTGCATACAGGTCAATTAAATCACATTAAAATTAAATTAAATTTAAATGCATAAATTAAAAGTAACTGAGATGGACATGTTGTATAGTTGCTATGTGCAGATTAAAATGCTTTAAGACCAGACCACGTTTCAGTGTTTTACATGGAAGAATGCGCAGCAAAGGGTGTGTTTACACTGTGTGTGTAGAGATAAAGATCAACAACTCTCAACTTGAACAGTGCAGCAACGTGATCACTGTGTTAGATTAACGATGAGAATGCAACAGCTGGGATATTAAACAGAAAACCCTGAAAAGGCTAGCAGTTCCTTACGCAAAGCACGCAACCCTTCCCTCAGTGTCGGGGGACAAAGTGCAAACTCTACAGTCACCCAAGGCTGGAATTGAACCCGAGTCCCTGCGAACCACTGTGCCATCACCCCATTCTTCTAAACTCCAGAGAATATAAACCCATTTTACTTAGCCTCTCATCATAGGAAAACTCCCTCATCCCAGGGGCAATTTAGTGAATCTTCACTGTAGCGTCTCTAATGCTAGAATATACTTTCTTAAATGTGGAGATGAAAACTGCACACAATATTCCAGAGGTGATCTCACCAAAACCATGTACAATTGTCTTTATTCCTGTCTTCCAACTTGTTGCACTAAGGCTAACATGGTATTTGCCTTTCTAATTGCTCGCTGCAACTGCATACTAACATTCTGCGTTCCTTATACAAGCACATCCAGGTTTCACACCTTCCTTTTCTATTCTTATCACCTAATTAAATAATTTCAGCTCCTTACATTATACTCCATCTGCCATCTTGTTACTCACTCACATAATCTGTCCATATCTCTTTGCAGTCTCTCTCTGTCCTCCCCACAGCTTTCCTTTCCCCCATCATCAACAAACTTTGATTAATTACTCTCACAAGTAAAGCTCACAAGTTAACACAAATGCACCGAAGAGCAAGGATTTTTTGATACAATTATGAACCTAATAATATCAGCAGTACCTAACTCCTGTAGACAAATTTAAATGTCTAACCTGGAAAAGATTATCTTTTCATCTCATTTATGAAGAAAACAAATAGGACTAATGACTGATTGCACCAAATTCATGCGCATAGTATCAATTTCCTACTGACCTACTACTTTACAAAAATATATTTAAAAAGATTTAAATAGGTAACAACAGAAATGTAGTTTAACATGACCATTACCGAAAAACAAATTTGAAACCAACAATAAACTGATACTAATGGCCTTTCAAAAAATTCTTACAGAGGGGCTTTAAGTTGATAATTTGGAGCCCAGCAATGAAGTCAAAACACATCTCAAATTTCAACCCGACATCTTGTTTGTGCAGCAGTGGGTCACAGTAATGCGAAGCACAGAGCTGCAGTGGGGGGGGAAAAAAAGCAGAATCCAATCCCTTGCATCATAATCTAGAAATGGAAAATTCTAATTGACCTTTGACAGAATCTTTGGCCGTTCATGCTGGGGAGATCTTACAGTTCCGCTGACAGTGCACCCCTGTTGAGATGCGCGATTGGTGGGGCCAGAAGATCCTACCACTGGCCAGCCACCCTCCACCGCTTCAGAACATGCCGCGGAGGAGGAAGAAAATTCCACTCTTTGGGGGCGATTCTCCAATGTGGAGCCCAAGTGTTCGCGCCGTCGCATTTCACGACAGCGCGAACCGGACCAGGTACGACAGATTCTCGTCCCCAGAGGAGGCCAGCACGGTGCTGGAGCAGTACACGACGCTCCAGCCTCCTTTCGCAGCGCCAAATGGGCGCCGCGCCAACCTGCGCATGCGCAGTTGGGCCGCGCCAACCTGTGCATGTGCGGGGGACTTCTTACGCACGCCGGCCCCAACTCAACATGGGTCGGTGTTCAGGGGCCGGCCGTGCCAGAAAGTAGGCCCTGCTGATTGGTGGGCCCCAAACGCGGGCCAGACCCCATCGGAGGCCCCCCCCCCCGACCATTCCCGCAGCGTTCCCGCCGGCAGCGACCAGGGGTGAACGGCGCCGGCGGGACTCTGTCGTATCGGCACGGCCGCTTGACCCATCTGGGCCGGAGAATCGGCGGCCCCACCGATTCCAGCAACCCGTGGCCGGCGCCATGCCGGCGCCGATTCTCCACACCTCAGAGAATCGCGCGCAGGCGTCGGGGCGCGGTTGCAGCGATTCTCCATCCCGGAGCGGGGCTCGGCGAATCACCCCCTTTATCTTTAAACAACTGGGTACTTATTTCTCCCTCACCCACTCAGATCTTTGCAATTATATTTACAGTGCAGGAGCTGTCTTGTGTGCCTCCTACACAGCTAATTCTCTTAGAAAAGGAATCACACAAACGTGCTCTTAAATCAAATGCACTTTGAAAGGGAAAAGATAAATGACTTTCTGAACAGGTTTTACAACTTCCTAAAACATAATGGGCCGGATTCTCCATCCCAGGATACCCAAAATGCATTCCGATCGGATGGACAATCGGGCATTTGGGGGGGGGGGGGGGGAAATCGGCACATTGCTGGCATCATGAATGAGGTCGACGATGCATGCTGGAGGTGGGACAATGTAAATAAATGCAAATGGTTCTTAAGGACCCATTTGCACCTATTTAGCGGACCCAGTGCCCCAAGCTCCAGCCTCTAGCGATTCTCCGCTCCCCGCAGGCGTGAATCAATTGTGATCTCCAGAAGCTGGCCCTGACATGGTGGACCTGGGCCCACCACGAGGTCCACCACGCCAGGGCCATGCTGATACAGATCATCCAAGGCCACCCCATTCTCCACCACCCCCCCCCCCAACAATTCACTGCCTGCCCAAGCCCCCTCTCTCAAACCCCCACCCAAAGGGACTCCTGTAACGGGGGACCCACCACCCCACAGGGACACCTGTTACAGGGGGAGATCCTCCCAGGGACCCCTATAATAGGGGTGCTCCCCGCCTAAAGGAGCACCCCTCCATACACAGACCCCCCCCCTCACAGAAAAGGGGCCACTGTCTGGAAGCTAGAGGGAACATGAATGGATCAAAGCTGCAGGTGTTTTTTATGAGCCGTCAATCACAGACCACTACCTGAATGCTATGAATGGCCTGCAGATAATGGATCTGTGGGAACCAGACACAAGCACACAGCTGCTCTCCTTCGAGGAATGGACACTTGGAGCTGCAAGGTAAGAAACTTCCAGACAGGGTCCCTTTTCTAGGCAAGGGGGGGGGGATGGGAAAATCTTTCTGGGCGGGATTGTCTGCATGTGGAGGGGGTTCCTTTAGGCAGGGGTCCCTGTGGGTGGCCCCATTATTACAGGGATCCTTCTGGTGAGTCCCCCTATATTAGGAGTCCCTGTGAGGGGGTCCGCCTATTAGAGGGTTCCCTGTGGTTGGGCAGTATTAGAGGTGCCCCTGTGGGGGAGGGGGTCCCTCTATTAGAGGGGTCCCTGTTGTAGGAGTGCCCCCCTACGAGGGTCCCTGTGGGGGGAGGGGGCATTTAGAGGGGTCGGTCCCCCTATCGGAGTCCTTGGGTTGGGAGAATTCCACCCAAGATAATTAAACTGCATCTTCACTATCTTTTCATTTACAGACTAACAGTTGGCTCATCTCTCAGCCAGTTCTGTGCACCCCCCCCCCCCAATTAACATTTCAGACCCCACTGGATTGTCCTACCAAAACCACAACCAAAAATCAGCATCAAAAGACACAGGAGGATTTTTGGCATAAGTAGAACTTTAAAATAATGAGCTTATAATATGTCACACAAAACATGGTGTCACCTAGAGAGGGTTGTACTCAAAGTCTTGACATTACTCCTTTGGATTAGAATATTTTGATCAATTCATGAAGTTTGTTAGTGTATGATTTTACCTTTAGTTCTAAGCTGAAAAAATTCAAAGCAAGAAATATTTATTTTTATAAAGTGTATGGCACTAATATTTTAGTGAAGCACATCAATCTTCAGTGATAAAGAGGGTTAATGGATGCAGAGACAATATTTACTGTCAATATTTTTCGAGACGCTTTATTCCTTGGACATTACTGTAGTAAATAGACAATTCAAAGCAGTGCAAAAAAAAGTATAGGTACAAGATGTCCAAGAAACATACCAATTTCAGTTATTATATTTTGTACTATATTTCATATTGGAGCTTATGGAATACAGCCTCTTTGATCTCTCACTGTCAGATGAAGAAGAATTCACATGTCACCAGCTTATTGTAAAGCACAGTCATGGATCATAAATACCTGCAGTATCAACACATTTAAAAAGCACTATATAGAATTGCTACATTTCTTGAACACTTTGCAGGGAAACTATACATACTTTCATAGCAAAAGTTTTCAGGTTGCACAATGTGATACATTGAAGGTTAATCCCCAATACAAAAGTACAATTGAATCAGATTTTGCTACAAATATGCTGTTAAATTGTTACTCAAATGTTAATGCTTAAACTTAAGATGTTCCTCCACACATACCTACAGCAATGCAATATCCTAATCATATAAATATTTACTTGTTGCAGATAATTTTCTTGTCTTAGAAACATATTGGGTAACTTCAATAGCAAAATACTGCAGATGCAAAAATCAGAAAATGCTGGAAATACTCATCTGTGAAGAGGGGAGTATTCAGCAGAGTTCTGATGAAAGATTTACTGTTTGTCTCTACAGATGTTGCCTGACCAGCTGAGCAATTTCAGCATTTTCTGTTTTTTATTATAGGTAATTTCAATCTTTAGTTGACAGCAAGCTTATGCCTTATGTCAATGACAACAACTCACTTGTATTGAGGATGTCCTGATGGGAAATAAGATCATCCAGAGTCTGGGGACGATACTTTTCCACCCTGGAATAAAAGTATTGAATTTAAGGTAGATAAAATCAATTTCATGATTCTAAATCACCAGGACAAGGATGCACGGAAGACCTACTATCTGATAAACAGATGTATGATATACACCAATACATATACATGCAAAGTTCCACAATATTAAAACAGCTGAAAAGACATTTCAACACAAAGAGAGTAATGATCAGGAATTTTTGTTCGGGATTGCGACCAATCGGTACCACTTCCAAGTCCTGACCACACACAGAGGGAGGAAGCAATCAATATTCCTGTAGGTTGGCCATAATGTTCCGGAGGTAGGTTCGACGACCGATTTGGTATGGCAGCTAGTGGAGGCGGAGAGCTCAGGCCCAATTTAAAGAGACAATGGCAGTCAGTATTGTGGCAGCCGTCTTGCAATGGTAGGTAGAAGGGAGGAGAGTTAGAGACTAGGTAACTGTGACAGGACTGCCCCATGGCTTAGTGACGCCTCCCTTTAGGTGCAGCACAACACACAGATGATAGGCCTGCAGGTGTGCAGTCACCAGGACACAGACTAGCTGAGTAGACGAAGGATGTGGATGCTTCTGAACATGGGTAATTACTGACCTGTCAGCAATGAAATCCCGAGCGCTACAAAGGAGCTGGCAGCACTGATAAATATAGCATCTCATTTACATTAACTATTGGAATTGGGGAGAGAGGCCAGCAATGCCTAATCTCTCTCCATTTTTCTTGCAGAAAATGGCACACAATGCTAGGGAGAGGGATCGGACACGTGGAGGAGTCAGGCTCAACTGGACACAAGCACAACATTGAGAATCACATACAAAGCAGCTCTGCTGTGACCGCAGCATGAGATATGTGGCCACATGCCTGAATTCCCAAAGATAGTCAAGCAAGAGCACAATGCGGTCGGAGATTACCAGGGAGAGGCCTGCAGAGAGCCTCGAGGCGGCAGTCAGGCATCTATCAGTGCTGGTCCACACAAATGTGGACCAGGCGGAACGGCACCCGGGAGGAGGGGGGGGGGGGGGGTGCTCCCGGGCCATCTGAAACCCCTGGTTGGTCAGGGTAAGTGCATGGTGGCTCCTTGGCCCTTCCCCTGGAACACAGGCACCTTGGCACTGCCCAGATGCCACCTTGGCACTGCCAAGCCAGAAGGAGCACTGCCTGGGTGCCAGTGCAAGTGTGCCCAAGTCCCAGAATGGCACTGCCAAGGGCCAGGAAGAGAGAGAGTGCTGTAAGGGGGGACTCCCAGGGACCAATAGCAGGGTTTCCTCACATGGGGTGGGGGGTATGGGTAATGTCCACGTGTGTAGGAGGTTCCTTTCAAAATGGAGGCCTGATCTCAGAGGTCAGCTCCCTAGTGCTAAACCAGTGAGAAACTCTCTAGAGCCCCAAAAAGTGACTAAGTGTCATTGAATAGCAGTGGGGAACTCGCCTGAAAAACCCACCACAAATTTACTTCGAAATTTTTGGGGAGAATCGCGCCCAGTGTGGAGCCCTGGGCTAAGAACGAAGGAATCTATTCAACCCACGTGCATCATCATGGCTTGGGGTTTGAACAGTGGAGCTTCTCCATCGAGAGAGAGTGGCAACACTTATGGAGAACCACATGCAGCAGTACTCAAGTAGGAGCAGGAACTGTACATTTGTCAGTAGCTCTAGTGGTGCAAAGGCGCATTGTGTGGATCCACTGGTGGCCCAGTTGCGGATTCCCTCGAGTGATCCAGAGCACCAAATGGCTTAGGCACTCACTGATGAGGAGGATAATGCCACTCCTTATGGAGCAGTCTCCTTGGCCCCTCTGAGCAAAGGCCCTGTGACGGAGGTCGCGCCTGCATTGACACCGATGCAGTAGCCTTTGGACGTGCTCCCACTGGCACCACCAAAATCAGGATGACTGTCCTGCGGATCTGAGCCGCAAGCAGCCACATATGAGCAGGGTGCCTCCAGCTCATCGCAGGTTACAAAGGGAAAGCACCACATAGTGGCCAGGAGTGATTAGGTGGCTTTTATTTGTGATTGTCTAAACTGTTATTTTGAATTCCTCCTTCTGCACCGTAACAACTCTGTAATTATATTCAGAGATATTGAACCATGATCACAGATGAGTGAGCGTCCATTCTTCAATGGTAAAACCAGAAAAGAGGGAAGGGAAGAGCAATCCTAAAATATTACTTTGGCCATGGGCTGTGTTGAGTACAAATGTTTTTAGAACAAAGAACAAAGAAATGTACAGCACAGGAACAGGCCCTTCGGCCCTCCAAGCCCGTGCCGACCATACTGCCCGACTAAACTACAATCTTCTACACTTCCTGGGTCCGTATCCTTCTATTCCCATCCTATTCATATATTTGTCAAGGTGCCCCTTAAATGTCCCTATCGTCCCTGCTTCCACTACCTCCTCCGGTAGTGAGTTCCAGGCACCCACTACCCTCTGCGTAAAAAACTTGCCTCGTACATCTACTCTAAACTTTGCCCCTCTCACCTTAAACCTATGCCCCCTAGTAATTGACCCCTCTACCCTGGGGAAAAGCCTCTGACTATCCACTCTGTCTATGCCCCTCATAATTTTGTATACCTCTATCAGGTCGCCCCTCAACCTCCTTCGTTCCAGTGAGAACAAACCGAGTTTATTCAATACAAACCGAGTTTATTTAAAATATTTATTACAGCTAGGTCAGACATGTTTTCTAGTTTTCCACTAGCATCGAGCAAACTAGCCACATAAGTGATGCTAGTTTTGTACAAAACACTTGCTAGGCTAAAGTTTGTGCATTGCTTGCAATTCTGGCTACTCCATTAAATGAAGGAAATTGAGACATTGAATGTGTGCAGTGACGATTCATGTATGACATACGATAAATATACAATGTAAATAGATAGACATCGGGTGAAGCATACAGAGTATAGTGCGACACAGTAGAGAAAATGCATGGAGAGATCAGTTCAGTCCATAAACGAGGGTCACTCAGGGGTCTGGTTACAGCGGGGAAGCTGTTTTTGAATCTTTTAATGCGTGTTCTCAGACTTATGAATCTTCTGCCCGATGGAAAAGGTCGGAAGAAAGAATAACCCAGGTGGGAGGGTTCATTGATTATGCTGTCCACTATCCCAAGGCAGAGGGTAGTGTAGACAGAGTCAATGGATAGGATGCGGGTTCACGTGATGGATTGGGCTGTGTTCACAACTCTGTAGTTTCTTACGGTCTTGGACTAAGCAGTTGCCACACCCAGCTGTGATGCAGCCAGATAGGATGCTCTCTATAGTGCACCTGTGAAAATTGGTAAGAGTCAAGCCAAATTTTAGTTTCCTGAGGAAGTATAGGTGCTGTTGTGCTTTCTTGGTCACCGCAGCGACATGGGTAGACCAGGAGATTGTTGGTGATGTTTACACCATGGAATTTGAAGCTGTCACCCATCTTCACCTCAGTACCATTGATGAAGATAGGGGCGTGTACGACATTTCACTTCCTGAAGTCGATGACCAGCTCCTTAGTTTTGCTGTCACTGAGGGAAGAGATTGTGGTCATTGCACCATGCCACTAGGTTCTCTATTTCCATCCTGCACTTTAACTCATCGTTATTTGAGATCCGACCCACTACAGTCATGTCACCAGAAAACTTGTACATGGAGTTGGAGCCGAATTTTGCCACACAGTTATGTGTGTAGAAGGAGTATAGTATAGGGCCAAGTAATTAGATTTGCAGGGCATTGGTATTGAGGACTATCGTGGAGGAATTGTTGTTTATCCTTACGGATTGTGATCGCTGGGTCAGAAAGTGGAGGATTCCATTTCAGAGGAAGGAACCAAGTTCTAGGCTTTTGAGTTTGGATACGAGTTTGGCTGGGATTATGGTGTTGAAGGCAGAGCTGTAGTCAATGAATAGGAGTCCTTGTGTCAAGATGTTCCAGGGATGAGTGTAGGGCCAGGGAGATAGTGTCTGCTGTGGACCGGTTGTGGCGGTATGGCCAGGAGATAGTGTCTGCTGTGGACCGGTTGTGGCAGTATGCAGATTGCAGTGGACCAAGGCATTCTGGGAGTATGGCGTTGATTTGTCTTGTGATCAACCTCTCGAAGCACTTCATAATAACAGATGTCAGGGCCACCGGAATGTAGTTGTCGAGGCACATTTCCTAGTGTGATAGTGGTCTTCTTGAAGCAGGGAGGAATCTCGGAAAAGAATAGGGAGAGGTTGAAGATGTATACAAACACACCCACAAGTTGGTTCACACAGGATGCACGACCATGGACTCCGTCAGGATACGTTGCTTTCTGTGGGCTCACTTTCAAGAAGGCGGATCTGACTTGAGTCTGTGATGGTAGGTATGGGTGTGCCCGAGGCTGTTGGGGCAGTTGACAATGGTTTGTTGGCTTCCTGCTCGAAACGAGCAAAGAATGCATCGAGTTCATCGGAGAGGGGTGCTTTGTTGTCAGTGATTCTACTCAGCTTTGCGTTGTAGCTCTTTATATTGCTTAAGCCTTGCCACAATCAACGAGAGTCCATGTTGTTAGTCTGGAACTCTACTTAGTCTTAGAGAGTGGGGATAAATGGGTGTTTCTCTGGTTGGCAACCTGTAACTAGTGGGGTCGCTCAAGGATCAGTGTTGGGCCCCCAGTTGTTCACAATTTACATAGACAATTTGGAGTTGGGAACCAAGTGCAATGTGGCAAAGTTTGCAGACGACACTAAGATGAGTGGTAAAGCAAAAAGTGCAGAGGATACCGGAAGTCTGCAGAAGGATTTGGATAGGTTAGGTGAATGGGCTAGGGTCTGGCAGATGGAATTCAATGTTGCCAAGTGTGAGGCTATCCATTTTGGGAGGAACAACAGCAGAATGGATTATTATTTAAACGGTAAGATGTTAAAACATGCTGCTGTGCAGAGGGACCTGGGTGTGCTGGTGCATGAGTCGCAAAAAGTTGGTGTGCAGGTGCAACAGGTGATTAAGAAGGCTAATCAAGTTTTGTCTTTCGTTGCTAGAGGGATGCAGTTCAAGACTAAGGAGGTTATGCTGCAATTGTATAGGGTGTTGGTGAGGCCGCATCTGGAGTATTGTGTTCAGTTTTGGTCTCCTTACCTGAGGAAGGACATATTGGCACTGGAGGGAGTGCAGAGGAGATTCACTAGGTTGATCCCAGAGTTGAGGGGATTAGATTATGACGAGAGGTTGAGTAGACTGGAACTGTACTCATTGGAGTTTAGAAGGATGCGGGGGGATCTTATTGAAACATATAAAATTATGAAGGGAATAGATAGGATAGATGCGGGCAGGTTGTTTCCACTGGTCGGGGAAAGCAGAACTAGGGGGCATAGCCTCAAAATAAGGGGAAGTAGATTTAGGACGGAGTGTAGGAGGAACTTCTTCACCCAAAGGGTTGTGAATCTCTGGAATTCCTTGCCCAGTGAAGCAGATGAGGCTCCTTCTTTAAACGTCTTTAAGAAAAAGATAGATACCTTTCTAAAGAATAAAGGGATTCGGGGATATGGTGTACGGGCCGGAGAGTGGAGCTGAGTCCACACAGATCAGCCATGATCTCATTAAATGGCGGAGCAGGCTCAAGATGGCCTACTCCTGTTCCTAGTTCTTATGGTATTGTCTCTTGGCGTCCCTGATGGCTTTGCAGAGGTCATACCTAGATTTCTTGTATAGGTCAGGGTCATCTGTCTTGAACGCCTCAGACCTGGACTTCAATAAGGAGTGGATATTCCGGTTAAACAATGGTTTCCGGTTGGGGAACAAACAACCTTCTTTGGCATGCAATCTTCGATACACTTACTTATGAAGTCATTCTGGTCTAGGTTGGCCACTGAGTTCTTGAATATGGACCATCCACTAAATCCAAGCAGTCACGTAGGAGCTCTTATGTTGCCTTGGACCAGCACTGCATGACCGTCTTAACTGTATTCTCAAGCTTACGTTTTTGCTTATACGCCGAGAGAAGGAGCACCGTCTTGTGTCCTGATTTTCCGAAATGTGGTCGAGGGATGGATCAGTAGGCACCTTTGATGTTTGTGTAGCAGTGGTCAAGGATGTTGGGGCCCCTGGTAGGGCAGGAAATGTTTTGGTAGAATTTTGGCAGTACACTCTGAGGTTGGTCTAGTTGAAGTCCCTAGCCATAATGAACAAGGCATCCGGGTATTCTGTTTCATTCTTATTTATAGCGGTGTATAATTCATCAAGTGCCTTCTTCACTTCTGCCCCGGGTGGGATGTAGACCGCTGTGATGATGGCAAAAGTGAACTCCCATGGAAAGTAGTATGGGCAACACTTCACAATCAGGTATTCCAGGTGCGGGGAGCAGTAGTTCGCCAGGGTCACCATGTCTTGAGCACCAGGAAGAGTTGATGAGGAGGCAAAATCCTCCACCTTTTACCTTGCCCGAGGATGCTGTATAGTCCTTCCGGTGTATTGAAAAGCCCTCAACTTGTATGGCACTATCTGGTGATGCAAGAGTGAGCCATACCTCTGTGAAACAGAGCACACAGCAATCTGTCACTTTCTTCTGAGAGGGAGCTCAGAAGTTGTAATTTTCAAGACCCAAAATAAATTGGAGCTCTTTTCACTGGAACAGAGAATGTAAAGTCGGATCCAATAGCGGCTTCAAAATTCTGAAAGAGGGCAACCTGCGAAAGGTACCTTCCACTGTTTGGCAAATTATCAAAAAGAGATAAACTCAGGCTTGTAACTACAAAGAGAAAAGGGAAATGAGAAGAAACCTTTCCACAGAGTAAATGTTTAGAAGGAAAACAAAGAGGAAAAAGTTAGCATCAGCACAAGCATAATGGGCTGAATACCCATCCCGTTACATTTTATTTTATTTTTTATTTCAGATATACATATCTTAGTTGTGTTGGCAAATTGATTTCTTTTCACGTATAATGATTGGATATCCCAAAATGGAGGACCAGCTGGGGATGTGAATCCTCAATGTCCATCTACTCTTCCCCCACCCCCAAACTTTTTGGGTTAGTAGTGGCACCCTATTCAACATATTGGGGGGAGGGAGGGGGAAACAATAGGGCGGATTTTAGTATGAACGTCAATACAGTAAAAAACACAGAAAAAACTGACCAAATTAACAAGAAGAAACGTGTGGGACCATCGACTCAGTAAAATACTCATTTTGGTCTGCCCAAAACTGGTTGGTCTTTCAGTGCAAGGAGTTGTTCATGACCAAGTGGTGCAGACTGGCATATTCCAAGATGCTGATATATGTGCTCGGAGATGCATTAAAGCACTTCAAAAGCTCAAAGGGGAAAAGCCACAGTCTAAAGTCCTCCTGATGTGGAGATGCCGGTGTTGGACTGGGTGAGCACAGTATGAAGTCTTACAACACCAGGTTAAAGTCCAACAGGTTTGTTTCAATGTCACTAGCTTTCGGAGCGCTGCTCCTTCCTCAGGCGATTCACCTGAGGAAGGAGCAGTGCTCCGAAAGCTAGTGACATCGAAATAAACCTGTTGGACTTTAACCTGGTGTTGTAAGACTTCGTAAAGTCCTCCTGGCATAGTAGACTGAATGGGGGCAACGGGAGTGTAGATGGAAATCGAGGGATCACATCCAGTACTGGTTGCTAGTATTTAGCTTCGGGATACCCAACCGTTATGCTCGAACAGAGATTTCCGGTTGTCAACCTGCTAGGATTAGTATATCTGAAATTTCTTGACATAAATAAGGGTCATTTTGACTGGGGGCTGGGGGGGGGGGGGGGGGGGGGGAGACCAGGCGCTGGCAGTGGGATTTGCTGGTGACTGTGGGGGAGGGGACTATAGTGGCAAGAGGAAAGGTAAACATCAATTAAAAAATACAGTGCATCTTCCGGAGTCAGAATATCATCATCTCTCTGCTGGCCAACGCACTTGTGGTACCCGTTCAGATCAATCAAGCTCAAACTCCCCGAGATCAGTGTCCCCACAGGCTGTCCTGCTGGAATCACGGGACAGGACAATCAAAAAAGGGGGCAATTCTTTAAAATACCGATCAGCTGGTCATCCTGCTCCGACTGTATGCATCAGAAGTGTGAACTGTCGAATATATGACGTCTAGTAATGCTGCACTGAAGGGAACTGAGCTCATGTCATATAATGTCGAATTTAATTTTTGTGATGCACTTTCATAAAAGACATGATTTTTCTGAAGCACTTGTGTGCATCAGGGGATTGCAATGAACAGATATAAAGTCCAGGGTTTTCTAGAGTCTGCAAGTCCGACAAGGAGAAGCAGGCCTTCCGTGGCCGGCGGTAAAGTAAGCTGTTGGTAGCTACATGTATATTTCCCCCCGGGGAGGTGCCGAGCCGTCCCCGCGACATCGGCTCCGATTGGGGGGGGAATTGCGCCGAGCAGCTGGGCGCGCGGACTTTCCGTTTCATTTCAAATCTGCAGCTGGCTCGCGCCGGCCCCAGCGGTCGCTCACTCGGTTCAGGGCCGCATACAGGCAGCCCCTCCCTCCCGGAGCTTCGGTAGAATGCAATGCAAGACAGATAGGTTTCCGGAGTTTATCGGGGCCATCAACTCTTAACCGCTCCCTCTCCCCCGCCACTGCTCTTCTTACCATGGAAGGTTCCTGCTCCGAGGCTCTTTCACCGTCGCCATAGTGACCGAGGTTTGGCGCCAAATCCCAATGCGGGGACGGAACTCTCGCGCGAGTTTAAACTGCTTGCTCGGCCGCCCCTCGCGCTACTCAGCCCACACCGTACACCTCACCTGAACAGGTGGCAGCGAGATCAGGACAGACATGAAGCAGCTGAGCGGGCAAAAGAATATGACACGTGGCAGTGTCTGCTGAGTGAGGGGTGAAATAATTTAAAAAGGGACGCAAAAATGATCATAATACAAAAGCAAATTACTGGGGATGCTGGAATATATAAGAACAAAAACAGAACATTCTGGACCATTTCAGCAGGTCTGACAGCATCTGTGGAAAGAGAAGGGAGCGAACAGGCACGATCTCCCAGCCACGTTGCGCCCAACGGGAGAGCAACGTGACTGGCAGATCCCGGGTGAAGCTTCCCGCAGGCTTCCCGACAGTACAATGCCCCGCGGGATCAGGAACTGGCCAGAGTAGGCGGGACCAAGCCACATAAATCCGACTTACCCGGTATCTACCGGCCTCCCAGGATCTACCGGCCCTGCTAGGGAGGCCGCAGCCAGGCACCGTTCAGTACTGAAATGAAATGAAATGAAATGCTGGCTCACGGCACCAAGGTCCCAGGTTCGATCCCAGCTCTGGGTCACTGTCAGTGTGGAGTTTGCACATGAATGAATGAAAATCGCTTATTGTCACAAGTAGGCTTCAAATGAAGTTACTGTGAAAAGCCCCTAGTCGCCACATTCCGGCGCCTGTTCGGTGAGGCTGATACGGGAATCGAACCGTGCTGCTGGCCTGCCTTGATCTGCTTTCAAAGCCAGCGATTTAGCCCTGTGCTAAATAGCCCCAGTTACTGCTCCACATTGGAACAGCACCGGGGGCGAGGGGGGCGGTTGCCTAGGGCATCGGAGGCCCCTGGATGACCAGGGATAGTGCAGGGTGACCCCTTGAACGCAGACACCTTGACACTGCCAGGCTGGCATCCTGACACTGCAAGGTGCCCAGATGGCACTGCCAAGTCACCAGGAGCTCTGCCAAGGATCAGGGCCCAAAAGGGGCCATGCCCAGAAAAGCAGGGTGAAAGGGAGTATGATGGGTCGGGGGGCAGGTTAGATGGGGCCTCGCAAGTTGGGGGGGGGGGGGTTGATGGGTGGGGACCCTGGAAGGGGAGGGCCTGTTAGGGAGTTTCGGAGGGGCTGTAGAGGTGCGGCCCCCAGGAACTCCATAGCGGAGTGTCCTCACTTGGCGGAGTGTGGGGCAATACCCATGAGTGTGTGGGGGTGTCATGGACCCACAAGCTCACTTTGAGAGTGGGGAAACCTTTCAAAATGACCACCTGATCTCAGTTCAGCTCCCCAGTGATGAAAAAACATTCTGGGCGACGGGATTTACCGACCAACCCGCTATGTGTTTTTTGACGGCAGAAGTGGCCCACCAGCAAGATTTTCCGACCCCACCGTTGTCACGGTGAGTGGTACCTTGGCTGAGAGTGCTTCTTGGAGTTGGGTGAAAACTTGGAGTTCGAGTGGTGAGTTCTAAAGGAGTAAGTGGTAATTAAACATACTTTCAGGGTTGTATTTTAGTTTATTAACATTATTAAAATACAGAAGACAGTACAAGGAGGACACCAAACACTTGGCACCCAGAGCACACTTACCACCTCACCGCCCCCCAGCCTACATCAGTGGAAAGGCACACCAGCCCAGCCCACCGGAAAAGGCCACTCCAACATGGAGTACGGCGGGGGGAGAGAGAGAAAAACAAACCCCTCCCAAGAGGGGCACAATTCAGCCCGGAATAGCTCCGGCACATTATAAACCAAACCAAGTACAGAGCATTACAAACAATAAAGGAACAACGCTAGCAGCCGTCAAGGAAGTGCACCCTCCTCCTTCTGCCCCCGACCCTCCCACCCCCATCTCGCAGGAACCTACATCGGTGGAAGGGCGCCCAATGCGTGTACAGGAAAGTGTGTGTTGAACATTGGCGCATGCATATTATTAATAATAATATTTATTGTCACAAGTAGGCTTACATTAACACTGCAATGAAGTTACTGTGAAAATGCGTAAGATTGTGCATGTATAAAGAGTATATACGTGAATGACTGCACGTGCATGCCTGTCTGAGTATGCATGCATTAGAACGAGTACCACGGTCCACCGGAAAAGGTCTCGCTGACACGGGGTATAGTGGAAGAAGGAGAGGGAATACCCCTAACCCGACCAGCATCAGTAGCGTGGACCGAAGGAAAACACAAAACGGGCAGAAACATAACAAAATTGAGACAAAAATCAAAATGGAGTACTATCTCACCAGCTGCCGAGTCAAGTACCCCTCCGCCCATTGGTGGACCCACATCAGTGGAAAAGCTCTCAGTACATGTACAAGAAGATATGCACCGAGTGCGTGCATATTAGTGAGAATGTGCATGCTTATTGAGTATATACGTGAATGACTGCGCATGCATGCCTGTTAGAGTAGATGTGCGCAGTGGCGGACCTACATTTTTGGGGCCCTGAAGCTTGAACTGTTATGGGGGCCCCTTCGCAACCAGCAACGAGGTCTGGGTAACCACTGTTATCTTCTTCAATGGGGTTGTTCTATGACAGATCACCACAAATTTAAAAAAAAAATTAACCACTACATCTCAGATTTTGATTAAAATTGCTGTACTGGATTATCTCACATGTCAAAGTCACTGGTGTGAACAAAAATTTCCTATGCCTTATAGTTTTCGAGTTATGGGGGGATGAAAATTAGGGAAATGTTATATACATGCATGATGTATCATAGAATGATGAAATAAAACATAGAAAAGACCACAGCCAATATAATCTTTTATTTTAGACACCTATGAGAATACATATAACATGAAGCACATTTTACAAAATACTCTTTTTTCTGTTTTTTCTAGCAACATATTCACGTACAATTTTGTCATATGAGAGCTTCCTTGCAATGTCCTTTTCTAGAGACAATATGCATAAAGAATTTAAGCGCTCTTCAGTCATGGTAGACCGAAATTTGTTCTTTATAAAGGATAGCTTTGAAAAATTACTTTCTGCTTCGCAGCTCGTGATAGGCATTGTCAAGTACAGCTTAATGCAGTAGTAATATTGGGGAACACTTCAATTAGGTGTTGCTCACAAATAAGCTGAAGAATTTCTGCGCATTGCATTTTAGATGCCGTGTTTTCTTCTGTGTCCTGGGATTTCCTACGGTGCAAGTATTCTTTGAACTGATAACACTTGTTTACTAATTTGTGGTCAATATCATCTTTGTAATATGATATAAGTTTAAAACTGTCCTCATCAATTTCAGAATTGTTCACCAAGTCTGAGAGAAACTTGAACCTTTTCACAATCTGTTCATATGGGTCAATCCTCTTCCGTAACTGGAAGAGCAGTTGATATAGAACTTCTATCCTAAATTTGTCAGCTCCTCAAAGAAGCAATACCACTTGTTCCATCTGAAAATCTCCTTGTAACAATGCATTTGGAAGCATCAGAGTAACTTGAGGTGATATCTTCACACAAACCTTTTGCTTCTGATTCATAGTGTGCAATCCTATCGGCTGAATTTTCTCTGAGTTCTTTAACAAACGAAAGTAAAGATGATAGCAGAAGATAACCTTCAAATACATCAAAACCAGGGGTTTGGAGTTACTTACTTGTAGAGTCAACAATAATAGAGTAGTATTTGGTGTCTAGGTTGTTGATTTGATTCACAATTTCATCTTGCACATTTTTTTCCCATGATTTCTATCAATTCTTCATACACGGGTTTGGATAGGTAAGTAGCATTTCCTTTTTCATTTTTACATTTCTCGAGATGTTCATGTAAAAATGGGTCGAACTCTGCAATAAGTTCAATGGCCCCCATGAAGTTTACATTAGCCACAGCAGAACAGCCAACTTACTGCGACACTCCACCTTTATAACATCTGTGCTACTGACTCTCAAACTTTGTGTTGTTGAAATATATACAACAAAAAATTAATCAATTTGAGTCGTGCGACTATTGTCGCATGCTTTGAAAGGAAAACATTTTAGGTCTACTTTCTGAGAAAGTTTTTTAAAAAAAAAAACCTTCTAAGAAAGTAAAGCGCCATTTTTTAAGATTTATAATAAATAAGCTAAATCGGCTAAACTAGGCTGTGTTCAAGCTAGCCTACGCTAGGCTAGACTAAGTTAGGCAAGTCTAGGCCACCAAAACTCATAGGATAAGGTAATGTAACCTGTGACCTGACACATGTTGACCAGCTGGTAATTGTGGTTCGATACTGCTATAATGTAAACCCTGTGAGAGATTTTTAACATTTTTACCGATAGAAAACCATTCATCCACCACCTTGTTCAACAAAATACAACAAGTCCTGGGTGAACATAAGCTTTCACTTGAAAATATCCGTGGTCAGTCCTACGATAATGCATCTAACATGAAGGGCTCGGAGAAAGGGCTGCAAGCACTCTTTAAAAACATTAACAGGTACGCAGACTATGTACCATGTGCAACTCATTCACTTAACCTTGTTGGAGAAAAGGCAGTGTCTACTGTACCTGAAGTTGTTGACTATTTTGCAGGAGCTGTATGTTTTCTTTTCTGGATCTCCACGAAGATGGGGGATTTTAAACACACAGGGCAATCTACATTTTTCTCGAAAGAGCTTAAGTGTAACTAGATGGTCTGCACACTATGAAGCAGTCCGGGCAATTAAAAATGGATATATGGGTATTTTACAAACTCTCAAACATATTTTTGAAGACTCAGAAGAGAAGCCTGAATGTAAACGAGATGCAAAGAATTTATACCACAAGTTGGTAAAGCTGGAATATGCTATTTTCACAGTTGTTTGGGAAGTTACCATTATTTGAACACTTTTCATAATAAACACCTGTAATTTAACACAAATTCACTCTTTTATTACTTTTTCAGAAATACTTGTAATATAGTATTAGCCTAAGCTATGCAGTCGTAGCCTACCTTCCGTTCACCTCTTCATAAAAACAATAGGCTTAGGCTAATCTAACACTATTTCACCTTTATTACTTACATTACTTTTTTAAATATAACATTTATTTTTGTGTAGGGGTAATTAAAATATTGTATCCTTATGAACACTTTATTGAAAAAAATTCTTGTCTAGATCGCTATCACGAGTGCTATCACGTTGAAAATTCACGTTAGCATTGTGATTGCCTTTTCAACAGCTCCCCTTTTTTGTTACGACGCGTCATCTACTGTTTGTATTTCTGTCATAAATGTTAATAGTGTTTTAAATTATTTATAATTATTTTATATTTAATATTTTTAGAATGAAACATCCTTAATTTGAACGTTTTTTTGTTTACGGCTAGCCTACATGATACTTTAATAACCTTTTAATTTTTATTTTAACTATTATTTTGTATTGAATTACACTATATTATTAATATTATTATTTTTTTAAAACCCCTTCTCATACAGTAGACCCAAAATTTTTAAGCAATGTGGACTAAAGTCGCTTCTGGGGCCCCTCCGGGATTAGGGGCCCTGAAGCTTAAGCTTCATTAGTTTCATAGTAGATCCGCCCCTGCATGTGCGTGAAAACAAGCAGCACAGACCACAGGAAAAGATCACGTAGACACGGGGCACAATGGAGGAAGGAGAGTGGGAACCCCACCCCTTCTCCAGCACTGGCTATTCGCCAGGGGACAAGGCCATAAAAGTGAGATGGGTCGCAGCAGACATGCCCCAAACATTAAACAAGAAACAGCAACAATATAAGAACAAGCATATGAGTTCTGAACATTAAACAACAATATGCAATAGTACAAAAGGAACCAGCCATTTACATGGCCTCCAAACTTGAGACAAAACAGTCATTATCTCACAAAAGCTGCGAACATCCTTCAAAGACGCATCTTCACGGTTTCCAAGGTGTCCAGTTGAGGTGAACCATCACCCTACTCCTCCTGCAGTCTCAGTATCTGGTGACCTGCTGCACCCAGCCCCTGGTCCAGGCCACAGAAGTAGGAGCGGCAGGAACAACACATGGCTCCCAAACATAGAAACGGTAAACAGTCAGCAGTCCAAACAAAAGCATTATCAGATGCTAAACCAATCGTCCAAACCTCCAGCATGTTGCATTTGAATCGGCTGCCACCCTTTCTCTCAAAGCACTGGCAGCAGGGCACCTGACTTCCTCCATCTCCCGCAACAAGTCATTCAGATGAACCAGCCACTACCCTTTTCTCCTTCCTCCAAGTGTCAGCAGCAGTAGTCCATCAAACAAGCAGAAAGGAAGGCAGGCAATTGTTAAATCTTGCCTCAGGCTGAACTGCAGGCCAGGCCTTACCAGCAGAATGTTCTGTCCCTCTCTCTTTTACAAATGCCTGTAGTAGCCTCTCGTCAATGGAATTGAGAGCAAGGAGAGAGAGGAGTACTGGGAGTGCTGCCTGGGCTGGGCTGAGTGAGAGTGCTTCTTGGAGTTGGGTGAAAACTGGGAGTTTGAGTGGTGAGTTATAAAGGGGTAAGTGAAAAAACCAAACAGGCTGAACTTGTAATATATCAATTGTTGTGTACAGTCATTACTCAGTTTTGCTTTGTACAGATATACATCTCATTATTCATTGTTAGATAGTTATACAATTTTCTTTGAT
The DNA here is from genome assembly GCF_047496885.1 of Scyliorhinus torazame. Lineage (NCBI taxonomy): Eukaryota > Metazoa > Chordata > Chondrichthyes > Carcharhiniformes > Scyliorhinidae > Scyliorhinus > Scyliorhinus torazame. Next base: position 76,477,272 of record NC_092707.1, read on the forward strand.
ACACAGAAAATATGTTAAATAAAAAGGGGGATGTAGTGATCTGTATATCTGCTGGTATGTAAAGGGTTAACAAATGTATCATAGTGTCAGAGAACCACTAGATGGCAGCACTAGATCCATGTATATAAACTGAACTCAGGATCTTCCCGCCTCTTCGATCCAGGAGTGACTCGACAGCAGAGTGTTAAAGAGATATAGCTTAGTTGGCACGTGTAGTTAAACATAGTTAATACTTCTTCTGATTTACTTTATCATCAATTATAGTTGTGAAGAGTGAACAAACTCATTAAAAAAAACTAATGGGATATTAGTATTTATATTCGTTATTCATTAAATGTTATTTGCTTTGCATTGAAGACTGATAGTTTCATTGAACCACAACCATCAGACCATTCTGGGATAAGCAAAGAGTAACGACATAGTATAATCACGTAATATAACAGTCCCAACATCCGGACACCTGCTCCAGCCAGCTTCTGGCCCAGGCCACAGAAGTAGGAGCAGCAGGAACAACACATGGCTTCCACATGGACGGGATTTCCCAGTGACAGTACCCCTCATTGCCTGAATACCCGTGCGCCGACGTGGGACCGGAATTTTCCGCCAGCGTGAACAACCAGTAAATCCCGCCCTTAGAACCCTTTCAGTTAAATCGCGCCCAACATTTCGAGTCTGGATGACCTGGATATTCAACTGGGCGGAATAAACTTCCAGAGAAGTGGACCTCTTTTTTTTTCTCGTGAAGCAACAAGAGTGTGGTAAAGGGCCACATGAGGATCATTGCTTGGAATCTTCCATAAGCTTGGCAAGTAGGGGGAAATGTAATACAGCGTGAGGCCAAAAATCAGTTTCCTATGGTGGGATCAAATTATGGTCCAGATTTTCTGGCATCATTGCAGCGGGTTCCCCCATGGCAGATGCGGTCAGACATCCAAAATGATTTGAAGATCCCGCCGGTCGTATGTTCTTGGGACTTTAAAGGCAGGTCGAATTTCCAATGAACAATGTCGGGAAGCCTTTTTTTTTTGCGAATGCATGCTCGTTAATAGGCCAGCTCACTGGAATTAAGTTTCGCCTCCATATAAGTTCCCCACCAGTCAGAAATTAGAACGTTCACTTTTACAACTGTGCATAAGTAACTTGGTCTTGATGAACATAGAACATAGAAAGTACAGCACGGGCCATGCCCTTCGGCCCACGATGTTGTCCTAGATTAAGAACAAATCAATCTACACCCCAGCACTGTACCGTACTTCATGTACCTATCCAATAGCTGCTTGAAGGTCCCTAATGTTTTCGACTCAACTACTTCCACAGGCAGTGCATTCCATGCCCCCATTACTCTCTGGGTAAAGAACCGACCTCTGACATCCCCCTATTCACTTTAAATTTATGTCCCCTTGTAATAGTTTGTTCCACCCGAGGAAAAGGTCTCTGTCTACTCTATCTATTCCCCTGATCATCTTATAAATCTCTATCAAGTCGCCCCTCATCCTTTCCGTTCTAATGAGAAAAGGCCTAGCACCCTCAACCTTTCCTCGTAAGACCTACTCACCATTCCAGGCAACATCCTGGTAAATCTCCTTTGCATCTTTTCCAAAGCTTCCACGTCCTTCCTAAAATGAGGAGACCAGAACTGCACACAGTACTCCAAATGTGGCCACACCAAGGTTTTGTACAGCTGCATCATCACCTCACGGCTCTTAAATTCAATCCCTCTGCTGATGAACGCTAGCACACCATAGGCCTTCTGCACAGCTCTATCCACTTGAGGGGCAACTTTCAAATATCTATGAACGTAGACTCCAAGATCTCTGCTCCTCCACATTGCCAAGAACCCTACCGTTAACCCTGTATTCCGCATTCATAATTGTCCTTCCAAAATGGACAACCTCACACTTTTCAGGGTTAAACGCCATCTGCCACTTCTCAGCCCAGCTCTGCATCCTATCTATGTCTCTTTGCAGCCGACAACAGCCCTCCTCACTATCCACAACTCCACCAATCTTTGTATCGTCTGCAAATTTACTGACCTACCCTTCAACTCCCTCATCCAAGTCATTAATGAAAATCACAAACAGCAGAGGACCCAGAACTGATCCCTGCGGCACTCCACTGGTAACTGGGCTCCAGGCTGAATATTTGCCATCCACCACCATTCTCTGACTTCTATCGGTTAGCCAGTTCGTTATCCAACTGGCCAAATTCCCCACTATCCCAAGCCTCCTTACTTTCTGCATGAGCCTACCATGGGGAACCTTATCAAATGCCTTACTAAAATCCATTTACGCTACATCCACTGCTTTACCTTCATCCACGCGCTTGGTCATCTCCTCAAAGAATTCAATAAGACTTTGAGGCAAGACCTACCCCTCACAAATCTGTGCTGATTGTCCCTAATCAAGCAGTGTCTTTCCAGATGCTCAGAAATCCTATCCCTCAGTACCCTCTCTATTACTTTGCCTACCACCGAAGTAAGACTAACTGGTCTGTAATTCCCAGGGTTATCCCTATTCCAATTTTTGAACAGGGGCACGACATTCACCACTCCAATCCCCTGGTACTACCCCTGTTGACAGTGAGGACGAAAAGATCATTACAAACGGCTCTGCAATTTCATCTCTTGCTTCCCATAGAATCCTTGGATATATCCCGTCAGGCCCGGGGGACTTGTCTATCCTCAAGTTTTTCAAAATGCCCAACTCATCTTCCTTCCTAACAAGTATCTCCTCGAGCTTACCAATCTGTTTCACACTGTCCTCTCCAACAATATGGCCCTCTCATTCGTAAATACTCGTTCAAGACCTCTCCTATCTCTTCAGACTCAATACACAATCTCTCGCTACTGTCCTTGATCGGACCTACCCTCGCTCTAATCATTCTCATATTTCTCACATATGTGTAAAAGGCCTTGGGGATTTTGCTTGATCCTACACACCAAAGATTTTTCATGCCCTCTCTTAGCTCTCCTAATCCCTTTCTTCAGTTCCCTCCTGGCTATCTTGTATCCCTCCAGCGCCCTGTCTGAACCTTGATTCCTCAGCCTTACATAAGTATCCTTCTTCCTCTTAACAAGACATTCAACCTCTCTTGTTAACCATGGTTCCCTCACTCGACCATCTCTTCCCTGCCTGACAGGGACATACATATCAAGGACACACAGAGTACCTGTTCCTTGAACAAGTTCCACATTTCAATTGTGTCCTTCCCTGACAGCCTATGTTCCCAAATTATGCACTTCAGTTCTTGACTGACAGCATCGTATTTACCCTTCCTCCAATTGTAAACCTTGCCCTGTTGCACGCACCTATCCCTCTCCATTACTAAAGTGAAAGTCGCAGAATTGTGGTCACTATCTCCAAAATGCTCCCCCAGTAACAAATCTATCACTTGCCCTGGTTCATTACCAAGTACCAAATCCAATATAGCCTCCCTTTTGGTTGGACAATGTACATACTGTGTTAGAAAAGCTTCCTGGACACACTGCACACACACCACCCCATCCAAACTATTTGATCTAAAGAGTTTCCACTCAATATTTGGGAAGTTGAAGTCACCCATGACTCCTACCCTGTGACTTCTGCACCTTTCCAAAATCTGTTTCCCAATCTGTTCCTTCACATCCCTGCTGCTATTGGGGGGCCTATAGAAAACTCCCAACAAATGACTGCTCCTTTCCTATTTCTGACATCAGCCCATACTACCTCAGTAGGCAGATCCTCCAAGAACTGCCTTTCTGCAGCTGTTATACTATCTCTAATTAACAATGCCACCCCCCCCCCCCCACCTTTTTACCATCCTCCCGAATCTTATTGAAACATCTATAACCAGGAACCTCCAACAACCATTTCTGCCCCTCTTCTGTCCAAAAATGAAGTTGACTCTTTCCATGACTTTGAAGTGAGTAGCCTCTGCTTTGGCTATCTTATGGACCATTCACAAATGTCAGCCTCTTGACTGATCTACATGAAAGCTGGATGTGGGAGGGAGGCTAAATAAAGAAGATTGGGAGGCTGTTCTGGGAAGGAAGGGCTTATTTAAAAGGGTGTCCGGGGCAGGAAAATGAAGAATTAGGAATTTATTTTTTGAATGGTGTCTAGGGAAGGAAGACAAAGTGGCCATCCTTCATTAGAAAGGTACACAAGGAAGGGAACTGGACTGTTTTGGTGTTAGAAGGATAAGCATGTCATGCATGTCTGGTCCCATTGTAGGGCAGCGGAAGGACTCTCTGGGCAGTGAACATCGTCCGTAGAGACATGTGAATAAAGAACATGGTCTGTGAGTCTTTGAATTTGGTCCACGGGGTTTGAAAGATGGTGTTGGGACTCAGAGGCTACAGTCACAGTCAGGGAGGAGTTGGATCAGGTAGGGTGGAGGTCCTCAGCTCATGGGGGGGAGGGGCAGCGGGTAATGGCTGGCCTCATGGTGGGGTTGTTGTGGAAAGTCGTACAAGTAGCATCGAGGGGTCAGGGTTAGGAGAGGAACAGATACATTGACAGTGAAGATAGCATTGGAGAGAGCAGGAATGGCAATGTAAGTAATAATTGGGTCTAGGGTAAGCTGGGTGGCTGAATGGTTACTGGAGTGAGAGGAAATGAGAAGGCAGTGATTTTGGAGGAGGATGGAAGGACCCTGGTACGTAACATGGGGAGGGTAGAAGGCCCTCAATGCACTGATGAACCTCACGTTCCATGCTAAAGCTCTCAAGGTGGTTGCGCAGTTCGTAAAACTGCTCAAGAATTTGATATGGGAGAGGTCTCAAAATGGGTGGGAGGAATTAATGCCTCATTTTTTGGGCCAAACAAATTAATTATTAGTCAACTCCATGAAGAACCGGGCTTAGCTGAGTTATGCTCCCAAGATTGCAACGCTCAATAAACTAGCATTGTTCCATGATTAATGTCTCGCATTTCCACAAGAACCCATCAAGGTTTGGAGCTGCCATTCAATTTCTGCGATTTGCCATCTATTGTTGTCCGAGGCAGGAAGGGAGGTGAATACCTCCAAGGGGCAAAGGTGGTGGACGACAACAAACACCCAACTCCAAACCTATATTCTCCCTGGTAAATGGTCATGGCTGACAAGGGCTCATGTGGTAAACCTTTCTATGACACTAAGACAAAGATCTCTCAAAAAAGTCTCAACCGTAATGGAGACAGGTTGAATAGTGTCTGAGGGAGGGTATCTTGGCCATCTTCACCCAGGTCAATGTGCAATGTCTCCATGCAGTCAAGTATGAATGGAAGGAACACTCACCTCTGCTCTCCAAGGTGCCCTTCACCTGGAAGATGTGCTGTGGGGATGCCATATCTAGGTGGAAATCAAGCACAGAGCTGATCACTGGCTTGGTGGCTCAGAGATGGAGACTAATCTACAAAGCTTATGCTCACTACATAGATTAAAGAATGAGGTCCCAATGATGCAGGCTTCATATTACCCTGCCTTTATCCTGGCTCTCATCCAGATGAGAGAACCGGCGCAGGTTAGCACAGGACCAGGAGGAGCAACGTTCTGAGCAGCAAAAGGCAGCAGGCCCTCAAAAAAGTCAGGATGCAGGCGACTAGGAGCCAGTATGACTGTGAGCTTTGGCCTAATCTCCAGTATTTGGAAGATGGTACAACTGTCTACAGTTAAGCAAAAGGCAATACCTGAGGTAGGATGTCCTGGAATGTGGTTGCTCACCTTTGCCAACTTCTCCATGAGGATCTGTGGCTGCAAGGAGATGGGGGCAACCCTATTCCAGCGGCATTAAATGTTACTGCTGTACTTTTAAAATAAAAAAATAATTTTTTTTTTTAGAGTACCCAATTATTTTGTTTTTCCCAATTAAGGGACAATTTAGCATGGCCAATCCACCTACGTGCACATCTCTGGCTTGTGGGGGCTGAGACCCACACAGACACGGGGAGAATGTGCAAATTCCACATGGACAGTGACCCGGGGTCGAGAGCGAACCTGGGTCCTCAGCGTCATGAGGCAGCAGTACTAACTACTGCACCTCGATTACTGCTGTACTAAACTTTTTTTCTAGTGGCTCTTTCCAAGGCTCCACTCCACCCATTTGGCATTTCCCAGTCATCGACACACAAGGGCCTATGGGAGGTGCCAAGCCTTCTTTAGAAGAGTGCACCAATTTGTCCAATTCTGCCTGGATCCTGAAAGCCATGCTGCAGACTGTTGGGTTTTGCAGCAATTGCAGGTTTTCCACAAGTGTAAGGAACTATTGACTGCACACATGTGGCGTTGAGAGCCCCCTGGCATCAGCCAGTCACTCATCAATAGGAAGTTTCCACTTGAGCATACACTGAAAGTGATCGCAGAAGGCATATCCTGTACATTTGTGCTCTCTTCCCAGTGATTTCTCATGATGCCCTTTTCTGAACTACCTCCAGGTGGCCACAAGTTTTTGAAGGATCTCAGTGATTGCAGGGCTGACTCCTTGCGAACAAGGGATAACCTGGCTTATGGCACCAGTTTGTCATCCGCAGAATGCTGCTAAAGAGAGCTGAAATGCTGTACCCGTCTTCATAAGAACTATGATTGAGCAGATGATAGCTTCCTAAAGCTGAGGTATAGATGTGTGGACTGAACAGGTGGGGTTCTCCAATACTCACCAAGGAGCATGTTCTGTATCATAATTGTCTGCTGTGCTTTGTTTGCTGCGGTCTGCATGGCCACTTGCTATGAAGGGGAGATGTCTCGGCTGAGGAAGCCGTGGAGGATCGAGATGTCTCCTCCAATGATTAGGTTCGTGAAGGGACTGATGATGACAAACGCCATAATGCCATGGAGGCAAGTGCATAGGCCATTGCAAGGGTACACCACAACAGAGAGGCCCTTGTCAATCTGATAGCTAACAGGTTCCAGGCAGAATAAGCTGATGATGTATTCCCTTTACTGTTAAAATTTTTATCCTCTGCTAGCTGGCAGGCTGCAACTCCTTTTTTGCAACCAACATTAGACTTTGCCCTTATGTAACTTGATTTATGATGACTGAATTCAATTGCATTACTTAAAGTGTGACCTCTTGGTGGTTTGATCCTTTGCATGCACCAAACTGTGCTGGCTCGAAATCCGCATATTAGAACCTGCACAGCACTCTTCTCCAGCAACCTTGGGCACCTGCAAGTTGAAATTAATTTTTTTTCCATGACCTCACCAAGCCCATATGCATAGCACCTTGAAAACAACTTGAAATCTTACCTTGACAGGGGTGCACTCATGTCACCTTAACACCTGCTCCCAATGGGGTCAAGCCTTACAGAGGGGTCTTTCAGGCAGACCAGCTATATTGATGCAGTGGGATCTGGGCTGCGAGAACGGGGGGTTTTCAGTTTTAAAAAATTTGTTCATGGGATGTGAGTGGCGCAGGCTGTTCCAGCATTTATTGCCCTTGAGGGGACAGTTAAGAGTCAACCACATTTCTGTGGGCCTGGAGGCCAGACCAGGTAAGGACGGCAGATTCCCTTTCCTGAAGAACATTAGTGAACCAGAGGGGTTTTCACGCCAATCGGCAATGGTTTGATGGTCATCGTTACACTATTAATTCCAGATTTTTATTGAATTCAAATTTCACCATCTGCAGTGGCGGGAATTGAACTTGGGTCCCTAGAGCATTACTCTGGGTTTCTGGGGTTACTAGCCTGGTGACAATATCACCATGCCACCACGTCCACTTGCTGAGGTAAGATTTCAAATTGTTTTCAAGGTACCTTGCTGACTGCACAGGCCATAACTCAGGCAAAAAGTCAAAATGCTCAGGCAATAACGGGAACGATTTCCTAGTTGCTTGTTTAAGAGTTTGTTTGTGCCGTACTTTGCAACACAGTCGTCAGGTAGTAAGTGTAAACCCAGGAGCCACGATCCAAAAATAGCATGAAAAACGGGTGCCATGGATGCGTTTGAGACCGGAGGACGTAAAGGTCGCAACATTTCTCAGTACAGTTGGCCCAGATACGTTTATGCTGCTACAGAATCTTGTTCACCCAGCAAAACCAGGAAACATATCCTTCAGTGAATTAATGAAAATTCATTTTCATTTCTCTCCTAGACCATTATTGATTGCAGAAAGATTTTGATTCCACAGCCATAGTCAGGCAAAACCATTTTACAATTTGTAGCGTCTTTAAGAAGATTAGATAGGTGTTGTGAATTTGGTACAATACTTGATGATACTCTTCAAGGCAGGCTGGTTTGTGGATTACGCTGTAACCTAGTCAGATGAAGCTGCTTATTGTCAGTGATTTAACTCTAAAAACTGCAGTGTAAGTTGCCACATCAATGGAGCTTGGTACGAGAGAAGCTTTGCAGATAGGGGCGAGAGCAAAGATCTACAAAATGGATACTTCTAGGAACAAGGCTGCAAAGGTGCAACCCTGTTATCATTGTACATAGGTTGGACACTCAGTGGGGGAATGTTGGAGTAAATCAAATACTCCAGCAAGAAGGGCCACATTGCCAAGGTATTTTGGGTTTAGAAAACTTCTACACCAAGGAAGGGCAAGAATAACAGCACAGTAAAATGATCTAGTCGTGTCTACAAATTAGTGGATGAAGCTCAAGATCACTTGAAAACTGAGCTACTGCAAGAACTAAAGCTTGGTGCTTTGTCAATGCAGGGCGATCAACAATATTTTGGGGCAAATCCAAAACTTGACGGTCATGAAATTAAAATCGAAGTGGATGCGGGCACAGCAGTATCACTAATCATTAAAATCTGAAGCATCTGACTTTAAAACCATCAAATGTGATCCTAACAACATACACTGAAGAGGTTGCACCGTTAAAAGGATGCATTATGGTGAAAGTAGAAGAAATGGACAGCTGATGAAGTTGCCTCTTCTCGTTGTCCGTGGAAACTTGAATGAAGACTCGTTTGCTGAACTTTCTGGAGGACTGAAAATCAGTAAAATTGATCTTTCATAGGCATATCTACAGATGTACGTGGCTGTCGAATCACAGCCACTACTGATGCACTTTAATGACCAGGAGGCCAGTGGTAGGAATGACAAAATATCTATTCAATTAAACGTAAAGTTGCCCACGGCAGTAACTATGTACACGTCACTGTCCTAGATGGGACACTAACATGCCGGTCCCAGGGCGGCATGGTGGCGCAGTGGTTAGCACTGCCGAGGACCCGGGTTCGGTCTCGGGTCGCAATCCGTGTAGAGTTTGCACATTCTTTCCATGTCTGCATGGGTCTCATTCCCACAACCCAAAGATGTGCAGGATAGGTGGATTGGCCATGCTAAGTTGCCCCTTAATTGGAAAAATTAAATTTAAAAAAAACATGCCGGTCCCTGCTCGGATCGGTTTTTGTGCTCGGTTTTCCAAGCCCCAGGAGGCCTACCACCGGGGAAGGTTGTACTCCACAAGCCCCACAGGGAGATTGATTATGGTTTCCCCATTGGCCTCATGGGGGTTATGTCATGCACAAGGGTGTGTTTCATTACAGAAGACTTCCTTTTGGAAAAACATCTGCACCTGCTTATTTTCAAAGATCCATGGATCAAATTCTAAGTGGATTGGATGGACTGCAATGTTATTTCGATTACATACTTTGATGGCAGCGCAGTGGCACAGCTGCCTCACAACGCCAGGGACCCGGGTTCAATACCGACCTTGGTTACTGTTTAAGTGGAGTTTTCCCCATGTCTGCGTGGGTTTCCCCTGGGTGCTCCGGTTTTCTCCCACAGTCCAAAGATGTGCAGGTTAGGTGGATAGGCCAAGCTAATTGCCCTTCGTGTCCAAAGGTTGGGTGGGATAATGTGGATAGAGTGGGGATAGGGTAGGAGAGTGGGCCTAGTTAGGGGGCTTTTTGAAGGTTCAGTGCAGATTCGATGGGCCAAGTGGCCTCCTCCTGCACTGTAAGGATTTTATTCTATGATTACCGATTCGAGTGAACAGGAACACTTGATGAATTTGGAAGCAACCCTGAAGCGGATACAGAGCGACAAGTTGAGAGTTAAGAAGGAAAAGTATGACTTTTTCAAGTCACTAATAAATTTCCGTGGTCAAATTATGAACAAAGATGGTTTACACAAAGAACCAAAGAAAATGTCAGGAATCTTAGAAGCACCACATCCTCAAACTGTGACACAATTAAGGTTGTTTTTAGGATTGATCAATTATGGCATATTTGTGTGAATTTAGCAACACAATTGAAACCTTTACACACTGGTCAGAAGAATATGAGAATGCATACAATGAAATGAAAAAATCTTTACAGAAGTCAGAGCTGTTGGTTCATTATAATCCCAAAATGAAGTTCCAGATAGTTTGCGATGCCTTGCCCTATGGGGTTGGTGCAGTCGTCTTGAACATTATGCCTTCCTGAGAGGAATTACCAATAGCATTGCTTCACACACTAGCATTGAAATGAATTACGCTCAGTTAGAAAAAGAAGCTTTGAGCATTATTTTCGGTGTTACCTTTATGGAGGTCATTTTCCCCTTTTGATGGACATTACCCTTGATTACAATCTTAGGGCAGCTAGTAAATTGCAGAGATGGTCATTGATATTGTTGATGCACAATTACAAAATACAGTATCACAAGTCAGAGCAGCATTCAAATGTTGATGCTTTATCAAGATTTATCAAGACCCTGAAGAACACTTAATCAATATTTTGTATTTCTCGCTTCTGGATAGTGTACCCGTGACTTCATCTCAAGTTCAAAGATATACAAGAACCAATCCAGTGACGGGGAAGGTGATGGACTTGGTCCAAAACAGAATGCTGTCAGATATGCATAGGAAAAAGCCAGACCTCAAACCCGACATCACATGAAGATTTGAGTTGACAGTCCAGAATGGAATTCTATTGTGGGGAATCTGTGATTATTCCTTCGTACTTGCCTAGTAGATAGAGTCCTTTACCAACTATGTGAGGCACATCCTGATGTAGTAAGGATGAAGAAATCGGCACACAGCTACTTTGGTGGCCAAGATTAGATGCTCAAATTGAAGAGAAAATTGGGCAATGCCAATTTGTGCAAAACTAAGGAACACTCCACCATTACATCTGTGGGAATGGCTTGTAGCCACCTAAGTTGGCCACTTCCCGACTTAAAATGGAGAACCACAAAGGCTGAAGGGAAATTCAGCCAACACAGGCAAAAACTAGCAGGTGCAAGTTTACTGTGTATTAGACTCTGCAGAAACCCAGACAGCATCGATACAAGCAGCCATCTGCATAGTAATGTAGCAGCCATCTACATAGTAATGAGCGATCCCCGGGAACAATCGAAACATTTTAAGGTAAACAAAGCCAAGCCAGACTCCTCGGCACCAGCAGGAGCCAACACAAAAGAGGTTAACGGACACTTAAAGACCGCCCAAAGAACCGCTCCAGCATTGGAGAAATCGAACCAAGTGATTGGAACCAAGTCCAATCACTTGAAACCAGGTACGGGGTACGCCCCGAAGGGCGGGAAGCCCCAGGGGACTATAAACTAAAGCCCCCAAGTTCAAATCGTCCTCCTTGACAGGGTCACTCAGCAATGCAAAGCAACCCCTGAGAGTGAACTGTCCGGCGGCCTCCAAGAAAGTCAGTCTCAAGTCAATGCTCGCTACGAGATAGGCGCTCCTAGCTACCAGTCCATACCAGCTTTTGAATCAAAGAACAAACAAAGAACAAAGAAATGTACAGCACAGGAACAGGCCCTTCGGCCCTCCAAGCCCGTGCCGACCATACTGCCCGACTAAACTACAATCTTCTACACTTCCTGGGTCCGTATCCTTCTATTCCCATCCTATTCATATATTTGTCAAGATGCCCCTTAAATGTCCCTATCGTCCCTGCTTCCACTACCTCCTCCGGTAGCGAGTTCCAGGTACCCACTACCCTCTGCGTAAAAAACTTGCCTCGTACATCTACTCTAAACCTTGCCCCTCTCACCTTAAACCTATGCCCCCTAGTAATTGACCCCTCTACCCTGGGGAAAAGCCTCTGACTATCCACTCTGTCTATGCCCCTCATAATTTTGTATACCTCTATCAGGTCGCCCCTCAACCTCCTTCGTTCCAGTGAGAACCAGTAGCGCAACTCCTCCACCCCTTTTACATCCCCCTCTATCCCGCCTGAAACATCTAAATCCTGGAACGTTTAGCTGCCAATCCTGCCCTTCCCTCAACCAGGTCTCTGTAATGGCAACAACATCATAGTTCCAAGTAGTAATCCAAGCTCTAAGTTCATCTGCCTTACCCGTAATGCTCCTTGCATTAAAACATATGCACTTCAGGCCACCAGACCCGCTGTGTTCAGCAACTTCTCCCCGTCTGCTCTGCCTCAGAGCCACACTGTCCCTATTCCCTAGTTCTCCCTCAATGCTCTCACCTTCTGACCTATTGCTCCCGTGCCCACCCCCCTGCCATACTAGTTTAAACCCTCCGTGTGACACTAGCAAACCTCGCGGCCAGGATATTTATGCCTCTCCGGTTTAGATGCAACCCGTCCTTCTTATACAGGTCACACCTGCCCCGGAAGAGCTCCCAGTGGTCCCGCAGACTCAGAACCCGAACGAAAGGCCATTTGTTCCCCTGACCTGGTGGGCCAGTCCGAAGCTAAGTATAGGCTTGTTAGTGATAGAAATAGCCTAGAAAGTAGAGTTTATGCATGAGTAGTGATTTACTGTGTATAATAAATGTGCTTTGATTTGAATCTTACTAATTGGTGTGTTGAGTTATTGATCATTACTTGAACTTGAACCTCGTTGCCGTATCATAAAGATACCTGGCGTCTCTAGAGCAAAGGTTATAAAACAGAGCCAATTGAACCAACCAAAAGTTAGCAACAGGCTGACTCTACCATGGCAGAGATCTGTGCTGAAGGAGGGCACTATGGAGGACTCGAGCAGTGAGGTGATATGGGCAGAGCTCAGAACTAGGAAGGGTGCGGTAACAATGTTGGGGCTGTACTACAGACCTCCCAACAGCGAGCGTGAGATAGAGGTACAAATATGTAAACAGATTATGGAAAGATGTAGGAGATTTTAATTTTCCCAACATTGACTGGGATACACTTAGTGTCAGAGGTCTAGATGGAGCAGAATTTGTAAGGAGCATCCAGGAGGGTTTTCTGGAGCAGTATGTAAATAGTCCAACTCGGGAAGGGGCCATACTGGACCTGGTGTTGGGGAATGAGCCCGGCCAGGTGGTTGAAGTTTCAGTCGGGGTTTACTTTGGGAATCACAATTCCGTAAGTTTTAGAACACTCATGGACAAAGACGAGAGTGGTCCTAAAGGAAAAGTGCTAAATTGGGGGAAGGCCAACTATACCAAAATTCCTCAGGAACTGGGGAATGTGGATTGAGAGCAGCTGTTTGAAGGTAAATCTGTATTTGCTATGTGGGAGGCTTTTAAAGAGAGGTTGATTAGAGTGCAAGACAGACATGTCCCTGTGAAAATGAGGGATAGAAATGGCAAGATTAGGGAACCATGGATGACAGGTGAAATTGTGAGACTAGCTAAGAGGAAAAAGGAAGCATACATAAGATCTAGGCGACTGAAGACAGACGAAGCTTTGGAAGAATATCGGAAATGTAGGACCAATCTGTAACGAGGAATCGAGGGCTAAAAGAGGTCATGAAATATCTTTAGCAAACAGGGTTAAGGAAAATCCCAAAGCCTTTTATTCATATATAAGGAGCAAGAGGGTAACGAGAGAAAGGGTTAGCCCACTCAAGGACAAAGGAGGAAAGTTATGCGTGGAGTCAGAGAAAATGGGTGAGATTCTTAATGAGTACTTTGCATCGGTATTCACCGAGGAGAGGGACATGACGGATGTTGAGGTTAGGGATAGATGTTTGATTACTCTAGGTCAAGTCGGCATAAGGAGGGAGGATGTTTTGGGTATTCTAAAAGGCATTAAGGTGGACAAGTCCCCAGGTCAGGATGGGATCTATCCCAGGTTACTGAGGGAAGTGAGAGAGGAAATAACTGGGGCCTTAACAGATATCTTTGCAGCATCCTTGAACACGGGTGAGGTACCAGAGGACTGGAGAATTGCTAATGTTGTCCCCTTGTTTAAGAAGGGTAGCAGGGATAATTCAGATAATTATAGACCGGTGAGCCTGACATCAGTGGTAGTGAAGCTGCAGGAGAAGATACTGAGGGATAGGATCTATTCCCATTTGGAAGAAAATGGGCTGATCAGTGATAGGCAACATGTTTTTGTGCAGGGAAGGTCATGTCTTACCAACTTAATAGAATTCTTTGAGGAAGTGACAAAGCTGATTGATGAGGGAAGGGCTGTAGATGTCATATACATGGACTTCAGTAAGGCATTTGATAAGGTTCCCCATGGTAGGCTGATGGAGAAGGTGAAGTCTCATGGGCTCCAGGGTGTACTAGCTAGATGGATAAAGAACTGGCTGGGCAACAGGAGACAGAGTAGTAGTGGAAGGGAGTTTCTCAAAATGCAGAACTGTGACCAGTGGTGTTCCACAGGGTTCCGTGCTGGGACCACTTTTGTTTGTGATATACATAAATGATCTGGAGGAAGGTATAGGTGGTCTGATTAGCAAGTTTGCAAATGACACTAAGATTGGTGGAGTAGCAGATAGTGAAGAGGACTGTCAGAGAATACAGCAGAATATAGCTAGATTGGAGAGTTGGGCGGAGAAATGGCAGATGGAGTTCAATCCGGGCAAATGCGAGGTGATGCATTTTGGAACATCCAATTCAAGAGCGAACTCTTCGGTAAATGAAAAAGCCCTGGGGAAAATTGATGTACAGAGAGATCTGGGTGTTCAGGTCCATTGTACCCTGAAGGTCGATTGAGTGGTCAAGAAGGCATACGGCATGCTTTCCTTCATCGGGAGGGGTATTGAGTACAAGAGTTGGCAGGTCATGTTACAGTTGTATAAGACTTTGGTTCGGCCACATTTGGAATACTGCGTACAGTTCTGGTCTGCACATTACCAAAAGGATGTGAATGCTTTGGAGAAGGTGCAGAGGAGGTTCACCAGGATGTTGCCTGATAATGGAGGGTGCTAGCTACGAAGAGAGGTTGAGTAGATTAGGATTATTTTCATTAGAAAGACGGAGGTTGAAGGGGGGACCTCAATGAGGTCTACAAAACCATGAGAGGTATAGACAGGGTGGATAGCAAGAAGCTTTTTCCCCAGAGTGGGGGACTCAATTACTAGGGGTCACGAGTTCAAGGTGAGAGGGGAAAAGTTTAAGGGAGATATGCGTGGAAAGTTCTTTACGCAGAGGGTGGTGGGTGCCTGGAACGCATTGCCAGCGGAGGTGGTAGAGGCGGGCACGATAGCATCATTTAAGATGTATCTAGACAGATTCATGAATGGGCAGGGAGCAGAGGGATACAGAACCTTAGAAAATAGGCGACAGTTTTAGATAGAGGATCTGGATCGGCACAGGCTTGGAGGGCCGAAGGGCCTGTTCCTGTGCTGTAATTTTTCTTTGTTCTTTGTTATTATGCTGGTTCACTGGAGCATCACGTGTTCTTGGTGATTTTGAATGCTGTCAAAATGAAGTCAACAACAACTGAACAGATCATTGAAAAACTAGGCAAACTATTCACAAGATTCGGAACACCGGAGCAAATTGTCAGGAGTTTGAGGACTACTTGAAAGGGAACAGTATAGACCATATCAAGTTATCTCCATATCATCCAGTAGCAAAGGGATTGATCAAGCACTTTGTGTAATCATTAAAGCATTCTGCCAAAGCATCAAATCACCAGGGAACATTATGATAAAGAGTAAACAAATGTCTAAAATTTTAATAATAATCTTTATTATTGTCACAAGTAGGCTTACATTAACACCGCAATGAAGTTACTGTGAAAATCCCCTAGTCGCCACACTCCGGCGCCTGTTTGGGTACACAAAGGGAGAATTCGGGATGTCTAATTCACCTAACTTTTGGGATTTGTGGGAGCAAAACCAGAGCACCCGGAGGAAACCCACGCAGCCACGGGGATTACGTGCAGACTCCACACAGACAGTGACCCAAGTGGGAATTGAACCTGGGACTGTGCTACCGTGCCACCCATAAATCGGAGCACCGTACATGCTGTCATGCAAAGGTTACTGGCAATGCTGGTATTTAAGAGGAAACTACAAACAGTATGATTTGTTAACTCTACCTGATACTTCAGAAATTGTCAAATGACAACAAGCACAAATTGTTAGGTGGGAAACAAATCCCCAAAAAGTGAGTATTCAACCAGCAAGAGAGTGTTAGCTAGGAATTACATCACCAATGAGAAATGACCCAAGCAAAGACAGATCCAATATGAAATGAAAATGAAAATCGCTTCTTGTCACAAGTAGGCTTCAAATTAAGTTACTGTGAAAAGCCCCTAGTCGCCACATTCCGGCGCCTGTTCGGGGAGGCTGTTACGGGAATTGAACCGTGCTGCTGGCCTGCCTTGGTCTGCTTTCAAAGTATCTTTTATGTATCATGCTGATCAGTTACTTGCCGCAAAAAGTGAGTTGCAGAAATGTCTCAAGAGGTTCTACTTTTAGAAGACCTGGAGAGCTATACTTTGGAACAGGGACCAGAGACCGTGACAAGTTCAGATTCTGTTTTGAGGACTTTTCAGTGTCTATAGTAAGAAGTCTTACAATATCAGGTTAAAATCCAACAGGTTTGTTTCGACAGACACCAAAATTACTACTGTCGAATTACCATTTACAGAAAGGAATGGGGACACTTCCATGGTCACAAGTAGCCAAGTTCAAGAAGGCAGCATTCTACCAAAAAGGAATAGATGTCCACCACAAAGACTGTCTCATTGTATATATGTATAGAAATAACATATCAGAGATTCTGTTGGATAAATGTTAATTACTGTCACTGCACTGTAATGAAGTAAAGGAGGAAGGTGTTATGTATCTGGGAATACATTCCTGCTGGTTATGCGTCGTGTAATGTGTAGCGTCATCAACAGTGTGTTTGCGTGGGCTTTGGGCAGATCACCATCTTGATTGTATGCGCAACACCCTTAAACCTCTCATCATGTTTACAAGAGTCTAGAGTGTGGGCAACTCCATAGCTTTTCTCTTTGCGGCAACAAAGAAATATATCATCTAAATGGTGAGAGACTGCTCAGCTCTGAGGTGTAGAATGATCTGGGTGTCCTTGTGCATGAATCACAAAAGACTAGTATACAGGCACAGCAAGTAATTAGAAAGCCAACAGAATGTTATAATTTATTGTCAGGGGAATTGGTTACAAAAGTAGGTTATGCTTCAGTTGTACAGGTCATTGATGAGGCCACATCTGGAGCATTGTGTACAGCATTGGTCTCCGTATTGAAGGGACAATGTAAATACGTTAGAAGCAGTTAAAAGAAGGTCTGCTGGACTAATACCAGGCATGGGCAGGTTGTCTTATGAGGCTCAAGGGGCCAAGTGGCCTACTCTTGCTCTTAATTTCGCAGTGGGCAGGAGTCAGGCGTTGTCAAAACGATGCAGAGCACCAGAGCTCATCGCAAAGGGGTTGTCACTATCCTCCATCCCATGGACCAGATACGCTGTTACTGCCAACCCAAGGCCCTCACCCTGTAGTGTGGCAGGTATGTATCACTGGAGGGGGTTGCAGTGGGGGGGGTGGTGGTGGAGGGGGCGATGGAGTGAGGGGGAGGGGTGTTGGGATGCGTTGTCCATGCCCATGGCCAGTCCCCCACCCCCCTAGTCAGTGAACCTGGAGGTTATCAGAGCATCCCGTGCACATTGGCAATGGCACACGTGCAGCCTCCCGTGCCTGCCTGGGCTCCATGTTCTGCCCACCTTCAGACTCCCCCACATTCTACTCGTCGGACGAGGCCTGGCATTCCTCCTCCTCCAACACATCGCCCTTCTGCTGTGCGATGTTGAGGAGGATGCAATGCAGGTGATCCTCTCAGCATTATACTGGAGGGCCACTCCAGAACGGTTCAGGCACCTGACCCGCACCTTCAGGAGGCTGACGCACTCCTGGTTGCTGTATGGGGGTTGTTGTAGTGGGTCTCCCTGTTGATCTGTGGCCTCTGGATACATGTCAGCAGTCACAACCGCAGTGTAAAACGCCTGTAACCCAGTAGCAAATCCCCCAGCCGGTGGGACGTCTCAAACATGTCAGGAATGACTTCCGGTGACGGCGGGCGGGAGGCAGCCGCACATTGGAGGGCTCCCATTCGGGAATGGCATTTTCAGGGTTTAAAGCCCGGTGCTGGGGGCAACGAAGGCGGCAAAAGCAGGGAGAAGGCACAGTGAAGGGAAATGTCAAAAATAAGTTAAAAAAACAGCCATGAAAAAAGAAGCTGGAAGTCCGTCGGGGAGTGGAAAGGCCACCGCGGGGACGGCAAGAAAAGTGGAGGCTGGGGCACCAGGGGAGGCCGCATTGCCCACAGCTGAAGAAATGACTAAGGTGATGGCCGTGGAACTCTAAAGGCAGTTCACAAAACACATGGAGGCAATGAGGAAGGATATGGGGGTGGTATTGAAAGTGCTGGTGGAGGAGGCGATTGCCCCGGTGAGGGCAGCGGTAGCGAGCGCAGTGGCGGAGGTGCGGGGGCAAGGTGAGGCGCTGAAGGAAGTGGAAAAGACTTTATCGCAGCACAGTGATCAACTTACCTCGATGGGGAAGGAGATGCGGAAGGTGATAGAGATCAACAAGGGTCTGCGAGCCAAAATGGACGACTTGGAAAACAGATCCAGGCGACAGAATCTGAGGATTGTGGGTCTATCGAAGGAGTGGAAGGCCCAAGGCCGACTGAGTATTTTGCCACGATGTTGGCGAAGCTATTGGGGAAAGGGATGATCTCTCCCGATATGAACTGGATCAGGCTCATCGGTCGTGGAGGCCTGTACCAAAGGAGAGTAAGCCGCCAAGAGTAGTGACGCTGTGTTTTCGTAGATACAGTGTGAAAGAGAAGGTCCTGTGCTGGGCAAAGCAGAAGCGGGTGGTGCAGTGGGCTGGAGCTGGTAAACGCATATATCAGGACTTTACAGTGGAGCTGGCGAGGAGGCGGGCTGCCTTCAGCCAGGTGAAGAAGGCACTACATCAGTAAGGTGCAGTGCAGCATAGTATACCCAGCTAAGTTGAGGGTGACCTACAAATCCAAGGACTTTTATTTTGGGATGGTGGAAGCAGCGGAGGAGTTTGTGAAGGCAGAAGGACTGTGGCTGAATTGAGAAATGGTCATGTATGTAGCCTCATGTAACAGTATTTTTTCACTGCGTGCTGGTGTATGTGCTAAATGAGCCGACGTTGTATACATTTGGACAAGGGAAGAGATGAGACTTTCACTTGCAATGATGGTTCTTTGGGGTTTGGGTGTGTATGCGGGGTTTGTGTGCTAAAGGGGATTTCTTGGTTTTCCTGGGACCGGGCAAGGGGGCAAGAGACCCGGGCGGGGGCCTCCGCGCTGGCCGGTTTAAGCTGGCCAGTGAACGGGAGTGAGGTGGGGGGAGGGGCTGCGGCCATCGGAGCCTGGCAGAACAGGTTCCGATGAGTCTAGCCAGGGTGGAAAGTTGGGGGAAGGAACAGAGGTTGGGGGGAGGAGTTTTATAAGAGGAAGTGGAGGGGAGGAGTTGGGGAGGGGGGTGGTTACAATTCATAGGTGTCATGTACGTTACTCTTTCGGGGATTGGATGGAATTGAATGTTAGGGGGGGGGGGCTGGGGGTTTGGACTCTATAGGTCAATGGTGACCATAGGCGATTCCTGATTCCTTTTTCTTTTTTTTTCCTTTGCTTTTCCCACCGTGGGAGAGTTTGTTTTATTTGATGCTTATATTGTCAGGTGGGCCGTTGTTTGGGGTGGTGGGAGGATGGGATCGTTGTTGTTGCTAAAGGGATTGACTTTGTATTTGTTACCATTTACTGTTTGTTGGTGGGGTGTAAATTCTGAAGAAAATGTGAAAATGGAGAATGAAAATATTTGAAAAAAAAACATGTCAGGAATCATGGAGTGTGCCAGGATGAAGGAGTAGTGCACACTGCCCGGGTATCGGGCACAGACGTGTATGATGCGCAGCTGATGGTCACTAACAGCTTCACGTTCATTGAGTGGAACCCCCTTTGGTTTGTGTAGAGCTCCCTGTTATCCGCAGGTGCCCGTAGGGGGTCATGCATCCCATCGATCACCCCCCCTGGACCCGGGGCATCCTCTTGATGGCGGTAAGATCCCCTGCCCGGACATCCTGGTTTGCTCGGTCCACATCGAAATGAATGTACTGAGGCACCTGGGAATATCGGACCTCCTTGACAGCGCGGATGCACCTGTGCACCGAGATCTGTGAGATCCCGTACTGGCCCCCACTGGACGCCTGAAAGGGCCCCATCTTGTAAAAGCTCAAGGCAGTCGTCACCTTGACGGCCACTGGGAGCGGGTGTCCTCCCTCATACCGCTGCGGTACCAGATGTGCCAACATCTGGCAGATATGTCGCACTGTCTCTCTGCTCAACCGGAATCTTCAACGGCATGCCTGGTCCGGCAGGTCCTCGAATGACAGGTCGTGCCAATGCACACGAGGCCTCATTAGAACCTCCTCCTCCTCACTGTATTGGGCAGCCGTCTCTCCAACCTGGGCGGCTGCCACATGCCACTCTGTGCCTGCTCCGCTGCTTCAACTTTCTCCATCACGAGCATTTCCAGCTCGTACAATCGCAGGGCATCCCGCAGGGATTTCCGATGTCCGATTTCCAATCTAATATATTTAAATGCACCGGAAGCCCGACTTCCAACCCTGAATTCTTTCCTCAAACCAGAGATTACAATAGCTTCGAAATCACTAGTCCCACTCCACAAAAAATCATTGACTTGCATCATAAAGATGCCAGAAAGATTTCCTTTATAGTGCCAGTAAAACATTGCCGGATCTGATTTCAACTTGCAACAGCCTAACTTTAACAAAACTGACCTTACCAAAAAGTACCAGATTCGAGACGTGTCATTCAATCCATATACACATTTGTTCAACTTCCAGGGTACCCCTTCTGTGTTAGCTGCCTCTTTAGGAGGACGGAGAAAAATGTCTCTCTGGAGCTGATGTCCTGCAAAAAGGCAGCTTTTATAGTCCAATACAGCACAATTGAAGGATTCTGCAACCTCATTCTGCACCCTCATTACCGGTATAAAACTGCTTGTTAATAGGACAATGCCTTCTTTCTGGTCACTATCTTTTTCCTCTTCTGACTCTTCGTGTCATGTGTCGCTTCAAACACTCTATTACAACGTGTTGGACAGTTGAAAGCATAATGGTATTGAGAGTCACAACAAAAACATCGATTTATCATACCCCGGGCATTTCTGGGGTTCATCTTCCTATTGTAGGTTCTAACTTGGTTTCTGTCTTCATAATTTCCGGGTCCCAATCTCCTTCTATAGTCTTGGAACCTGTTTGTAGCCGTGCGATTTCGCCATCCTGTTCGTAGTGTATCTTCCATATTTTGTTTTATTGCAGACTGACCTACTTAGGTTATCAGAGCCATCGGGATCGAATGTTTACCCAGAAACTTTTTTAAAGCTACAGTCATCTGATCGAATAAGGTATCCTTATCCGCAAACTGAACTCCTGTCAAAACCAGGAGCCTATCCATGTTGCTCACTCTAGCACAGTCAAGTAATTCTGGTCGCCACACTACCAGAAGGATGTGGAGGCTTTAGAGATGGTGCAGAAGAGATTTACCAGAATGTTGCCTGGTATGGAGGGCATTAGCTATGAGGAGCGGTTGAATAAACTCGGTTTGTTCTCACTGGAACGAAGGAGGTTGAGGGGCGACCTGATAGAGGTCTACAAAATTATGAGGGGCATAGACAGAGTGGATAGTCAGAGGCTTTTCCCTGGGGTAGAGGGGTCAATTACTAGGGGGCATAGGTTTGAGGTCAGAGGGGCAAGGTTTAGAGTAGACGTACGAGGCAAGTGTCTTACGCAAAGGGTAGTGGGTGCCTGGAACCCGCTACCGGAGGAGGTGGTGGAAGCAGGGACGATAGGGACATTTAAGGGGCATCTTGACAAATACATGAATAGGATGGGAATAGAGGGATACGGACCCAGGAAGTGTAGAAGATTGTAGTTTAGTCGGGCAGCATGGTCGGCATGGGCTTGGAGGGCCGAAGGGCCTGTTGCTGTGCTGTACATTTCTTTGTTCTTTGTTCTAATTTAAAGGCCAACACAGACTGTGGAAATTCCAGATTGTGTTTCTGCAGCCTTTTATATGGTCTGGCAAATTCCATTATATAGCATTCCATGGAGAAATCCTCTATTTTCCGGAACCTATCAAAATCCGACCATGCTTCATATGCCCTTAAGTCATCCTTTTTATAAATCTTATCCATATAACGTAATGGAGTCTCCAGACCTTCTTCTGAGTCTAACTCTTTCAATTCCAGCTCAGAAAACACTTTGCTTCGGATTTTACTGTCATAAGGTAGAGAAAGAGCCAATGCCATACCTTATTTTCTCTTTCCCAAGGCAGTTACTTTAGTCCACATAACTACTGCATTTCTCCATTGGTCGTACAATCCCCTTTCAGAAA
The DNA here is from genome assembly GCF_047496885.1 of Scyliorhinus torazame. Lineage (NCBI taxonomy): Eukaryota > Metazoa > Chordata > Chondrichthyes > Carcharhiniformes > Scyliorhinidae > Scyliorhinus > Scyliorhinus torazame. Next base: position 76,499,770 of record NC_092707.1, read on the forward strand.
ATAAGGAGGGGGTAGTCATATCCAGCCATCTTTATCCTAGGTTCAGTCATATATCTTCTTTTTTTCTTCTCACTCCTCCTTGGTTTGGTCTGAAAAAGTTGTATCTTTCAACCCTTCACATTTGCACAGCAACCATCCTCTGCAACCATTTGTCAGACATTTAGCTGTGTTGTATAAAGAGTCAAAGGTACTGCTCCTTATACAAACACCTTTATTTCCCTTTAACAGTCTCTGCACAAAACTATATCTGCACATCACCTGACACAAAGGCCACCTGAAGCCTCTTTACATATCAGTGTCAATTATTGGATACATAACATAAATGAGACAACTAATTGGAATGTCTCTTAACCCATTACTTAACAAATGTTATTCCTTTGTTTAAGAAGGGTAGCAAGGATAATCCGGGGAACTACAGGTGGGTGAACCTTACGTCAGTGGTAGGGAAATTACTGGAGAGAATTCTTCGAGACAGGATCTACTCCCATTTGGAAGCAAGTGGACGTATTAGCGAGAGGCAGCACGGTTTTGTGAAGGGGAGGTCGTGTCTCACTAACTTGAAAGAGTTTTTCGAGGAAGTCACAAAGATGATTGATGCAGTTAGGGCAGTGGATGCTGTCTATATGGACTTCAGTATGGCCTTTGACAAGGTCCCTCATGGCAGACTGGTACAAAAGGTGAAGTCACACGGGATCAGAGGTGAGCTGGCAAGATGGATGCAGAACTGGCTAGGTGATAGAAGGCAGAGGGTAGACTTCCGGTTGCGGCTATGTGGAACTAAGTCGCACATTCGGCAGCTCCCGCAAAAAACAGACTTTTGTGCTCTTTTCAGGGCCCCCAACGGATTTCTTTGACGTTTCCCGCGGTGGGAAGGAGAGTACAATAGTTCCCCGACAGTATATGGCTTTTACCAGGAGCGGGGTGGTGGTGGACCCGAAGAAGGTGCGAGGGAAGAAGAACAAAATGGCGGTGGGCGGGGACAAGGCAGCGTGGATGCAGTGGGCGCAGGAGCAACAGGAGGTTATCCAGCGGTGCTTCAGGGAGATTAAAGCGGACCTGCTTGAGCCGATGAAGGCTTCTATCGATAAGCTGCTGGAGACACAGACGGCCCAGGGGGTGGCGATCTGCGAGGCCTGACAAAAGATCTCTGACAACGAGGACGAGATCTTAGGCCTGGCGGTAAAGGAGGAGGCGCACGAGGCGCTCAACAAGAAATGGTAGGAGCGGTTCGAGGAGATGGAGAATCGGTCGAGGCGGAAGAATTTGTGGATTCTGGGCCTCCCGGTGGGGCTGGAGGGGCCGGACGTGGGGGCCTATGTGGTCACTATGTTGAACTCGCTGATGGGAGCGGGGTCCTTCCAGGGGCCCCTGGAGCTGGAAGGGGCCCATAGAGCGCTGGCGAGGAGGCCCAAGGCTAACGAGCCTCCGCGGGCGGTGCTGGTGTGGTTTCATCGGTTCGCTGATCGGGAGTGTGTGCTCAGGTGGGCCAAGAAGGAGAGGAGCAGCAGGTGGGAGAATGCAGAGGTTCGAATATACCAGGACTGGAGTGCGGAGGTGGCGAAGAGGAGGGCTGGGTACAATCGAGCGAAGGCGGTGCTGCAGAGGAAGGGGGTGACGTTTGGCATCTTGCAGCCGGCGCGACTGTGGGTCACCTACAAGGACCGGCACCATTATTTTGAGTCTCCGGAGGAGGCGTGGGCCTTTGTTCAGGCCGAAAAGTTGGACACAGATTGAGGGTCGGGATGGGCTTTTGGGGATTGTGGTTGATATGTTACTTTCTCAGGGGGGGTCCTTTGCTCATGTTTTTTCTTTTTTCTTTCTGGTTCGGTGAGGGTGGTTAGGGTGGGTTGGGCACTGTTTTGGTTGGGTTGGTTGGGGGGGCTCTTGGAGGGGGGGTAAGCAAATGGAACAGGGGTGGATGGCCGGCAGAGAGATGGGGCCCCGCGGGGGAGGGGGAGGCCCGAGTCGAGGGTGAGGGGACTGGGCCTGTAAAAGGAGCTGCTTCAGAGGTGGTGGGGCCGGGTAGGTAGAAAGCGCGGGCTTTTTCCCGCGCTGAAGACTGGAGGGGGCGTGGCCGGGGTGGGGAAGCGAGGGCTGTTTCCCGCACTTGGGATGGAAGGGGGAGGAAGAGAGCCTGCGGATGGGGAATGGAAGAGAAGGTGTGTCACACAATGGGAGGAGTCGAAGGAGAGGCGGGAGTGGCCGGGGTCAGCAGGAGTCAGCTGACTTGCGGAAGTGCAATAGGGGGAGTAAAGCAGCTAGGATGGGTCCGAGCCCGGTGGGGGTGGGGGGTGGGGGGGGGTGGGGAAAAATCAAGTTGCTGCTGCTATGGTCAAGGGGGAACTGGAGCGAGTGGGGGGGGGGTTGAGACAGGGTTCTGCCGCCGTGGGGAACGGGCCGGGCGTGGGGTGCGGGCGCGTGGCTGGCCGAGGAGGAGTTATGGCTAGTCAGCGGGGGAGGGGGGCAGGTAGCCCCCTGATCCGGCTGATAACCTGGAACGTAAGGGGACTGAACGGGCCGGTCAAGCGGGCCCGCGTGTTCGTGCACCTGAAGGGGCTGAAGGCAGATGTGGTTATGCTCCAGGAGACACACTAGAAGGTGGCAGACCAGGTAAGATTGAGGAAAGGGTGGATAGGTCAGGTGTTTCATTCGGGGCTGGATGCCAAAAATCGAGGGGTGGCGATCTTGGCGGGAAAGAAGGTGTAATTCGAGGCGTCGAGCATTGTGGCAGACAATGCCGGTAGGTACGTAATGGTAAGTGGTAAGCTGCAGGGAGAGAGGGTGGTACTGGTCAATATGTATGCCCCGAACTGGGACGATGCGGGTTTTATGCGGCGCATGTTGGGTCGGATCCCAGACTTGGAAGTGGGGGGCCTGATAATGGGGGGAGACTTTAACATGGTGTTGGATCCGGCACTGGATCGCTCCAGGTCTAGGACGGGTAGGAAGCCGGCGGCGGCTAAAGTGCTCAGGGGGTTTATGGACCAGATGGGAGGGGTGGACCCTTGGAGATTTGCAAGGCCGGGGGCTAGGGAATTTTCATTCTTCTCGCATGTTCATCAGGCTTATTCCCGGATCGACTTTTTTATTATGAGCAGGGCGCTGATAGCAAGAGTAGAGGATACCGAGTACTCGGCGATAGCCATTTTGGATCACGCCCTGCATTGGGTGGACTTCGAGCTGGGGGAGGAGAGGGACCAGCGCCCGTTGTGGCGCTTGGAGGGTGGGCTGTTGGCAGAAGAGGAGGTGAGTGAGCGGGTCCGAGGAAGCATAGAGAGGTACCTGGAGGCCAACGATAACGGGGAGGTACGAATGGGGGTGGTATGGGAGGCGCTGAAGGCGGTGGTTAGGGGAGAGCTGATCTCCATTAGGGCCTACAAGGAGAGGAGGGAGCAGAGGGAGAGGCTGGTGGGGGAGATGGTGAGGGCAGACAGGAGGTATGCGGGGGTGCCTGAGGAGGGACTGTTGAGGAAGAGGCGCAGCCTCCAGGCCAAGTTCGAACTGGTGACCACCAGGAAGGCGGAGGTGCAGTGGAGAAAGGGCCCAGGGGCGATTTATGAGTATGGGGAAAAGGCAAGCCGGATGCTGGCGCATCAGCTTTGGAAGCGTGACGCAGCTAGGGAGATCGGGGGAGTTAAGGACAGGGGAGGGAGTGTGGTGCGGAGTGGGGTTGGCATCAATGGGATCTTCAGGGACTTTTATGAGGAATTGTATCGGTCCGAGCCCCCACTGGAGGAGGAAGGGATGGGCCGCTTTCTGGACCAATTGAGGTTTCCAAAGGTGGAGGAGGGACTGGTGGCGGGATTGGGGGCCCCGATTGGGCTGGAGGAGCTGACCAAAGGGATGGGGAGCATGCAGGCGGGGGAGGCACTGGGGCCGGACGGTTTCCCGGTCAAATTCTATAAAAAATATATAGACCTGTTGGGCCCGTTGCTAGTTAGGACCTTCAATGAGGCAAGGGGGGGGGGGGGCTTTGCCCCCGACGATGTCCCGGGCACTGATCTCCTTGATCCTGAAGTGGGACAAGGATCCCCTGCAATGTGAGTCTTACAGGCCGATTCCGTTGCTAAACGTAGATGCCAAGGTGCTGGCGAAGGTCTTAGCCATGAGGATTGAGGATTGTGTGCCGCAGGTCATCCACGAAGACCAGACGTGGTTCGTGAAGGGGAGGCAGTTGAACGCGAATGTGCGGAGGCTTCTGAACGTTATCATGTCACTGGCGAGGGAGAGGGAGGCGGAGATAGTGGTGGCGATGGACGCTGAGATCCTCTTGGAAGGAGCGACCACAATATGGTGGAATTTAAAATACAGTTGGAGGATGACAAGGTAAAATCAAACACTAGTGTTTTGTGCTTAAACAAAGGCGATTACAATGGGATGAGAGAAGAACTAGCTAAGGTAGACTGGGAGCAAAGACTTCATGGTGAAGCAGTTGAGGAACAGTGGAGAACCTTCCGAGCAATCTTTCACAGTGTTCAGGAAAGGTTCATACCGACAAAAAAGAAAGACGGTAGAAAGGGGAAAAATCGACCGTGGATATCTAAGGAGGTGAGGGAGAGTATCGAATTGAAGGAAAAAACATACAAAGTGGCAAAAATTAGTGGGAGACTAGAGGACTGGGAAGTCTTTAGGGGACAACAGAAAGCTACTAAAAAAGCTATAAAGAAGAGTAAGGTAGACTATGAAAGTAAACTTGCTCAGAACATAAAAGCAGATAGTAAAAGCTTCTACAAATATATAAGACAAAAAAGAGTGGCTAAGGTAAATATTGGTCCTTTGGAAGATGAGAAGGGAGATTTAATAATAGGAGACGGGGAAATGGCTGAGGAGCTGAACAGGTTTTTTGGGCCAGTCTTCACAGTGGAAGACACAAATAACATGCCAGTGACTGATAGAAATAAAGATATGATAGGTGAGGACCTTGAGATGATTGTAATCACTAAGGAGGCAGTATTGGGCAAGCTAATGGGGCTAAAGGTAGACAAGTCTCCTGGCCCTGATGGGATGCATCCCAGAGTGTTAAAAGAGATGGCTAGGGAAATTGTAAACGCACTAGTGATAATTTATCAAAATTCGCTAGACTCTGGGGTGGTCCCAGAGGATTGGCAAGCAGCAAACGTGACACCACTGTTTAAAAAAGGAGGTCGGCAGAAAGCGGATAATTATAGGCTGGTAAGCTTAACTTCGGTTGTAGGGAAACTGCTGGAATCTATCATTAAGGAGGAAATAGCGGGGCACCTGGAGGGAAATTGTCCCATTGGGCAGACGCAGCATGGGTTCATAAAGGGTAGGTCGTGTCTGACTAATTTGGTAGAATTTTTTGAGGACGTTACCAGTGCAGTAGATAACGGGGAGCCAATGGATATCTGGATTTCCAGAAAGCTTTTGACAAGGTGCCACACAAAAGGTTGCTGCATAAACTAAAGATGCATGGCATTGAGGGTAAAGTGGTAGCATGGGTAGAGGATTGGTGAACTAACAGAAAGCAGAGAGTGGGGATAAATGGGTGTTTCTCTGGTTGGCAACCTGTAACTAGTGGGGTCCCTCAAGGATCAGTGTTGGGCCCGCAGTTGTTCACAATTTACATAGATGATTTGGAGTTGGGAACCAAGTGCAATGTGGCAAAGTTTGCAGACGAGTGGTAAAGCAAAAAGATGAGTGGTAAAGCAAAAAGTGCAGAGGATACCGGAAGTCTGCAGAAGGATTTGGATAGGTTAGGTGAATGGGCTAGGGTCTAGCAGATAGAATTCAATGTTGCCAAGTGTGAGGCTATCCATTTTGGGAGGAATAACAGCAGAATGGATTATTATTTAAACGGTAAGATGTTAAAACATGCTGCTGTGCAGAGGGACCTGGGTGTGCTGGTGCACGAGTCGCAAAAAGTTTGTGTGCAGGTGCAACAGGTGATTAAGAAGGGTAATCGAGTTTTGTCTTTCATTGCTAGAGGGATGGAGTTCAAGACTAGGGAGGTTATGCTGCAATTGTATAAGGTGTTGGTGAGGCCACATCTGGAGTATTGTGTTCAGTTTTGGTCTCCTTACCTGAGAAAGGACATATTGGCACTGGAGGGAGTGCAGAGGAGATTCACTAGGTTGATCCCAGAGTTGAGGGGATTAGATTATGACGAGAGGTTGAGTAGACTGGGACTGTACTCATTGGAGTTTAGAAGGATGCGGGGGGATCTTATTGAAACATATAAAATTATGAAATGAAAAATGAAATGAAAATCGCTTATTGTCACAAGTAGGCTTCAATGAAGTTACTGTGAAAAGCCCCTAGTCGCCACATTCCGGCGCCTGTTCGGGGAGGCTGGTACGGGAATTGAACCATGCTGCTGGCCTGCCTTGGTCTGTTTTAAAAGCCAGTGATTTAGCCCAGTGAGCTAAACCAGCTCCTAAATTATGAAGGGAATAGATGGGATAGATGCGTCAGGTTGTTTCCACTGGTCGGGGAAAGCAGAACTAGGGGGCATAGCCTCAAAATAAGGGGAAGTAGATTTAGGACGGAGTTTAGGAGGAACTTCTTCACCCAAAGAGTTGTGAATCTCTGGAATTCCTTGCCCAGTGAAGCAGTTGAGGCTCCTTCTTTAAACGTTTTTAAGAAAAAGATAGATACCTTTCTAAAGAATAAAGGGATTCGGGGATATGGTGTACGGGCCGGAGAGTGGAGCTGAGTCCACAAAGATCAGCCATGATCTCATTGACTGCCAGAGCAGGCTCGAGGAGCCAGATGGCCTACTCCTGTTCCTAGTTCTTATGTTCTTATGAGAAAGCCTTCGATAGGGTAGAGTGGGGGTACCTGTGGGAGGTTCTAAAGAGGTTTGGGTTTGGGGAGGGGTTTGTCAGGTGGGTTAGGCTGTTGTATGAGGTCCCGATGGCAAGTGTGGCCACAAACAGGAGGAGGTCTGAGTACTTTTGATTGCACCGAGGGACGAGGCAGGGGTGTCCCCTGTCCCCCCTGCTCTTCGCACTGGCGATTCAACCCCTGGCTATGGCACTGAGGGAGTCGAGGAACTGGAGGGGGTTGGTGTAGGGTGGGGAGGAGCATAGGGTGTCGCTCGATGCGGACAACTTGCTGCTGTATGTGGTGGACCAGGTGGGGGGTATGCCGGAGGTAATGAGGATCCTCAGGGAATTCGGGGATTTCTCGGGGTATAAGCTCAACATGGGGAAGAGCGAGCTGTTCGTGGTTCACCCAGGGGACCAGGAGAGGGGGATTGGCGAGCTCCCACTAAAAAGGGCGGAGAGGAGCTTCAGGTATTTGGGGGTCCAGGTGGCTAGGAGCTGAGGGGCCCTGCATAGGCTTAATTTCACAAGGCCGGTGGAGCAAATGGAGGAGGAGTTCAAGAGGTGGGACGCGTTGCTGCTGTCCTTGGCTGGTAGGGTGCAGTCAGTCAAAATGACGGTGCTCCCAAGGTTTTTGTTCCTGTTCCAGTGCCTCCCCGTGTTTATCCCGAAGGCCTTTTTTAGGCGGGTCAACAGGAGTATAATGGGGTTTGTGTGGGGGCGAGGGACTCCGAGGGTGAGAAGGGTGTTCCTGTGCGGAGTAGAGATAGAGGGGGGCTGCCGCTGCCCAACCTCTGTGGATACTACTGGGCCGCCAATGCGACGATGGTGCGCAAGTGGGTGATGGAGGGGGAGGGGGCTGCATGGAAGAGGCTGGAGACGGCGTCTTGTGTGGGTACGAGTCTGGGGGTGCTGGCAACGGCGCCGCTGCCATTCCCTCCAAGGAGGTATACCATGAGCCCGGTGGTGGCGGCTGCCCTCAAAATCTGGGGGCAGTGGAGGCGGCACAGGGGGGAAGTTGGTGCTTCGGTGTGGACCCCAATACGGGGGAACCACCGGTTCGTCCCAGGGAGAACAGATGGAGGGTTTTCGGGGTAGCACAGGGCAGGGATACGAAGGTTGGAGGACCTGTTTGTGGACGGGAAGTTTGCGAGCCTGGGTGAGCTGGAGGAGAAGTATGGGCTCCCCCCCCGGGGACCACCTTCAGGTACTTACAGGTAAGGGTGTTTGCCAGGCGGCAGTGGTGGAATTCCCGCGGCTGCTGCCACGCACAGTACAGGACAGGGTGCACTCGGCGGGGGGGGGGGGGGGGGGGGGGAGATCTCAGAAACTTACCAAGTGATGCAGGAGGAGGAGGAGGCCTCGGTGGTGGAGATGAAAGGTAAGTGGGAGGAGGAGTTGGGAGAGGAGATTGAGGAAGAGACGTGGGCAGATGTGCTAGGGAGGGTGAACTCTTCCTCATCGTGCGCGAGGCTCAGCCTCATACAGTTTAAGGTGCTGCACAAGGCACACATGACCGGGACAAGGATGAGCCGGTTCTTTGGGGGCGAGGACAGATGTGCTAGGTGATTGGGGAGTCCAGCGAATCACACCCATATGTTCTGGGCATGCCCAGCGCTGGAGGAATTTTGGAGGGGTGTAGCGAGGACGGTGTCGAGGGTGGTAGGTTCCAGGGTCAAGCCGGGCTGGGGGCTCGCAATATTTGGGGTGGCAGAGGAGCCGGGAGTGCAGGAGGCGAAAAAGGCCGGTATTCTGGCCTTTGCATCCCTGGTAGCCCGGCGGAGGATTCTTCTTCAGTGGAAGGATGCGAGGCCCCCAAGCATGGAATCCTGGATCAACGATATGGCGGGGTTTATTAAGTTGGAGAGGGTGAAATTCGCCTTGAGAGGGTCAGTACAAGGGTTTAGGCGGTGGCAACCGTTCCTGGCAGAACTGTAGACATTGATCAATGGCAGCAGCAACTCGGTGGGGTGAGGGGGGGTGTTTACTTTATTTTTGTTTTAGTTATTTACACGGGGGGGGTCTGAGGGGGTGTATATATTTGTTGTGTTAAGTCGGGGTGTGAATGTTAATTTATTATTTATGTACAGGGGGAGGGGGGTATGGAGGGTTGCTTTTTTGGACTGTGTTTTGTACTTAACCCTGTTGGAGTCCTTTTTCATTTTGCTATTGATATTTTATGAAAACCTTAATAAAAATTATTTAAAAAAAAAAAGAAGGCAGAGAGTAGCAATGGAAGGGTGCTTTTCTGATTGGAGGGCTGTGACTAGTGGTGTTCTGCAGGGATCAGTGCTGGGACCTTTGCTGTTCGTAGTATGTATGAATGATTTGGAAGAAAATGTAACTGGTCTGATTCATAAGTTTATGGACGACACAAAGGTAGGTGGAATTGCGGATAGCGATGAGGACTGTCAGCGGATACAGCAGGATTTAGATCATTTGGAGACTTGGGCGGCGAGATGGCAGATGGAGTTTAATCTGGACAAATGTGAGGTCATGCATTTTGGAAGGTCTAATACAGGTTGGGAATATACAGTGAATGGTAGAACCCTCAAGAGTATTGACAGTCAGAGAGGTCTAGGTGTACAGGTCCACAGGTCACTGAAAGTGGCAACACAGGTGGAGAAGGTAGTCAAGAAGGCATACGGCATGCTTGCCTTTATTGGTCAGGACATTGAGTATAAAAATTGACAAATCATATTGCAGCTGTATAGAACCTTAGTTAGGCCACACTTGGAGTATAGTGTTCAATTCTGGTCGCCACACAACCACAATGATGTGGAGGCATTGGAGAAGTTGCAGAAGAGATTTACCAGGTTGTTGCCTGGTATGGAGGGCATTAACTATGAGGAGAGGTTGAATAAACTCAGTTTGTTCTCACTCGAACGACGGAGGTTGAGGGGCGACCTGAGAGGTCTACAAAATTATGAGGAGCATAGACAGAGTGGATAGTCAGGCTTTTTCCCAGGGTAGAGGGGCCAATTACTAGGGGGCATAGGCTTAAGAGGAGATGTACGAGGCAAGTTTCTTACACAGAGGGTAGTGGGTGCCTGGAACTCGCTGCCGGAGGAGGCGGTGGAAGCAGGGACGATAGTGACGTTTAAGGGGCGTGTTGACAAATACATGAATAGGATGGGAATAGAGGGATACGGACCTCGGAAGTGGAGAAGATTTTAGTTTAGACGGGCAGCATGGTCGGTGCAGGCTTGGAGGGCCGAAGGGCCTGTTCCTGTGCTGTACTTTTCTTTGTTCTTTTGTTCTTTGTTCTTTGAGGCTGACGGCGGTTTCGCGCTGAATCGGCATTCTCCGGACCCCAGAAATCGCTGGAATCGCAGCACTCGCGCGGCCCAGAAGTACAGTATGCATCTCAATATCTGCCTTGACGACCATTTCTGTGCCTCGGATGGGCCGATTTCCCGACGGCGTGTTTCTAATGTCCTATTAAAAATCGTGAAGCTGACGTGCTGGCTGACGCGGCTGCGAGAGGAGGTAGGAGGTGGCTTGGGGGACTGCGGGCTCCTGTATCGGACACCGGCCATGCTTTCTGCAGGGTGGGTGGGGGCCCTGCCAGGTATGGGGGAGGGGCGGGGAAGGGGGGTACAGTCCGAGCAGCCGCGCAACCTCCAACAGAACAGGGGCATTGCCCACATACTTAGTGCCATAACGGTGGCCATCTTGCAGGCCACCCACCTTGGTCCCTTGTGGACGCAGCGAAAATGGCCGTATTTGCACCCCCCCCCCCTTCCCATGGCCACCAAACTCAACCAGTGGCACCCACCGGCGTTCCACCCAGGGCCACACCTACGGCAGCCCCTGGTGAGGGCAGTGCCATCAAACAGCCCTGGCAGCATGGACGGGCGCCAGGAGCGGGGGTACCGACAGGGCCGGGTGTGTGTGGGGGGGGGGGGCGTGGGTCGCATGCGTGGCTTGAACGCGTGGTGACATCCAGGGCCACTGTGCAGCCCATGGTACTTGGTTGTGCACGGGTATATGTGCCATGATGACATGTTTTCCTCTCACACCCTGCAGATAATTATGGCATTCGGTCATCAACCAGCGATGTTGGTCGTCGTGGCGGCAGCTGCTGCCCTGCATGCACCCCTGTGACGGCGTGAGCGGTTGCGGCTCAGAGAGGCGGTGGAGGCTGCAGCAGAGGAGCAGGCTACAGAGGGGCAAGTGGCAGCTGCTCATGCTGGATGGCGGGCTGTCCAACAGGGCGAGGAGGAGGAGATGGTGCCAAGGAAGCGGTGGATGTGGCCACGCGTCTACCATGACCACATGTCCTTTGAGGACCTCCCGGACTGGGCATGCAGGAGGAGACTGCAGATGAGCATGGAAACTGTCAAACATATCGGCCACATGGTGGCGCACCTGGCACCGCATGGGAATGGGGGATGACACCGCTCCAGTCGCTGAGTGGGGACCTGTCCCGCATCTCCCAGACATCGGTGCACAGGTGCATCCGTGCCGTTACGGACGTCTTGTGTGCACTTGCGGACCGGTACATCCAGTACCCAGTGGACTGCACCCACCAGGATGTCCGGGCAGCGGGGTTCGCTCCCGTCGCCGGGATGCCCTGGGTCCAGGGGGTAATCGATGGGGTGCATGTCGCCCTGCGGCCACCGGCGGATAACAGGCCGTTGTTCACGAACAGGAAGGGGTACCACTCCATGAATATTCAGGTGGCCTGTGACCAACAGATGCGGCTCCTGCGCATCGGCACCCGGTACCCAGGCATGTACATGACTCCGTCATACTGGCACAATCTGTGAAACCCCCCCGCCCCACCCCCCCAAGCTGCGGGGCTGGTTGCTGGGAGACAGTGGTTACCTGTTGCTGGTCGTGGCTGATGATGCCTATACGGAGGCCACAAACCAACGCGGAGCACCGCGACAATGATTCCCATTGTGCGACTGATGCACGATCAATGACCACTAAAGCGAGGTTGTAGTCCAACTGAAGGCTTTAATAAGCTAGATGTTTCTGCCAGCAGCTCAGGTACAGAATGAGGGCTGCTGGGGCAGCACGGGTTCTTATATCCTGCCTATCAGAGCGGAGCTATCATACACTCTAACCAATAGAAAGCATACAGTTTCCACCAATGGTGCTTTAGCCTATCAGGTCCCATAATACTTATAATACCACATTCACCCCCTGTTACAAAAAGAATCCGGCAGGGGTGGTGGCCAGAAACTACAAAACATAGCAACATGGTATAATTAGTTATGGAGGTCCCGTAATACCTCCGTACAGTGTTTAGTAACTATTTACAAGTCTGGTAGCTATGTACATTTGATGGTTTATATTTACAGATTACAGTTAAAATGAAGCAATCAGTTGATCAAGGGCCCTGGTCGTCCTCTGTGATCGTCGGAGCTTCGGTGGTGACGCCGGTGGAGGCTCGGGCGTCTGTGACTCCGGGAGTGTGGCTTCGATCTCCATGGCAGCTTTGTCACCCCTAGACGGCGCTGGTGGGAATAACGGCTGACCTGGGAAGGGAGCGCCTGCGGGGGGCGTCGGTGGGTGTGGGAGCCTAGACGGGGGCGGCGGAAGGACTGATCCTCCTGCAAGGTGCTGCGGTGGAGGGGTGGCTGAGACTGGTGGCTGGAATGTGCGTGGGGTTCCGGCGGGCGCCAGGTCCACGTAGGCGTACTGGGGGTTAGCATGGAGCAGATGGACCCTCTCGACCAACGAGTCCGACTTGTACGCCCACACGTGTTTTCGGAGCAGGATGGGATCAGGTGCTGCCAGCCAGGTCGGGATCGAGGTCCCCGAGGAGGACTTCCTAGGGAAGACAAGGAGACGTTCGTGAGGTGTCTGATTGGTGGTCGTACAAAGCAGTGACCGGATGGAGTGGAGGGCATCCGGGAGGACGTCTTGCCAGCTGGGAGGTTCCTGGACCATAGGGCCAGTAGGAAGGTCTTCCAGACCGTCCCGTTCTCCCTCTCTACCTGTCCGTTACCCCGGAGGTTGTAACTGGTCGTCCTGCTCCATGGTACTTGGTTGTGCACGGGTATATGTGCCATGATGACATGTTTGACATATGTGTGCCCTTGCTGAGCAGGAATTGACGCAGTTCGTCGCTCATAAAGGAGGACCCCCTATCACTGTGAATGTAAGCGGGGAACCCGAACAGTGCAAGGATGCTATGGAGGGCCTTTTTGACGGTGGTTGCGGTCATGTCGGGGCAGGGGATGGCGAATGGGAACCGGGAGTACTCATCACTCACGTTCAGGAAGTACGTGTTGCGGTCGGTGGAGGGGAGGGGGCCTTTGAAGTCCATGCTGAGGCGTTCAAAGGGACGGGAAACCTTTATCAGGTGAGCTTTCTCTGGCCGGTAAAAGTGCGGTTTGCACTCCGCGCAGATTTGGCAGTCCCTGGTGGCTGTCCTGACCTCCTCGATGGAGGAGGGCAGGTTGCAGATCTTGATGAAGTGGAAAAATCGAGTGACTCCTGGGTGGCAGAGGTCCTCGTGGAGGGCTCGGAGGCGGTCCACTTGTGCGGTGGCACAGGTGCCGCAGGACAAGGCGTCAGGAGGCTCATTTAGCTTCCCGGGACGATACAAGAACTCGTAGTTGTAGGTGGAGAGTTCGATCCTCCATCACAAGATCTTGTCATTCTTTATCTTGCCCCGCTGTGCATTATCAAACATGAAAGCCACTGACCATTGGTCAGTGAGGAGAGTGAATCTCCTGCCGGCCAGGTAATGCCTCCAATGTCGCACAGCTTCTACTATGGCCTGGGGAGTGGCGGATTTCGGAAGCATGGAGGGTATGGGAGAAGAAAGCCTCGGGTCTGCCCGTTTGGTTGAGGGTGGCCGCCAGAGCTACGTCGGATGCATCGTTCTCGACCTGGAAGGGGACGGACTCGTCGATGGCTTGCATCGTGGCCTTTGCAATGTCTGCTTTGATGCGGCTGAAGGCCTGGCGGGCCTCTATCGACAGGGGGAAAACTGTGGACTGGATCAAGGGATGGGCCTTGTCCGCGTAGTTGGGGACCCACTGAGCATAGTAGCTAAAAATCCCTAGGCAGCGTTTGAGGGCCTTGGAGCAGTGAGGGAGGGGGAACTCCATAAGGGGGCGCATGCATTCAGGGTCGGGGCCTATAACTCCATTTCGCACTACGTAGCCGAGGATGGCTAGGCGGTCGGTGCTGAACACGCATTTATCCTTGTTGTATGTAAGGTTAAGGATTTTAGCAGTCTGGAGAAATTTTCGGAGGTTGCTGTCATGGTCCTGCTGGTCGTGGCCGCAGATGGTGACATTATCGAGATACGGGAATGTTGCCCTTAAACCGTACCGGTCAACCATTCGGTCCATCTCGCGCTGGAAGACCGAGACCCCGTTGGTGACACCGAAGGGAACCTTTAAGAAGTGATAGAGCTGCCCATCTGCCTTGAAGACAGTGTATTTGCGGTCACTAGTACGGATGGGGAGCTGGTGGTAGGCGGACTTGAGATCCACCGTGGAGAAGACCTTATAATGCGCAATCCTGTTTACCAGGTCGGATATGCGGGGGAGAAGGTACGCGTCCAGCCGCATGATGCACAATCAATTACTATTAAAACGAGGTAGTAACATAACTGAAGGCTTTAATAGACTAGAACTGTTCCCCAGCAGCTTCGGTACAGAAATGAGGGCTGCTGGGACGGCACCGGTTCTTATACCCCGCCCATCAGGGCGTAGCTACATACAAAACAACCAATGGTAAACTCCTAGGTTTAACCAATGGTCTTCAGCCTCTCGGGTACTGCAATACCTGATAATACCACATTCACCCCCTGTTAAAAAAGAGTCTAGCGGGGGGGGTGGCCAGTGGTTACAATTGCATTTAACATGGTATGATCAGATATGGAGGTACCGTGATACCTCCTTACAGGGTTGTAGAGAATATTTACAATTGTGGAAGATATATACATTCAGTGTTTATTTACAGTTACAGGTCGGTTATACGGAAGCAATCGGTCGGTCGGGTGGCTTGGTCGTCCTCCTGGATCATCTGAGCCTCGATGGTGATTCCGGTGGGGGTCCGGACATCTGCGACTCCGGGAGCGTGGCTTTGGCCTCCATGGCAGCTTTGTCACCCCTAGACGGCGCTGGTGGGGCAAACGGTTGACAAGAGAGGGGGGTGCCTATAGGGGGCGTCGGTGGGTGAGAGGGCCTAGGCAGGGGTGGCGGGAGAACTGACCCTCCTGTGAGGTGCTGTGGAGAGGGGTGGGGGGGTTCAGGTGCGCATGGGATTCCGGCGGGCGCCAGGTCCCGTAGGGAGACCATATCTTGCCGGCCGTCCGGGAACGCCACGTAGGCGTACTGGGGGTCAGCATGCAGCATGTGGACCCTCTCGACCAACGGGTCCGACTTGTGCGCCCGCACGTGTTTTCGGAGCAGGATGGGTCTGTTTAGCTTCGCGGGACGATGCAAGATCTCATAGTTGTAGGTGGAAAGTTCTATCCTCCACTGCAAGATCTTGTCGTTTTTAATCGTGCCCCGATGTGCATTATCAAACATGAACGCCACCGACCGTTGGTCAGTGCGGAGAGTGAATCTTCTGCTGGCCAGGTAATGCCTCCAATGTCGCACAGCTTCTACTATGCCCACAGCAGCACCTTCCACTTGGGTGATCACTGCATGCGACCTAACCAGTCCATCACACGGTCCTGTCGAATAGCTGAGTACGGAGTGATGGGGACGATCGGGGGAGGAGGGGGCTACACGGTTCACCCACTGGGCCTCACTCGTCCACCACCCCTCACCCCCAGTGCCCATCACTGACCGCCCCACCCCCACACCCATCAGACAGAGCACCATGGCTGGTTTCAACGGTGTGAACATGTTTATTCTGAACAATTGTATACAATCTGTGCCCTGGCCCCTATATATAAGCTGTGCCTTGCACCTGTGCCAACTTAACTGGTGTCTAACTTTCTGGCCTTATGGTCCTTACCACTACACCTTTGTGTTTCCCCAGACGGTACAGCAGGAGTGGAGGCAGCCAGCTGTGACTCCTGCCCTGCGACGAGGGTCCCCGTTGGCGCATGTCTCCAGGGGCAGCCTGGCCTGGATGGACCTGGCTGCTCCTCGAACGTCCCAGTTGGCATGGTGCCACCCTGTTCTGCCCACTGCCCACCAGATGCACCAGGGACAGGAGGGGGAGAGTCCGAGGTGCTGCGGTGTTCCGGGAACTCCCCTGCAGGAGTCACCCGCATGGGCCCCGTCACTTCCTCCTCCATCGGGGTGCCTGATGGTCCCTTGGCTTCTCCACGGGACGGGGGTGTCAGCGGAGCCATCCCCCGAGACCTCCCCGCTACCTGGCCCTGCCAGTCCTGGAGGCCCGCTCTGGTATCGACAAGGGTCTGAATGTTCGCGGCCATGGAGCACAGGGAGTGGGCCATCTCTGTCTGGGCCTGCACCAAATCTCTTTGCGATTGTGCCACCACCCTCAGGGTCTGTGTCACGTCAGCCAGTGAGTGGGCAACCTCCCTCTGGGACTGGATCACCTCCCTCTGTGTCTTTGCGACACCGGCCAGCACCTGGGCAATGCCGGCGATGGTCTCAGCAATGGCCTGCTGTGACTCTGCCACACTAAGGAGTGCCGCTGCATTCTCCAGCTGGCTCCGGCACATGGTTGCCTGTGAGAGGGCAGCTCTGTCCTGGGCCTTGGCCCCCGCCTGCACAGAATGCCCCAGGCCTTGCAACTGTTGACCCATGTCCGACATCATCGACCCCATTGTCTCCACCGCGGACGCCACCCGTGCGGTTTCGGTTTGGGTGGCATGCATGACCGGGACCACCCCTGCTCCTGCACGCGGATGGACTCCTCCACCTGCCCCTGCAGGTGCTGGAAGTCGGCCGTCATCTCCTCCTCTTGTCGCTGGGTCTCTGACTGCGCCTGCACTATGGGTGGGACTGGATGTTCCAGAAGCTTGGGACCCATCTGGGCAGCAGCTTGTCCCTAGAACTGGCTTGTCCTCTGTCTGTCCAGCCCCTCGGATGCTCCTACCTCCACCTGCTGTACCAGAACAACTGTATGGTGCGCACCAGTGAGTGTCCCAGGAGCCTCTTCACTAATTTTCCCATCCGAGGTGATAATTTATGAGATGGTGGACAGTGTAGGAGATAGCAGTGACGGAAAGTCAGTGTCCTCCTCTGACCCGAATTCCGGGGTCTCATGGGTGTCGGGCAGAGCTGCTGCTGTTCCGGCTGTTCTCCCCGTCAGTGCTCGGCTGTCTGGAGGGGCATTGGCTCTGGCACTGGATGGGGGAGGGGGCCCTGGATGTCCCGGGCCCATCCCTGGCTGGTCCTGCAAGACACAAGACGGCATGTATGGTTAGACAGTGGGGAGGTGGTGAGGGCTGGAGTGAGGGAGGTTGGGTGAGGGGGTTGGGGTCTGGGGTGAGGAGCGTTGGGATGAGGGGGTTTAGGGTATGGGGTGAGGGGGGTTGGGGTGAGAGGGGTTGGGGTGTGGGGAGTTGGGGTGGGCACATATTTGTCATGTAGACTTGCAACCAGGCAGGGGGTCTCACTTCGTGGCGCGCCACCGACCCCTGCGTCGGCGACCTCACTCTCCTCCGGCCCACCGACAATGTCTAGTGCCCTCTGCTCGGGCACGGTGGGGGAAGCAGGCCTGATGGTTCCCCCTCCAGTCTTATCCTGCTCCTGGCGGTTGTGTGCGGCCTTGTCCTGAGGGGTGTGGGAAACACAAACAACGACACTGTTAGACAGTCCAGCACATGCAGCCCAGGGGTTGGGTATCTGTGGCCAGGATACACGGCCTTTGCGGCTGGCATGGGCGTTGGCATGTGGGCCAGGGTGGAGGTCCAGCCATCCTTCTGCGGGGAGGGGAGGGGGTCCGGGTCACATGTGTGTGATGGTAGGGTGCTTGGTGCCAGGGGCACAACGTTGGATACTCACCCTGGCCGCCCTGAGGAGTGCGTGCAGTTTCTTCCTGCACTAGTCTCCAGTCCGGGCCACCTCCCCGACGGCGCTGATGACCGCTCCCATCTCTGCCCAGGCACGGCGAACGACGGCACCTGGTGACCTCCATCCCGACCCGGGGTACAGCACCAGCCTCCTCTCCTCCACGGAGTCAAGGAGGGTCTCCAGTTCGGCGTCCCGGAAACACTGCACTGCTCTCTTTACGGCCATGTTCTCTGCAGCGCTTGTGTGTGGGAGGGGGAGAATGTATTAAGTCCAGCCACGGCGGGGCGCCAATCACGGAACCGGCGAATCGCCCGCTGTTCCTGTAATCATAGCGTGCCATTCCACGTTATGTTTGTGCTAGCCCCTTGGGAGCAGTTGAATCGCTGCAGCAGTGGACCCGATCACAGTTTTCACGATGGCGTCAACACTTAGGCTCCAGAATGGAAAATTCAGCCCAGCGTTTCTTGTTGAAGGAGCCCATGTGCTTCTTTGTGAAGGGCAGTGATGATGTAATTAGATTTGAAAACTTTGGTTCTGTTTTTTCCAATTGGCAGAGATTTCACTATTTTTTCTTTATATTTGCTGATTGGAAATTTTTATACAGCGGACATTATGAATTTTAATTTTCTTATAAATTGGCAGAGGCATCTAGACCAGATTAACTCATTGGGCCCCAAACCGAGGATTTGTTTTAAATACAGATGGATCATGAGTCAAAGCCAACAAGTCTAGTAGCTTCAAGACTTCCAAGACAACTTAATGACAATCGGGGACCTAAAGGCTTTCCCTTTTGTGGAAAGGTTAACTCATCCAGACTTTGCTGTTGCCCTTTGAAGTAAAGTGTTAGTTACACTTAACTTCCATACCAATTGTATGCCTGATAGTGTGACTGTTCTCTTAAAACTACCATGCCGGTAGTTGATCTCGAGATTTAATTGATTAAATAAATTGAGTATGGAAAATAGCAACTCATATAAAAGGGGATGACAAACAATTTTTTAAGTTGACAAATAAAGAGCAATAGATTATCATAGATTATCATAGAATTTAGAGCACCCTACCCAAGGTCAACACCTCCACCCTATCCCCATAACCCAGTAACCCCACCCAACACTAAGGGCAATTTTGGACACTAAGGGCAATTTATCATGGCCAATCCACCTAACCTGCACATCTTTGGACTGTGGGAGGAAACCAGAGCACCCGGAGGAAACCCACGCACACACGGGGAGGATGTGCAGACTCCACACAGACAGTGACCCAAGCCGGAATCGAACATGGGACCCTGGAGCTGTGAAGCAATTAGTCTGTATGGGGTTTTGAGTTTCAAAACCTTCTTGTTTGAAAAGAGGTAAATTAAACATATTCTCAGTTTAAAATATCATCATTTGAATCTGGGATATTTTTATAAAAGTAATATTTGTTTCTTTTGTGTGTTACCCATACTGAGTAAATGCTAACTCATGCAATTAATACACGAACAAGTAAAATCTGCTGCTTTAATTCTATGTACTTAACTGAGAATAGGTTACAAATTAATGACTTTCTGAAAAAGGATAAGAGCTGTTATGTGTTCATGAGTGAGGTGATCTGCAGATGGGGAGATAATGGCCTGTAACTTCCGGCTAGCAGCGGGAAGCCACGGGTCGCCAATTTTAAAAGCAAACTCTGCACACTTACCTGTGCTCCGATAATGCGATGTACCTTCCTTTCCCTTCGGCAGCCTAGGAACTCCAGCGTCCCAGTCTGCGCAGGCTCCAGTGTGGTGCAGGGGGAGTGCAGCCCTGCCCCCTGATGACGTGGCCAACTTGGAAATGCCCATTGAGGGCAGGCATTTAAACAAGAGATTTATATTGAAAACGACATGGGAATGGCATCAATGGGAAACCCCATTGGCCAGCTGCCAGGACGAAGGGTCCCACTGCCGGCGGGGCAAAGTCCCGCCAGTGTCTGGTGGGGCGGAAAATCCCGTCCCATATGTTTTAATTTAGGTTATGGTTGTAAGATTTTAAAAGCACCCCAGGGGTTTTTCCTGTCGCTTTCCTTGTAAGAGCTGATTTTTTTTGTTAGTGTTTATAAAATCACTGCAGTGCAGAAGAAAACCATTCGGCCCATCAAGTCTGCACTGGCACGCCGAAAGAGCACCCTACCCAGACTCACGCCCCGCTCTATCCCCATAATCCCACCTAACCTTTGAACTCTCAAGGGCAATTTAGTAAGGCTAATCCACCTAACCTGCACATCTTTGGACTGTGGGAGGAAACCAAAGCACCTGGAGGAGACGATGGTGGCACAGTGGTCAGCACTGCTCCCTCACAGCGTCGGGGTCATGAATTCATTTCCGGCCTTGGGTGACTGTCTGTGTGGACTTTGTACATTCTCCCCATGGGTGTCTGCGTGGGTTTCCTCTGGGTGCTCTGGTTTCCTCCCACAGTCTAAAGATGTACAAGTTAGGGGGATTGGCCATGCCAAGTCTCCCTTAGTTTACAGGTCAGGTTCCGGAGATAGGGCAGGGAATAGTTTTGCTTTGGCAGTTGGGACTCTTGGGTACACTTTCAGCGGGTCGGTGCAGACTTGATGGGCTGAATGGCCTCCTTCTGCACTGTAGGATTTTTATAGTTCTATCCCATGGTTCTAAGAAACCCATGCAGGCACTGGGAGAATGTACCAACACCACACAGTCACCCAAGGTCCGAATTGAATACAGTTCACTGGTGTTGTGAGGCAGCAGTGCTAACTAGTGTGCCACCGTGTTAAATATGTTTGTGCCTTGTTTACTTCAATTATCTTATTCATTTATAATTATCTCATAATTAAGAAGGACAAAGGAAGCTCTTCAAAGACACCTTGTAGGCTTACCTCAAGAAATGGAACAAAGATTTCAATGCCTGATAGACCTTTGCTCAGAAGTAGGCTTAATTGAAGGAACCTCCTTAATTCTTCAAGAACACCCAATGGTTGGCGATATGGTGGCTCAGTGGTTAGCACTGCTGCCTCAAGGCGCTGCGGACCCAGGTTCGATCCAGGTCACTGTCCATGTGGAGTTTTGATGTTTCAATAAGATATTTGTAGAAGCTTGTAAAGTTTAATATAAAACATTTATTAACAAATATTATTTTATAAATACAAAACTTTGAAACCAGTTAACATTTAACTTAATGTCTGACTTTATCAGCTGAACAGTAACATAAACTACTTCACGTTTACAAATATCTTGGGAAACATTCTCCGGTATCGGCGCGATGTCCGCCGATCGGCGCCAAAAACGGCGCAAATCAGTCGAGCATCGCGCCGCTCCAAAGGTGCGGAATCCTCCGCATCTTGGGGGGCCGAGCCCTAACCTTGAGGGGCTAGGCCCGCGCCGGACTGATTTCCGCCCCGCCAGCTGGCGGAAGTGCCCCGCCAGCTGGCGCGGAAATAACATTGCCGGGCGGCGCATGCACGGGAGTGTTAGCGGCCGCTCACAGCATCCCCGCGCATGCGCTGTGGAGGGAGTCTCTTCCGCCTCCGCCATGGTGGAGACCATGGCGAAGGCGGAAGGAAAAGATTGCCCCCACGGCACAGGCCCGCCCGCGGATCGGTGGGCCCTGATCAAGCAAGAGATCCAGCATCTAAACAAACACACTCCATCCCCTAACAGTGCAAATGTAAACTTTAACTCACTCAGCTCTGCAACTGGCCCCAAATCAATACAGAACGCATTGCAAATAGTGTCCACAAAATGAAAAATAAGAAACTTTTAAAAACATGAACGTTGCAGCAAAGTTCAAAAGTTCTCAGTCCGCCACCAGTCCTTTCCTTTTCGCGAAGTCCTGCGCTTCCTCAGGCGACTCAAAATAAAAATGTTGCTCCTCGTACGTGACACAGAGACGGGCCGGATACAGCAGTCCGAACTTCACCTTTTTCTTTAAAAGGGGCGACCTGATCTAGTTAAACACCGGTCTTCTCCTGGCCACCTCCGCACTCAGGTCCTGATAGATCCGCAGGATACTGTTCTCCTATTTACAGCTCCATGTCTGCTTGGCCCACTGTAAAATACGCTCCTTATCCAAATACCTGTGGAATCTCACCACCATTGCCCTCAGGGGGTCTCCAATTCGCGGCTTCCTCACGAGCGCTCTGTGAGCCTTGTCCACCTCCAAGGGTCGGGAGAATGCCCCATACCCCAGCAGCTTCTCGAACATGCCCGCTATGTATGCCCCAGCATCCTCTCCTTTGGACCTCTCCGGGAGCCCAACAATCCTCAAGTTCTACCGGCGGGACCTATTCTCTAGGTTCTCCCTCTTCTCCAGGAGCCTTTTCTACTGGTGCTCCTCCTGGTCAGCCAGCGCCTTCTCTACTTTCTGGATTGGCCGATCTTGGGCATCCAATCTAAGCTCCAGCCGCGCAAATCCAGTCTCTTTAATCGGGTCCAAGCAGTCCCGCTTCTGCTTGGCGAAGCCCTCCTGGATAACTTGCATCAGCTGCTCCGTTGACCACTGGGTCGACAAGCCAGAGGTCCAGTCATCCGCCATGCTTTCTCCCACTGCAGCTTCAGCCCAAGCCTTCTCTGTCCGTCTGTTTTTGCCTTTGCGAGCACTTCTAGTCCTCCTCTCCATGCACTGATTTGGGAATCCAGTACACAATTGCCTCTATCATCGATTTTTCAAATCAAGTCCGGTAAAATATCGGGGGGAAAGGTCCAAAAGTCTGACCCGAGCGGGAGCCACCAAATGTGCGACTTACTCCTTCATAGCCACCACCGGGAAACCCGGGGCCTCCATTTTCAATGGTGTAGGAACCTCGATTGCAGGTTGAATTGATTTGATTGATATTTTATTGTCACATGTACTTGCACTTTGGAAAAAAGAATAGAGGCATGGACTATTTTCTAAACGGTGACAAAATTCATAATGCTCAAGTGCAAAGGGACTTGGGAGTCCTAGTCCAGGATTCTCTAAAGGTAAACTTGCAGGTTGAGTCCGTAATTAAGAAAGCAAATGCAATGTTGTCATTTATCTCAAGAGGCTTGGAATATAAAAGCAGGGATGTACTTCTGAAGCTTTATAAAGCACTAGTTAGGTCCCATTTAGAATACTGTGAGCAATTTTGGGCCCCACACCTCAGGAAGGACATACTGGCACTGGAGCGGGTCCAGCGAAGATTCACACGGATGATCCCAGGAATGGTAGGCCTAACATACGATGAACGTCTGAGGATCCTGGGATTATATTCATTGGAGTTTAGGAGGTTGAGGGGAGATCTAATAGAAACTTACAAGATAATGAATGGCTTAGATAGGGTGGAGTAGGGAAGTTGTTTCCAGTAGCAGGGGAGACTAGGACCCGGGGGCACAGCCTTAGAATAAAAGGGAGTCACTTTAGAACAGAGATGAGGAGAAATTTCTTCATCCAGAGAGTGGTGGGTCTGTGCAATTCATTGCCACAGAGGGCGGTGGAGGCCGGAACGTTGAGTGTCTTTAAGACAGAAGTT
Organism: Scyliorhinus torazame; assembly: GCF_047496885.1. Taxonomy (NCBI): domain Eukaryota; kingdom Metazoa; phylum Chordata; class Chondrichthyes; order Carcharhiniformes; family Scyliorhinidae; genus Scyliorhinus; species Scyliorhinus torazame. The sequence goes on from NC_092707.1 coordinate 76,522,946, forward strand.
GATAAATTCTTGATTTCTTGAGGAATTAAGGGCTATGGAGAGAGAGCGGGTAAATGGAGTTGAAATCAGCCATGATTGAATGGTGGAGTGGACTCGATGGGCCGAATGGCCTTACTTCCGCTCCTATGTCTTATGGTCTTATGTACCGAAGTACAGTGAAAAGTATTTTTCTGTGGCCAAGGGAATATACACAGTACGTACATAACAGACAAATAAAAAAAATATTGACAAGAGTACATTGACAAATGGTACATCAACAATTATTGATTGGAGAGCAGCATAGGGCCTCGTGAATAGTGTTCTTATAGGGAACAGATCAGTCCGAGGGAGAGTCGTTGAGGAGTCTAGTAGCTGTGCGGAGGAAGCTGTTCCTATGTCTGGATGTGCAGGTCTTCAGACTTCTATATCTTTTGCCTGATGGAAGGGTCTGGAAGAGGTCAAAGACTGGGTGTGAGGGGTCTCTGACAATGCTGTCTGCCTTCCTGAGGCAGTGGGAGGTGTAGACAGAATCAATGGGAGGGTGGCAAGCTTGTGTGATGCATGGAGTACAGTGGTAATCGATGGTGGTGGTTCAGATACCTGCAGTAGGTGATGGCGATTTTGTATGTATTGAGCACTGTATTGAGGCGACCACATAATTGTTTGGCTTTGGGGCATCACTGTGTACCATCACTAGTTTGTTGTGGCCATGTGTAGTTTTGACCTTGACTGTTTGGCAAAGTATGTGAGCATGTTGATCGTAATACTATAGCGTCCCTAGTGTATAAGGTGGCCATTCAGCCCATCGAGTCTTCACTGATCATCCAAAAGAGCACCCTACTTTAGTTTTCTTATAAATTTAGAGTACACAATTCTTTTTTCCATTAAGGGGCAATTTAGCATGTCCAATTCACCTACCCTGCACATCTTTTTGGGTTGCTGGGGTGAGACCAACGGGACAAATGTGCAAACTCCACGTGGACAGTGACCCGGGGCCAGAAATGAACGCGGATCCTCAGCATCGTGAGGAGGCAGTGCTAACCACTGTGCCACCCTGCTGCCCTAGGAGCACTCTACTTAAACCTACGCTCCTGTCCTATCCCCGTAACCCCACCTATCCTGTGGAACCTAAGGAGCAATTTAGCATGGCCAATCCACCTAACTTGCACATCTTTGGACTGATCTGGACCTCTTTAGAACATACAGTGCAGAAGGAGGCCATTCGGCCCATTGAGTCTGCATTGACCCTCTTAAGCCGTCACTTCCACCCTATCCCCATAATCCAATAATCCTTCCTAACCTTTTTTGGTTACTAAGGGCAATTTATCATGGCCAATCTACCTAACCTGCATGTCTTTGGACTGTGGGAGGAAACCGGAGCACCCGGAAGAAACCCACGCAGACACGGGGAGAATGTGCAGACTCCGCACAGTGAGTGACCCAGCGGGAAATCGAACATGGGACCCTGGCACTGTGAAGCCACAGTGCTAGTCACTTGTGCTACCGTGCTGCCCTTAACCATCATCGCTCCTTCATAAGGGCACATCTCACATTGGTTTTAACCTTAGTTTGCAAGAGTGACTTGGCAATGGGAATCGTGATACTGGGGCACCTGGGGAACATTCGTTGGGCTGACAAGGACAGGCAGGCCTTCGACAGAGTTGAATGGGACCACCCCCTCGAGGTACTGGAACGGTTTGGGCTAGGAGCAGGGTTCACTGCCTGGGTGAGGCTCCTGTACAACGCTCCCAAAGTGAGTGTCCAAACTAACACCACCAGCTCTGAATACTTGCAGCTACAAAGAGGCACAAGGCAAAGATGCCCATTGTCCCAGCTCTTATTCGCGCTGGCCATCAAACCCCTGGCGATAGCCTCACTCTATGTGGATGATCTGCTCCTGTATGTCTCAAAACCACAGGAAGGACTGAAGGCAATCATGCAGATCCTGAAAGAGTTCGGAACCTTCTCGGGTTATAAACTCAACCTGGGCAAAGGTGAGGCATTCCCAGTGAACCCAAATGGGGGAGGGACAGAGCTGGAGGGGCTACCGTTTAAAATAGCTCAAAATAGATTCCTGGGGATCCAAATAAACAGAGGCTGGACACAGATCTGCAAGTGGAACCTGACGAGCCTGGTGGAGGAAGTCAAAAAGGACCGACAGAGGTGGGGCGCACTCCCACTCTCCTTGGCGGGGAGAGTGCAGACGATCAAAATGAACGTGCTGCCGAGGTTCCTCTTCCTGTTTAGATCCATACCGATCTTCATCCCCAAGGCCTTCTTCCAAAACGTAGACAGCTTAATCAAGGCGTTTGTGTGGGGGTGGGGTGTAAGAATCCGAGAGTTCCCAAACCAACGCTGCAAAGGAGGAAAATCAAAGGTGGCCTGGCACTACCGAACCTACAGGACTACCACTGGGCAGCAACAGCGGAGAGAGTGAGGGGATGGGTACACAACCCAAATCGGAGTGGAGGAGGTCTCCTGCAAGTGGACGACCATCCGGGCCCTGGCTACGGTAGCACTCCCATCCCCCTCGACAAAATATACATCAAGTCCAGTGGTAGCGGCTACACTGAAAACCTGGGCTCAACTTAGCACTTTGGGCTGACCAAGATGTTCCCCATGGCCCCCATTTGCGGTAACCACAGATTCCCCCCAGCCATGCTAGACACCACGCTTGAGAAATGGAGACAGGACAGGGATACGCTGACAGTTAGGGACTTTTACATAGGAAACAGACTAGCAACGCGAAACAAACTGATGGAGGAATGGGAACTGCCGACAGGACAGGAAATGAGGCACGTACAAGTAAAACACTTCCTCAACAAGGAGACAGTAGGGTACACCGGGCCTCGGAGACCACACTATTAGAGGATCTGATGAACATGGACAGTAAAGAAGGGGGACTCTGCGGGAAAATATACGGACAGCTACTGGACAGAGCTCGAACACCACTGGACGAGACCAGACGGAAATGGGGGGATGAACTGGGGACAGAAGTGGGTTGGGGGCTCTGGAGCAAAGCTCTAAGAAGGGCCAACTCCACCTCCTCCTGCACAAGGCTCAGCCTCATGCAGTTCAAAGTGGTGCACAAGAACATGAATGAGCAGGTTCTACCCGGCGGTGGAGGACAATTGTGAACGGTGTCAGAGGAGTCCACCAACTACACCCACGTGTTCTGGGCTTTCCAAAGGTTGCTGGTTTCTGGACAGCCTTCTCCGAGGCAATGCCCAAGGTTGTGGGGGTGAGGGTGAAGCCATGCCCAAACGTGACAATCCTCGGGGTATCAGAACAGCCAGAGCTACACATGGGGAAGAGGGCCGACGCCCTAGCTTTCACTTCCCTAATCGCACGGCGGAGAATCCTGCTCGGCTGGCAATTGCCAGCACCACCCACAGCTGCAGACTGGCTAGATGACCTTTCGGAATTTCTCCACCTGGAGAAGATTAAATATGGAATCTGAGGGTTGCAGGAAGGGTTGGAGAGGCACAAAAGAGGCAATGTGGGGGGGGCAGGTGGCAACCTCTCTCCCCCCCCCCCCTCCCCGCCACAGGAGAGACATGGCCAAAGTCGACGGGGAGGGGGGGAGAAAAGAACGGGGGGGGGAACAGGAAGGGCACAAGGGGGGGTAGAGGTAGGGGCGGGCTAGGGGGGAGGCAGGGAGGACTACACGCCGAGACAGATGGGAACAGACTGTATATCGAAAAATGTTAAGGGAAGAAAAGAACAAACCTTTCTGTATTGTACAGTAAATGAAAACTAACGGCAATGTATATAATTTTTGAAAATACCAATAAAAAGACTTTTAAAAAAATGGAACGGAGAATTCCACCCCAGAATTTCGTGATTCCTTCTGGGCAATAGAATCACTCTGCATCCTACAATGGGAATGCCACCAGCAGAGCTGTTGATGGGCCGACATCTTAGGACCAGACCAAGCCTGGTGTTTCTGAATTTGCCGGGGAGGGTAGAGGCCAGTTAGTGCAGTCAGAAGAAAAATGATCCAGACAAATCAACAAGGTCGTTTTCAGTGGAGGAAGCAATGTATATCAGAAATTTGAGATGCAGCTCGAGTTGGGTCCCAGGGGTTGTTGTATCAAAAGCAGGGCCTTTGTCGTATGAAATGGATGTACAAGGACAAATCGTCTGGAAGCATGTAGACCAGTTACGAGGACGAGAGTTGTCCCAGCAGCCAGTATTGCCACCTACAATCATGTTGCCAGCAGGAAACATTGTTGGCTATCCAAGCAGTGGAGTAGTGAGCCTGTCGTCCCCATGGAAACAGATAAAGCTGAGTTACCAGTGCCTGAGGAGATGCTGGGTATCGTGGTTTCTGCAGAATGCACCTCAGTGGAAGTACCCCTGACAGAGGAGTCATGCCCCTCCACTGGAAATCAGAAACCACTTGAAAGACTCAATTTATGATGGGTTGATTATATGTGTCTAATTATTGGGGACGAAGTAACTTAATTATTATCGATGTATAAAATAACTTGGGGAAGAATGTGGTGTTTGTTCCCTTTAAGGAACGATCTTCCGGGACGGTCACGTAATTTGAGTAACCAATCAGGGACCAGGGTGAGGGATCACCCGAGTAAGCACGGGCTTCTGTATCAGGTAAGTTTGATTCTGGAAGCTGATTTGCAACCACGAGGCTGCAAGCCTCTTCAATGTAGTTATATGTAAATAAATGTTGCAGTTGTTATTTACCTAATTGGTGAATGGGAAATATTACAGTAACCATGTCTTCAGCTTTCTAGGCTCTAAGTAGATGCTTTCTTCTCACTGACCTTCTGTTCTACAAGAGAGAGGGGATGAGTACAGCAGTGCAGCTCACAGGAGGCGCTACACACAACACAGAGGATCAGCTTCCTGCACATGCCTGAACACCAGTGTTCTAGGAGGCTCAGGATACTGTATCAGAAAGGAAGGTCGCAGATATTTGCAAGCTGTTGGAAAAAGACCTGCTGCCAAGTGGTCACATTTTATCTAAGGTTATCAAAGTGAAAACTGCTCTAAATGTCTTCACCTCTGGCTCCTTCCATGGATCTGTAGGAGATATTTACAGAATAACGCTATCTGTTGACGACAAATACAACATGCACGTGACCAATGCCAGGGCTGGCAATTGTGTGCACTTTGCCACCAATCAGCCTAGTCAAAATGAAAAGACAATAAATGCTGGCCTCGTGAGCAATGCCCACCAGCCATGAATGAGTTAAAAAAACTCTCAGCTTTGCAGCTCTACTTGCTTCTGTGAAGTTCACGGAGTCATTGACTGCACACATTGAATGAAAGAAAAACCCCACAGATCATCCTGGAGTCAGCATCTATAATAAGGGCTTCCACTCCATCCAGGCACAGCTCATTTGGAACCATAAAAAGATCATCATATATGTGTCTGCAAAAATTTCAGAGAACAGCCATGATGCTTTTGTCCTGTGCCACACAACCCTCCCTGAGATCTTCAGGTCTTGAAACTGTAATGGGACTTACTTCTTGAATACGAGGACTACCCACAGAAGACATCCTGATGACATTCATGAGCCATCCAGGCAGTGAGGCCCGGGGCCACAAGAACTGTCATCGAGCCAGCAGTTGTAATGTTGAAGATATGCTTTAGGTGCCTGAACAGATCTGGATGCACTTTTAAGTAGATACCAGCTTGGGTCTTGCGAATGACAGTGCTATGTTCTGTACAGCTTACCGCAGCAGCAAGACTTGCAGCTCCAGGAGGAAGATGGTGCTGATTGCAGCATTTATTCAGTGAAGGAGAAGAAGGAGCATGGTAAGATGATGTCATTGCGGGGTGGAGCTAAGGCATCAGGGATTTTGAGAAAGCATTTTCAGTTGAGTGCTCATCTGGCTAAAGTGTGGACAGTGAAACAGTTCTGCTCTCACTGTAAGTTAGTTAAAAGAGATTCCGGGAAGAACCTGCTCATTCGGGTTCTGGTCAGGTGCGCTCTGTGCACCATTTTGAGCTGCATTAGGCTTAGCCTTGCGCAGGAGGAGGTGGAGTTCACCCTGCTCAGTGCTTCGCTCCAGAGTCCCCATCCTACCTCTGTCCCCAGTTCGTCCTCCCATTTTTGTCTGATCTCGTCCAGTGGAGTCTGGGCTCTGTCCAGTAGCTGTCCGTATATTTTCCCACATACTTCCCCCCTTCTCGTTGCTTGTGCCTATCAGGTCCTCTAGTAGTGTGGTTTCTGGGGCCCCAGGGTACCCCACTGTCTCTTTGCGGAGGAAGTGTTTTATTTGGCGGTGTCTCATTTCCTGTCTTTTTGCTGGCCTCCACTTCCTCGTCAGTTTGTCTGGTATCACCAGTCTGTGCCCTACGTAGAAGTCCCCAACCGTCAATGTGCCCCCATCCCGCCTCCATCTTTTGAAGGTGGTATCTAGCATGGCTGGGGGAATCTGTGATTGCCGCAGATGGAGGCCATGGGGGACATTTTTGTTATCCCGAAGTGTTGTCTGAGCTGGGTCCATGTTCTCAGCATGGCTGCTACCACTGGGCTTGTTCTGTATCTTGTTGAGGGAGATGGAAGTGCTGCTGTAGCCAGGGCCCGGACGGTCGTTCCTTTACAGGATGCCTCCTCCGTTTGTACCCCATCTGTGTCGGGTTCTTGTACCCATCCCCTCACTCTTTTTGCCGTTGCTGCCCAGTGGTAGTATTGTAAGTTTGGTAAAGCCAAGCCCCCTTTGATTTTCCTTCTTTGCAGTGTCTGTTTTGGGATTCTCGGGTTCTTACCCCCCCCACACATACGCCATGATTAGACTGTCTACGTTTTGGAAAAAGGCCTTGGGTATGAAGATCGGAATGGATCTAAACAGGAAGAGGAACCTTGGCAGTACGTTCATCTTGATCGTCTGCACTCTTCCCGTCAGGGAGAGTGGGAGTGAGCCCCACCTTTGAAGGTCTCTACTTACTTCCTCCACCAGGCTGGTCAGGTTCTACTTGTGGATCTATGTCCAGTCTCTGGCTATCTGGATCACCAGGTAGCGGAATCTGTTCTGGGCTGTTTTGAACGGGAGCCCCTCCAGCTCTCTCCCTCCCCCGTTTGGGTTCACTGGGAATGCCTCGCTTTTGCCCAGGTTAAGTTTGTAGCCCGAGAAGGTTCCAAACTCTTTCAGCATTTGCAGTATTGCCTTCAGTCCCTCCTGTGGCTTCGAGACATAGAGGAGCAGGTCATCTGCATAGAGTGAGACTCTGTGCTCTCTGTCTCCTCTCCAGATTCCCTTCCAGCTTTTTGCGTCCCGCAGGGCTATCACCAGGGGTTCGACAGCAGGCCCTCAAACGCTGCCTGGGGTTATTTTCCTACTACACTCAGTGGATCCCAAACTATGCAGACAAGGCCCGCCCACTTATTCAGTCCACCCAATTCCCCCTCGCGGCCGAGGCACAACACGCTTTCGCCCGCATCAGAGCAGACATCGCCAAGGCCGGGATGCGCGCAGTGGACGAGTCACTGCCTTTCCAAGTAGAAAGCGATGCTTCAGACATCGCCCTTGCCGCCACTCTAAACCAGGCAGGCAGACCCGTGGCATTCTTTTCCTGCACCCTTCATGCCTCTGAAATTCGACACTCATCCGCCGAAAAGGAGACCCAAGCTATCGTTGAAGCTGTGCGGCATTGGAGGCATTACCTGGCCGGTAAGAAATTAACTCTCCTCACTGACCAACGGTCGGTAGCCTTCATGTTCAATAACACACAGCGGGGCAAGATCAAAAATGATAAAACTTGCGGTGGAGAATCGAGCTCTCCACCTATAATTACGAGATCTTGTATCGCCCCGGTAAACTCAACGAGCCCCCAGACGCCCTCTCCCGAGGTACATGTGCCAGCGCACAAGTGGACCAACTCCGGGCCCTACACGACTGCCTTTGTCACCCGGGGATCACTCGATTGTACCATGGCAGCACGGTAGCATTGTGGATAGCACAATTGCTTCACAGCTCCAGGGTCCCAGGTTCGATTCCGGCTTGGGTCACTGTCTGTGCGGAGTCTGCACAGCCTCCCCGTGTGTGCGTGGGTTTCCTCCGGGTGCTCCGGTTTCCTCCCACAGTCCAAAGATGTGCAGGCTAGATGGATTGGCCATGATAAATTGCCCTTAGTGTCCAAAATTGCCCTTAGTGTTGGGTGGGGTTACTGGGTTATGGGGATAGGGTGGAGGTGTCGACCTTGGGTAGGGTGCTCTTTCCAAGAGCCGGTGCAGACTCGATGGGCTGAATGGCCTCCTTCTGCACTGTAAATTCTATGATCTATGATCTCTATGACCTGGTCAAAGCTCGCAATCTGCCCTACTCTGTCGAGGAAGTAAGGACAGTCAACAGGGACTGCCTGGTCTGTGCGAAGTGCAAGCCGCACTCCTAGCAGCCAGACCGTGCGCGCCTGGTGAAGGCTTCCTGCCCCTTTGAACACCTCGGCATGGATTTCAAAGGGCCCCTCCCCTCCACGGACCGTAACACATACATTCTCAGTGTGGTCGATGAGTACTCCAGATTCCCCTTCGCCATCCCATGCCTCGATATGACGTCTGCCACCGTCATCAAGGCCATCAGCACCATCTTCGCTCTGTTTGGTTTCTCCGCATACATCCATAGTGACAGGGGATCCTCATTCATGAGCGATGAGCTGCGTCAGTTCCTGCTCAGCAGGGGTATAGCCTCCAGCAGGACGACCAGTTACAATCCCCGGGGAAACGGGCAAGTAGAACAGGAGAATGGGACGGTTTGGAGGGCCGTCCAGCTGGCCCTACGGTCCAGGAACCTCACAGCCTCTCGCTGGCAGGAGGTCCTCCCTGACGCTCTACACTCCATCCGGTCACTATTGTGCACCGCCACTAACAACACACCCCATGGATGTGTTTTTACCTTCCCCAGGAAGTCCACATCCGGGGTGTCACTCCCGAATTGGCTCGCTGCTCCAGGACCGGCCCTTCTCAGTAGGCACGTCCGACTCCACAAGGCGGACCCTTGGTGGGCAGGGTTCACCTGCTCCACGCCAACCCTCAATATGCCTACGTTGAGTTCCCCGACAGCCGCCAAGATACTGTCTCACTCAGGGACCTGGCACCGTCAGGTTCCACACCAACACACCCCCCCACCAATGTGCCCCCCCCCCCACCTCCGACCGCGCCGCCAATATTGACCCCACCAGAGCAGCCCCCCCCCTTCCCCTTTTCCGCACAAGAGGACAAAAAGGATTTCTGCACGCTCCCGGAGTTCCCCGATGACTGGCCAGCATCAGCACTGCCACCACCGCCATTGGTGCCACCTCCACCTCCGCCAGCACTGACTTCGCCGCCACCATTACGCCGCTCCCAACGAAGCACCAAAGCACCGGACCGGCTGAACCTTTGATGGACTCCGGACCGTCAACATGGACTTTTCTTTCCCTATCACTGTACATAATTGCACTAATTGTATATAGTTTCACGTCACCCCCGCCGGACTCATTTTTAACAGGGGGTGAATGTGGTGAACCACTGTAATAGGAGATGTAAGGTAGGACCTGCACTACAGGTTTGCCGGTAGCTCCTGCCGGCTGGCTCCGCCCACGGAGAACGGTATTAATATGCATGACCTCCATTGCTCTGCCATTTCGCCAGCTGCAGCAGGAGGCCATGCATCTGACTGTAATAAAGCCACTGTTGTACCCAACTTTAGTCTTTGTGCAATTGCTCGTGCATCAAGCGAACAAGAGTGGGGACAGGGGGCGCCCTGTCTTGTTCCTCTCTGCAGCTGGAAGTATTTAGAGCTGGTGGTGTTAGTTCGGACGCTCGCTTTGGGAGCATTGTACAGTATCCTCACCCAGGCGGTGAACCCGGCTCCTAGCCCAAACCATTCCAGTACCTCGAGGAGGTATTTCCATTCGACTCTGTCGAAGGCCTTTTCTGCGTCCAGGGAGGCGATCACCTCTGGTGTTCTCTCCCCAGAGGGTGTCATTATTACGTTCAGCAGCCGCCTGATGTTCGCTGTGAGCTGCCTACCCTTGACAAAGCCCGTTTGGTCCTCTGCGACCACCTCTGGCACACAGTCCTCCAGCCTTTTGGCCAGGACCTTTGCGAGTATTTTGGCATCCACGTTCAGCAGTGACACGGGTCTGTATGATCCGCATTCCGTCAGGTCTTTATCTTTTTTGGGTATCAGTGAAATTGTGGCCTGCGCTAGCGTTGGGGGCAGGGTGTCCCTTGCCAGTGAGTACGCGAACATGTCCCTTAGGTGTGGGGCCAGGACTGGTGCAAATTCTTAGTAGAATTTGCTCGCGGTATTAGTAGAATACCGTGGCAGCACGGTAGCATTGTGTATAGCACAATTGCTTCACAGCTCCAGGGTCCCAGGCTCAATTCTGGCTTGGGTCACTGTCTGTGTGGAGTCTGCACATCCTCCCCGTGTGTGCGTGGGTTTCCTCCGGGTGCTCCGGTTTCCTCCCACAGCCCAAAGATGTGCAGGTTAGGTGGATTGGCCATGATAAATTGCCCTTAGTGTCCAAAATTGCCCTTAGTGTTGGGTGGGGTTACTGGGTTATGGGGATAGGGTGGAGGTGTGGGCTTGGGTAGGGTGCTCTTTCAAAGAGCCGGTGCAGACTCGATGGGCCGAATGGCCTCCTTCTGCACTGTAAATTCTATGGAAAAAAAAAGTCCGCCGGGAACCCATCGGGTCCCGGTGCCTTCCCCGCATGCATGGAGCTGATGCGCTCCATGATTTCTCCCAGGTCTATTGGTGCTTCCAGCTCCGCCCGTCTGTCTTCCCCCACAACTGGTAGTTCCAGTCCGTCTAGGAACTGTTTCATCCCCGCGTCCCCGTTGGGGGGCTCGGAGGTGTACAGTCCACGGTAGAAGGTCTCAAATGCCCGATTGACCTCCTTTGGTTCTGTTACCAGTCTGCCTCTGCTATCCTTTGCCTGCGCTATTTCCCTTGTGGCTGTCTGCTTTCTCAGCTGGTGAGCCAGTAGGCGGCCAGCCTTGTCTCCGTGTTCGTAGAAGGTCCCCCGTGTCTGACAGAGTTGGTACACTGCTTTCCTAGTGGATAGCAGGTTAAAGTCCATTTGCAGCTTTTTTCTCTCCACCAGCAGCTCTACGGTCGGGGCCTCGGAGTATTTTCTGTCGACGTCCAGGATGGAGTCCACCAGTTGTTGCCTGGCCACCCTCTCTTCCCTATCTCTGCTTGCCTTGTAGGCTATGATCTCTCCTCTAATCACGGCCTTCAGTGCCTCCCAGAAGGGGGAGGGTGAGACCTCCCCGTTTTGGTTGTTACTCACGTAGTCGTCTATGACCCGCGATGTTTTCTGACAGAAGGCCTTGTCGGCCAGGAGGTCCGTGTCCAGCCTCCATGTGTGGCGCTGGGCACGGCCTGTCTCCAACCTCACATCCATATAGTGTGGTGTGTGGTCAGAGATAACAATCGCGGAGTACTCCGTTCCCGTGATGCCTGGAAGCACCGATTTCCCCACTGCAAAGAAGTCGATACGGGTGTATACCTTGTGTACTTGTGAGAAGTATGAAAATTCCTTCTCTCCCGGGTGCAGGAACCTCCATGGGTCCACCGCCCCCATCTGCTTCATAAATGCTCCTAGTTCACTAGCCATGGCAGTCTTTTTCCCTGCTCTGGGGTTTGATCGGTCGGTCAGTGGGTCCTGTACACAGTTGAAGTTGCCGCCCATGATCAGTCGGTGTGTGTCAAGGTCAGGGATTTCTGACGTGGTCTTCTTTATGAATTCTGTGTCGTCCCAGTTGGGAGCGTACACATTTACCAGTACGACCGGTGCCCCTTCCAGGACACCGCTGACCATGACGTACCGTCCCCCTGGGTCCGTAACGGGGTTGGTTTCCGTAAACCTCGTCCTCTTACTAATTAATATTGCTACCCCCCTAGCCCTTGTCCCGTAGCATGAGTGGTATGTCTGTCCCATCCAGCCCTTTCTTACCAGCAGTCGATCCTTCTCCCTCAGGTGCGTCTCTTGTAGGTAGATTTTGACTGCTTTTAGGCTTCTTAGGTGGGTGACGAGTCTGGATCTTTTCACTGGGCCGTTGAGTCCCCTTACATTCCAGGTAACAATCCTGGTGGTTTTTTTTTGACCCCCCCCCAGTCCTGCGGGGTCACCCATACTTACCTGGTGGACACGCCTCTGCCCTCCGGGGTTTCCCTTCGTTAGGGGGCCGTACAAAATGGCCGCGGTCGCCGCTCTCACCATGAGGTCGGGCCCCAGGGCTCCGGGGTGTCCTTTTGTCCAGGGGGCGCCCACCATGGCCGCCAGCTGTGTGTACACCATGTGGCTGCGCCCCAGGGCTCCGGGGTTTCCTTTTGTCCAGGGGGCGCCCACCATGGCCGCCAGCTGTGTGTACACCATGTGGCTGCGCCCCTGCACTCCAGGGTCTCCCTTCGTCCTGAAGCCCTCCCGAGTGGCTGTTTGTGGCACCATCTTGGTTCCTCGCCCCGCTCCATGCCTGCCGAGGCCTGTGTTCGTGCTGTTTATCTACCTCACCCTTCCCTTTGCTTCTCTTTTGCTCTGCGCTCTCCCCCCGACTCTTCTCCCCCCCCCCTTAGTCCCTGTTCCTCTGTCCGCCCCGTGTCCTTTCCCCCCCTTCTGCCCTGCCCCCCTTCTCTTTGTGCCAGGCACTCCCTCTCCCCTGAGAGGCGCGCCGCGGCCCTCCTTTCTTCCTGCCCTCCCGTGTTAGCCCTCCTCGCAAGCACTGTGGCCCCCCTCCCATCACTTGCCCTGCTCTGGTCCTGTTTTACCTTTGTTTTGCTAGCCCTTTTCTCGCCCTCCTGTTCGCCTTTTTCACCCTCATTCACCTTGCTTCGCTCCCCCCCATTGCATTGAGAGGTAGAATGAGCCCAGGAACGAGTCAGCACAGTCCCGCACAGTGCACCAAACACGTGTGTACATGATCGTATTGTCTCTGTTTGCGGTCTGCCCGCTGCTCTTTGTTCCGATTCTTTCTTTCTTTTCAATCCCCGTCGCTTTCATGATGGCCGTTGTAGCTGTCCCTCCCCCCAGTTTGTTCGCTCTAATGAACTCCTCTGCTGCCGCTGGGGTGTTAAAAAACTGCTCCTTTACCTCAAATGTTACCCAGAGTTTGGCCGGGAATAGCATCCCAAATTTCACATTACTTTTGTAGAGTTCTGATTTGGCCCTGTTGAATTCAGCCCTTCTTTTGGCCAGATCCGCCCCAATGTCCTGGTACACCCTTATGGTCTTCCCTTCCCACGTGCTCGCTTTCGTCTGCCGGGCCCACTTTAGGATTTTTTTCCCTGTCCTGGACCCTGTGCATATTTAAAAGAGACTTCAGTTCCTGGAGCAGGCCACAGGCTGCAGGGCTGCTGGGAGAGGTGAGTGCATATTTAAAAGAGACTTCAGTTCCTGGAGCAGGCCACAGGCTGCAGGGTTGCTGGGAGAGGTGAGTGCATATTTAAAAGAGACTTCAGTTCCTGGAGCAGGCCACAGGCTGCAGGGTTGCTGGGAGAGGTGAGTGCATATTTAAAAGAGCTTAGTTTACAGGTCGATGGCAGTTGGAGACTTCACTTCCTGGAGCAGGCCTATTGGCTCATTGGAAATCAGGCAGGGTACAAAAGGTGTGGCAGGAGTGCCTTTAGACACGGGAGTGCTGATTGGAACAGAGTGCGTCTGAGTTTAGGTGAGTGACTGAGTTCGGGTGAGTGGCGAGAGAGGGCTGTGTTTTTGTTGGTGTTCGGGTTTATCCTTGAGGTTCTATTAAACATTTTTTTAAATTATTTAAATTAATTAACTAGTTGAATATGGCTGGACAGGTGATATGCTGTTGCTGTATGATGATGGAACGGGTGGATCCCATTGAGACCGTCAGTGACCACGGGCAAAATTCTCCGACCCGCCCCGTCACATTTCTGCCCCGACCGGCCGGCGGGAGTCTCCGTAACACCGGCCGGTCAATGGGGTTTCCCATTGTGGGGCAGCCCCACGCCGTCGGGAAACCCCCCGGGCGCCGGCAAAACGGAGACTCCCGCCGGCGGAGAATGACGCCCCAGATCTGAAGCAAGTGTTGGCTGCTCGAGGAACTTCGGCTCAGAATTGATGAACTGGAGACCGAGCTGCACACACTGCGGCACATCAGGGAGGGAGAAAATTACCTGGACGCTTTGTTTCAGGAGACAGTCACACCTGGTAGAATAAGTACTGTTAATTTGGTCAGTGGTCAGGGACAGAGTGGTGTGACTGCAAGGGAGGCAGGTAGGGGGATCCTGAGTTTAGGAGTTGAGGAGCCTCAGCCCTTGACCTTGTCCAACAGGTATGAGGTACTTGCTCCCTCTGTGGATGAGGAAGAGGGCTGTAGGGAGGATGCGTTGACTGACCACTGCACCGTGGTACAAGAAGCCATTCAAGAGTGGGGAGCAAAAAGACAAGTGGTAGTTGTAGGGAATTCTATAATTAGGGGGATTGATGGCATCCTTTGTAAGCCAGATCGTGAGTCCCGCATGGTATGTTGCCTGCCCGGTGCCAGGGTGAGGGACATCTCTGATCGGCTTGAAAGGATTTTGGAGAGGGAGGGGGAGGATCCAGTTGTTCTGGTCCACGTTGGGACGAACAACATAGATGAGACTAGGAAAGAGGACCTGTTTGGGGATTCTCAAACACTAGGGACTAAATTAAAGAACAGGTCCTCCAGGGTTATAATCTCTGGATTACTACCCGAGCCACGTGCCAATTGGCATAGGGTTGAGAAAATTAGGGAAGTTAACACGTGGCTAAAGGAGTGGTGCGGGAAAGAGGGATTCCATTTCATGGGGCATTGGCATCAGTACTGGGGTAGGAGGGACCTGTACTGTTGGGACGGTCTTCACCTGAACCATTCTGGGACCACTGTTCTAGCAAATAGGATAAATAGGTTGGTCACAAGGACTTTAAACTAGCAAGTTGGGGGGAAGGGAAGGGTAAAGCTATGGACAGTATAATGGTTAATGGAGATCAAGGCAGCAGGTTACGTGACAGGTTATTATGTAGAGATATGGGTTCAAAGACAAGGAAAATTAGGAGAAAGGGTAAGAGGAAAAATAATTTGCGAAAAGTTACTGATCAAGGTGATAGGATTCATAACAAAGACATAAAAAACAGCATAAGTGTACTTTACCTGAATGCTCGTAGTATACGGAATAAGGTGAATGAGTTGATGCCGCAAATCATCGTGAATGACTATGATTTAGTGGCCATTACTGAAACATGGTTAAAAGGTGGTCACGACTGAGAGTTAAATATCCAAGGGTATCAGACTATACGAAAGGATAGAATTGACGGTAAGTGGTGTAGCTTTGTTGTTTAAGGATGGCATCCGGGCAATAGTAAGGGCAGCATGGTAGCATTGTGGATAGCACAATTGCTTCACAGCTCCAGGGTCCCAGGTTCGATTCCGGCTTGGGTCACTGTCTGTGCGGAGTCTGCACATCCTCCCCGTGTGTGCGTGGGTTTCCTCCGGGTGCTCCGGTTTCCTCTCACAGTCCAAAGATGTGCAGGTTAGGTGGATTGGCCATGATAAATTGCCCTTAGTGTCCAAAATTGCCCGTAGTGTTGGGTGGGGTTACTGGGTTATGGGGATAGGGTGGAGGTGTTGACCTTGGGTAGAGTGCTCTTTCCAAGAGCCGGTGCAGACTCGATGGGGCGAATGGCCTCCTTCTGCACTGTAAATTCTATGATATTGGTGCTATGGAGGACAAGGTTGAATCAATTTGGGTGGAAATCAGGAATAGTAAGGCGAAAAGGTCACTGATAGGAGTAGTCTATAGACCACCAAATAGTAACAGGATGGTAGGGCAGGCAATAAGCAAAGAAATAACGGAGGCATGTAGAAATGGTACAGCGGTTATCATGGGACATTTTAATCTGCATGTCGATTGGTTTAACCAGGTTGGTAAAGGCAGCCGTGAGGAGGAGTTTATAGAATGTGTCCGGGATAATTTCCTGGAACAGTATGTAATGGAACCTACAAGGGAACAAGCGGTCCTAGATCTGGTCCTGTGTAATGAGGCAGGATTGATTAATGATCTCATAGTTCGGGATCCTCTTGGAAGGAGCGACCACAATATGGTGGAATTTAAAATACAGTTGGAGGATGACAAGGTAAAATCAAACACTCGTGTTTTGTGCTTAAACAAAGGCGATTACAATGGGATGAGAGAAGAACTAGCTAAGGTAGACTGGGAGCAAAGACTTCATGGTGAAGCAGTTGAGGAACAGTGGCGAACCTTCCGAGCGATCTTTCACAGTGTTCAGGAAAGGTTCATACCGACAAAAAAGAAAGACGGTAGAAAGGGGAAAAATCGACCGTGGATATCTAAGGAGGTGAGGGAGAGTATCAAATTGAAGGAAAAAACATACAAAGTGGGAAAAATTAGTGGGAGATTAGAGGACTGGGAAGTCTTTAGGGGACAACAGAAAGCTACTAAAAAAGCTCTAAAGAAGAGTAAGGTAGACTATGAAAGTAAACTTGCTCAGAACATAAAAGCAGATAGTAAAAGCTTCTACAAATATATAAGACAAAAAAGAGTGGCTACGGTAAATATTGGTCCTTTGGAAGATGAGAAGGGAGATTTAATAATACGAGACGGGGAAATGGCTAAGGAGCTGAACAGGTTTTTTGGGTCAGTCTTCACAGTGGAAGACACAAATAACATGCCAGTGACTGATGGAAATAAAGATATGATAGGTGAGGACCCTGAGATGATTGTAATCACTAAGGAGGCAGTATTGGGCAAGCTAATGGGGCTAAAGGTAGACAAGTCTCCTGGCCCTGATGGGATGCATCCCAGAGTGTTAAAAGAGATGGCTAGGGAAATTGTAAACGCACGTGTTAAAATTTATCATAATTCACTAGACTCTGGGGTGGTCCCAGAGGATTGGAAAGTAGCAAACGTGAAACCACTGTTTAAAAAAGGAGGTCGGCAGAAAGCGGATAATTATAGGCCGGTAAGCTTAACTTCGGTTGTAGGGAAACTGCTGGAATCTATCATTAAGAAGGAAATAGCGGGGCACCTGGAAGGAAATTGTCCCATTGGGCAGACGCAGCATGGGTTCATAAAGGGTAGGTCGTGTCTGACTAATTTGGTAGAATTTTCTGAGGACGTTACCAGTGCAGTAGATAACGGGGAGCCAATGGATGTGGTCTATCTGGATTTCCAGAAAGCTTTTGACAAGGTGCCACACAAAAGGTTGCTGAATAAACTAAAGATGCATGGCATTGAGGGTAAAGTGGTAGCATGGGTAGAGGATTAGTTAACTAACAGAAAGCAGAGAGTGGGGATAAATGGGTGTTTCTCTGGTTGGCAACCTGTAACTAGTGGGGTCCCTCAAGGATCAGTGTTGGGCCCGCAGTTGTTCACAATCTACATAGATGATTTGGAGTTGGGGACCAAGTGCACTGTGTCAAAGTTTGCAGACGACACTAAGATGAGTGGTAAAGCAAAAAGTGCAGAGGATACCGGAAGTCTGCAGAAGGATTTGGATAGGTTAGGTGAATGGGCTAGGGTCTGGCAGATGGAATTCAATGTTGCCAAGTGTGAGGTATCCATTTTGGGAGGAATAACAGCAGAATGGATTATTATTTAAACGGTAAGATGTTAAAACATGCTGCTGTGCAGAGGGACCTGGGTGTGCTGGTGCACGAGTCGCAAAACGTTGGTGTGCAGGTGCAACAGTTGATTAAGAAGGGTAATCGAGTTTTGTCTTTCATTGCTAGAGGGATGGCGTTTAAGACTAGGGAGGTTATGCTGCAATTGTATAAGGTGTTGGTGAGGCCACATCTGGAGTATTGTGTTCAGTTTTGGTCTCCTTACCTGAGAAAGGACATATTGGCACTGGAGGGAGTGCAGAGGAGATTCACTAGGTTGATCCCAGAGTTGAGGGGATTAGATTATGACGAGAGGTTGAGCAGACTGGGACTGTACTCATTGGAGTTTAGAAGGATGCGGGGGGATCTTATTGAAACATATAAAATTAAGAAGGGAATTGATAGGATAGATGCGGGCAGGTTGTTTCCACTGGTCGGGGAAAGCAGAACTAGGGGGCATAGCCTCAAAATAAGGGGAAGTTGATTTAGGACCGAGTTTAGGAGGAACTTCTTCACCCAAAGGGTTGTGAATCTCTGGAATTCCTTGCAGAATTCAAGGAAGCAGTTGAGGCTCCTTCTTGAAACGCTTTTAAGAAAAAGATCGCTACCTTTCTAAAGAATAAAGGGATTCGGGGATATGGTGTACGGGCCGGAGAGTGGAGCTGAGTCCACAAAGATCAGCCATGATCTCATTGAATGGCGGAGCAGGCTCGAGGGGCCAGATGGCCTACTCCTGTTCCTAGTTCTTATGTTCTTATGTGCAGCTTTACAATAATCGCTCTGGGCTGCTCCCCGCTTTGGGCCTGGGTCGGAGCGACCTATGCGCCCTGTCTATTTCTGGGGGGTTTGGAAACTTCTCCCTTCCCAGTAGCTTGCTCAGCATTTGGGTGACGTAGCCTGTTGGGTCTCTGCCCTCCATCCCCTTTGGCAGACCCACTATTTTAACATTCTGCCGTCTGGACCTATTTTCCTGGTCCTCCACTTTCCCTCTTAGGCTCCCCTGGGTCGTTACCAGCCTTTTCACCTCAGTTTCCTGAGTTACCATCCTGTCGCTCTGGTCCGAGGCGGCCCTCTCCAACTCCTGAATAGTTTTCTCCTGCACCTCCACCTTCCTTTCCAGGCCGTTGATGGTTCGCTGCATTTTTTCTGTTGTCTCCGCCAGCATCTCCTTCATCATTGTGTGGAGCTCTGTCCTGAGTGCCTCCCTCATGGTGTTTATCTCCGTTTCTATTTCCTCCTTTATGGCATTTATTTCCATTTTCAGCACGCTTCTCCATTCCTCCCCCTGTGCGGGGGGGTGGGAGGGGGGTGGGGGGGGTGGATGGTCGCCGCGTCCTGTTCCTGCTCCACTGCTCGGCTCGCCAGTTTTTCCGCTTCCTGATTCGCCTGAACCTCCGCCTCGCCCCGTGGGGTCATCTGCCTGCGCGGCTGCAGCTCCTGCTTTTTTCCTTCGCCTTTGCTGCTGTTCCTTCTTGTATCTCGCCGTCCCCCCCCAATTTATTATTTGCAGGCATATTTCTGTCTGTGCCTTTCTCTTTTTTCTCCTGGGTTTTGGTGCGAAAAATAAATTCTTTTTTTTTTGTTCCCCCCCAAAGAACAAGAAAAACCCCAAAGGTTTTTTTTATAAAAAGGGATTTTTTTTTTCTTTTGAAAGTTTTTTTTCTTCCCTTTAAAAAAGTTTTTCGTTTTTTAAAAATTTGCATGAAAGGAACAAGGATTTTTATTTTGTTCTTGTGTTATCCTCTCCGTTCTCCGACTTTTAGGCCGTTTTGAGCGATCCCCACTCCTCCTCCACGTGCAGCTCACCGGGACCAGTCTCTCCTTTTTTTTTCTCTCCCTCTCCAGCTCCGTGTAACGGAGCTTTGGCGCCTGGGCAGGGCCGAATTCGTGGGGTCTAAAGGATTTTATTTTATTTTTTAAATTCCCCGGGAAAACCCCCCCAAAAAAGCCGCGATTTTGTGGCTGTGCGGGAGCATCTTTGCTGCGGCCACTCCGTTCGCGCCTGTTGCCTTGTTTAAGTGAGAATAAAGATAGCGAGTAAGGTTATTGTATTCAATATGTCGAGTAGTTTTGTTTAAGGTGTAATTATAAGCTATTTTCAGGTGTGATATTAAATATTCTAACACTGTTAGAAATAAGTTTTGTTGTAAAACACCATATCCCTGTTTCTTTGTGCAATCTCTCCTAAAACAAAGTATTCTTTCCTCACAGTCTTAAAAAATTAATATAAAATATTGGGGTTTCAGTCCGGTATCCGAGCCATTATTGGAGTCTGGTCTGGGATCGTAATAGTTTCCCAAACATTTTGAGCTTCGGAATGCCGAGTGACCTTCCAAGAGCATTGGGGAACCCCAAACATTCTCATAATATTGAGGTCCATTTTTTTGCCACAAAATAGGCGTGAACACAGAAATCAAATGTAAACATGTATTTTCTAGGTATATCTATGCATATATTAGGAATTAGAAAGAAGCGCAGTCACAAATACATTCGCCAGCTATTTGTCTCCCTAATTTTAACCCCTGGCAAAGCCACCCTCCCATGACCCATTAACCCCAGAAAGAATTACCCAATTTAGGAGTCGCAAATCTGGTTATAAATTAAAAAGCTATCTTATTAACAAATACTTAATTCCTACCTTTTGTCAATTTTAATGGGTGGAGTGATGCTGGAAAGCTGATTCTCATATCGGACAAACACGTTTCTCCCTCCCTCACACACACACACATTCACCTCTCTCTCCCACAGACACACTCACCTCTCAAACACTCACCATTCACACACTTAACTCTCACACTCAACCCTCTGTCACACACACATTCATCCCTCTCACACACACACACTCGCCCGTTTCTTGCACACACACCCGCCCTCTCTCACGTGCAGTCACCCTCTCTCTCACATACACTCTCTCTCTCACACAGTCACCCTCTCACACTCTCACCCTCTCTCACACACACACTCACCCTCTCTCACACACACTCAGCCTCTCTCACACACACACTCTTTAACACACACTTACCCCCTGATGCGACCATCAATTCACTCAAGACAAGAGTAGAAGTAAACCGTGGCTTTAATCAACTTAGAACAGTGCCTGCCTGCGACTGATCCAATACTGAGAACCACCTACAGGTTGACTGCTCTTTATAGAGTTCAAGGCGATGAGCCATGGGCGGAGCCCATACATGCCCCAACATGTTCCCCTATGGATAATGCCATACAATGGCCCATAGGTGGAGCCCACAAGGGCAACAGCATAGCACAGATACAAATACAAGGGTAAAGCATGGTACAGATACAATGGTGGATTATTGGTATAATACATTCACCCCCTGTTAAAAAATGAAGTCCGGCTGGGGTGACGGGTTCATACGTTCAGTCGCTGCGGTGCACGGATTGTGCGCTGTGATCGCCGAAACTCTGCCGTTGTTGCTGGCCCGGGTGTCAAACTCATCCGTGCTGGCATCGGTAGTGAGGGCGCCAGTGCAGGTACAGACGTGGACTCCGTGAGCATCTCTTCTGGAGCTTCATTCCTGTGGATCGGTGAAGGGGGGATGGCGGGCGGGAGGGAGCGCGGGAGCCATATCGGGGCGGGGGCGTTGGTCATGGTAGGTTGGGCGGGATATGGTGGAGGGGCGGTGGTGGTGGTGGTGGAACCGGCGGGCGCCAGGCCCCGGAGGGAGACCGTTCCTGTCGGCCATCGGAGTGTTCATTATATGCGTACTAGGGGTTGGAGTGTAGGAGCTGGACCCTCTCTACTAGAGGGTTGGACTTATGGCGCCTGGCGCGTTTTCTGAGTAGGACGGGCCCCGGTGTCTTTCGCCAGGACGGAAGCGAGGCCCCTGAGGTGGACCTCCTGGGGAAAACAAATAGGCGGTCATGAGGGGTCTCGTTTGTGGCCTTGCAAAGTTGGGACCTAATAGAGTGGAGCGCATCGGGGAGGACCTCTTGCCAATGGGAAACTGGGAGATTCCTGGACTGCAGGGTCAGTAGGACGGTCTTCCAGACCGTCGCTTTCTCCCTCTCCACCTGCCGTTTCCCCTGGGGTTCTAACTGGTAGTTCTGCTCGAGGCGATGCCCTTACTGAACAGGTACTGACGCAGTTCGTCGGTCATGAATGACGAGCCCCGGTCACTGTGGACATAATTGGAGAAACCAAACAGGGTAAAGACACTATGTAGGGCTTTAATGACGGTGACGTGGTCATGTCGGGGCAAGGGATTGCAAAGGGGAAGCGGGAGAACTCATCAATAATATTGAGGAAATATGTATTGCGGTTATTGGAGGGGAGGGGCCCTTTGAAATCAATACTGAGGCGCTCAAAGGGCCGGGTGCCTTTAGCAGGTGGGCCTTATCTGGTCGATAGAAGTGCGGTTTACACTCCGCACAAATCTGGCAGTCCCTGGTCATAGCTCTGACCTCCTAGGTGGAGCAGGGCAGGTTGCGGGCTTTGATATAGTGGATAAGCCGTGTGACCCCCGGGTGACAGATGTCATCGTGGATAGCCCGTAGTCGGTCATCTTGCGCGCTGGCGCATGTGCCGCAGGACAGGGCATCTGGGGGCTCGTTGAGCTTCCCAGGATGATATACTATATCGTAATTATAGGTGGAGAGTTCGATCCTCCACCTCAGGATCTTATCGTTCTTGATTTTGCCCCGCTGCGTATTATCGAACATGAAGGCTACCAATCGTTGGTCGGTGACGAGGGTAAACCTCCTACCAGCGAGGTAGTGCCTCCAGTGCCGTACGGCTTCCATGATGGCTTGGGCCTCCTTTTCGACTGAGGAGTGCCGAATTTCGGAGGTGGTGAGGGTGCGCGAAAAAAACGCTACCGGTCTGCCTTCCTGATTGAGGGTAGCGGCGAGAGTGACCTCTGATGCGTCGTTCTCCACCTGAAAGGGGACGGACTCGTCCGCCGCGTGCATCGCGGCTTTGGCGATGTCCGCCTTGATGCAGCTAAAGGCTTGGCGGGCCTCAGTTGCCAGTGGGAAGATGGTGGCCTTGTTTAGTGGGCGGGCTTTGTCCGCATAGTTGGGACCCACTGGGCATAATATGAAAAGAACCCTAGGCACCTCTTCAGGGGCTTGGGGCAGTGGGGGAGGGGGAGTTGCAGGAGGAGGCGCATACGGTCAGGGTCGGGTCCTAGAACCCCGTTTACCATGACATAGCCGAGGATGGCTAGTCTGGTTGTGAGAAAAACGCATTTCTCCTTGTTGTACGTGAGGTTTAAGGTTTCGGCGGTTCGGAGAAATCTGTGGAGGTTGACGTTGTGGTCCTGCTGATCATGGCCGCAGATGGTGACATTGTCCAAGTATGGAAATGTGGCCCGCAGCCCGTACTGGTCCACCATTCGGTCCATCGTTCTTTGGAAGACCGAGACCCTGTTTGTGATGCCAAAGGGGACCCGGAGGAAGTGGAAAAGTTGGCCGTCTGCCTCAAAAGCCGTGTAGTGGCAATCCTCCGGGCGAATTGGGAGCTGGTGGTATGCAGACTTCAGATCCACCGTGGAGAACACCCGGTAGTGTGCGATCTGGTTTACCATGTCTGCAATCCGAGGAAGGGGGTACGCATCGAGTTGCGTGTACCGGTTTATGGTTTGGCTGTAATCTACAACCATCCGGTTCTTTTCCCCGGTCTTGACGACCACCACCTGAGCTCTCCAGGGGCTATTGCTGGCCTCGATGACTCCCTCCCGCAAGAGTCGCTGGACCTCGGACCTGATAAATGTCCTATCCTGTATGCTATACCGCCTGCTTCTGGTGGCGACAGATTTGCAGTCGGCGGTGAGGTTTGCGTAAAGTGGGGGAGGGTCGACCTTTAGGGTCGCGAGGCTGCATATGGTGAGTGGGGGTAGGGGCCCCCCGAACTTCAGGGTTAAGCTCCTGAGGTTGCATTGGAAATCTAGTCCCAATAGCAGGTGCGCAGAGGTCTGGGAGCACATATAATTTAAAATTGGCGTACTTGGCGCCCTGTATTGCTAGGGTTGCAGTAGTGCACCTTCGGATTTGCACCGAGTGGGACCCAGAGTTGAGGGAGATGGTTTGGTGCGCCGGGAAAATTGGGAGCGAGCAGCGTCTTACCATGTCCGGGTGAATGAAGCTCTCTGTGCTCCCGCAGTCGAAAAGGCAAGGCATCTCGTGCCCGTTTACCCAGACAGTCATCATGGAGCTCCGGAGATGCTTGGGTCGCGACTGGTCCAGGGTGACCGCGCTGAGCTACGGGTAGCCGGCGTGGTCGGAGGTGCTGACGCGGTTCCGCGATGGCTGCCCTTGTTGATCGTACACGTCGAGCGGCATAGCAGAGGGCGGCCCCTGTTAGTCAAACGTGGCGGGTGGTGAGGATGATGGCGTCCAAGATGGCGGCCACCATGGATCGCACGTGGCCGGCCGCGTGGGGGAGGATGGCCAAGATGGCGGCCCCCGTGAGTCGCACATGCTGTGAGGGCTGGAAGATGGCTGCCCCCACGGGCATGAGGCTGATGACGCGTCTACAGGGTGCGGAGTCGGCAGACAAGCTGCCACACTGCGGGGTCTGCGGGCCTGTGAGCCTGAGGATTTGGCCTGTGAGTTAGAGTTCTTGGACCTGGCCAGGCAAACTTTGGCGAAATGTCCTTTTCTCCCACAGCTGCTGCAGTTCGCGTTACGGGCCGGGCAGTGCTGCCGTGTGTGTTGGGACTGGCCGCAGAAATAGCAGGATAGCCCCCCATGTTGGGCGGGCGGCCACGTGGCACAGGTAGTCTTTGGTCGGGAGTCCATGAGGGGGTTGCGTGGTCAGCCGGGAATGCATTAAGGCTCTGGATTGCTACTTCCAGAGTGGAGGCTAACTTTACCGTCTGGTCCAGGTCCAGGGCCCCCTTTTCGAGTAGGTGCTGTCTCACGTAGTTGGATCGGACTCCCGCCATGTAGGCGTCTAGGACGGCGAATTCCATATGTTGAGTGGCCGTAACGGCCTGGTAGTTGCAGCTGCATGCGAGGGACTTTGAGGTCGCGAAGGTAGTCTTCTAGAGATTCCCTGGGATGCTGGCGACGAGTGGTGAGGATGTGTCGCGCGTA
This sequence comes from Scyliorhinus torazame, assembly GCF_047496885.1. Lineage (NCBI taxonomy): Eukaryota > Metazoa > Chordata > Chondrichthyes > Carcharhiniformes > Scyliorhinidae > Scyliorhinus > Scyliorhinus torazame. The sequence continues at coordinate 76,547,551 of NC_092707.1, forward strand.
GACCTTGTTCACGGGCTGTACATAGAGGCGTTCGAGCATTGCAAGGGCGTCTGCTTAGGAGGAGGCCTCGTCGAGTTGAACAGAGATTCGATGGCTCACCCGTGCGTGGAGGAGGCTTAGCTTCTGTTCGTCGGTGACGGAAGGCGTGGAGGAGGCTGCGAGATAGGCCTTGAAGCAGCGGAGCCAGTGCAAAAAAATCTCCCTTGCCTCCGCGGCCTGCGGATCGAGTTCCAGTCGGTCAGGTTTGAGGGCCGATTCCATAGTTGCGTTTAAATTGATTAAATTGATGTGACCATCAATTCACTCGAGACAAGAATAGAAGTAAACCTTGGTTCTAATCAACTTAGAACAGTGCCTGCCTCCAATACTGAGAACCACCTACAGGTCAACTGCTCTTTATACCTCTCTTCAAGGGGAGGAGCCATGGGCAGAGCCCATACATGCCCCAACATGTTCCCCTCTGGATAATTCCATACAATGGTCCATAGGTGGAGCCCAAAAGGGCAACAGCATAGCACAGATACAAATACAAGGGCAAAGCATGGTACAGATACAATGGTGAATTATTGGCATAATACATTCATCACACCCCCTCTCTCACATACACTCAACCCTCTCACACACACACCCATCCCCTTCTGAATCCCACCTACTCACTCTGTTGACCGCACACTCACTCCGAGGTCCACATGATCACTCCTAGGACCGCCAACTTGCTTTGAGGACCGCCCACTCGCTCTGAGGCCTTCCCACTCAGTCCAAGGCCCCATCACATCATCTTTGTTCTGAGCGATCCTTGCCGTTGCCGGGGGCTTTTCTGTCCAGTAACAGCGAGATCAAAGAAATCAAATGGGCCAAAAAGAACAAGGCCTCTTGGAACACTCAATGCTGATAGGCTGACTAGTGATTCTATCAATATCCAGTGCTCCAAGAAATCAAAGGCAAGGCCTCTTCGATAATCTTTGCCACATTAACACTGCAATGAATTTACTGTGAAAAGCCCCTAGTCACCACATTCCGGCGCTTGTTCAGGTACACGGAGGGAGAGTTCAGAATATCCAAATTACCTAACAGCACGTTTTTCGGGACTTGTGGGAGGAAGCTGGCGTCCCCGGATGAAACCCACACAGACACAGGGAGAATGTGCAGACTCCACACAGACAGTGACCCAAGCCGGGAATTGAACCTGGAACCCTGGTGCTGTGAAACAACAGCGCTAACCATTGTGCTGCCCCTCTTGGAGCACTCAATGCTGATAGGCTGACTAGTCAGTCTCTCAATTTCCACAGCTTCAAGAGGCCTTGCTCTGATTGGCCTGTTTGATTTCTCTAATTATTCAAAGCTTCGTACATTTGAACTGGCCATTGCTAGTTACATGGTGGCTGCTAGCTTTGCGGATCCCCTGGGGAGCCTTCGAGGATCCCAGTTTAGGATCCCCTGATCTAACTTTATGTTACTCCCTATGTTACTCACCTGATGAAGGAGCTATGCTCCGAAAGCTAGTGATTCCAAATAAACCTGTTGGACTTTAACCTGGTGTTGTGAGACTTCTCACCCCAGTCCAACGCTGGCATCCCCACATCAGAACGTCATGTTAAACATCCATGTGTGTGCTCTTTTGCAACTACAAATGTTGACTCTTTTTCTGTCTTGGTACAACTCCAGTGGCTCTCTTCTCTGTCTGCTGAGATGCTTTTTGCTGATGTTCCCTGGGTTTTGAAGTCTATGAGGGCTCCACCAAAGACTGGCCAACCTGCATTAGAACTAGGACAAACTCAGCTGTTGTGACAGAAGACAGTTTATGAAGCATTGACTGATGCTGGGGCAAAGAGTACAATGTAGGATAGTCAGAAACACTCCCCATCCCCCCTCTACTTTCATCTCCATCTTCCTTCATTCCCTTGTTGCAATGAGCTGCATTTTAGTGGGCTGCTGAAGGGATATGGGTAGGTTTTCATCAGAAAGATCAAGGCCAGCACTCGTTTGATTGCTGTATTTATGCTACATGCAAGTGGTCATTTTTCCATGGGCAAAGATGTCATTGTGACGGTCTGAAATATGGTGTTCTTGCTTGAGATAAATTCTCACAATCTCCCTCCAAGCATACACAGTGCAGATGAAAATGCTTCCAGCACCTCATACATTTTCTGCTGCTGCAGAATTATCCTCTTCATTGATGAGCCCCAGAAGGGACTCTCCGGTACTTTCCCTGATTACTTGTTATATTTGAGCCACCTTTGAAAATCCTATTACTTGTCTTACCAATCCCACTCAGGTCTGCTTCTCTGGTCTGGGTGAGTCCTTTGCGAATGCATCCTCAGAATGAGGGATCACCCCTGAGGAGTCTTCATTTTCCTCCTGCATTAGCTCCTGTGAGATGTTTGATGGGGCTTTGGGAGATGAAAGACATGAATTAGAACTGGTGAGGTAATAATGTTTTAAGTCAACATTGTGCATTTTATCATATTCTACTGGCTGCTGACACCAAGTTGTATGCCATGTGGCTGCGCGATACTTAAGTCTGACACCAAGCATCTGTGAGATGCATCTTGGCATTGTCGATGGGCAGACATGGGCTGGTTTAGCACACTGGACTAAATCGCTGGCTTTTAAAGCAGACCAAGCAGGCCAGTAGCACGGTTCTATTCCCGTACCAGCTTCCCCGAACAGGCGCCGGAATGTGGCGACTAGGGGCTTTTCACAGTAACTTCATTGAAGCCCACTTGTGACAATAAGCGATTTTCATTTTCATGCTGAGACATGGCTCATTGCCAATGTTTCCTCCTCTATGGCTTTTAGTGTGGTGATGGTTGGAAGACCACCTTCAATTCTTTGCTTCTTCTATGATTTCAATTCAATTCTATGCTTTCTTCTCCTGAAAGGAAGGAAACGAGACCTGTGAGATGTGACTAATGGAATGTGTTGAGTAGATGGTTTAATGACATTTTGTCGTAATCCAGGAGTCACATAGATGAAGGTTTCACTGCTTCGCGTGTGACCCTGAATCCACCATCAGTGGAATTGGATCTGGGAGCGTAAAACAGATGGGGGAACGTCGCTTCCTAGCTGAGCATCGAAGGGCCACTGATGTGGATTCTACTCCAACGTTAATTTCTGGTGGAGGGTCTGCCACCTGAATCTCCATGTCGGACCCAAGTCCTTGACTTCTTGAAGGATGACTCTTGGGCTTCCCATGGATTGAGTTCCTATGCCCGGAGGCAGGTTCCAAGGACGTTGATGGCGTAACCCCACCTGGAAAGTTTCCACAGTCGAGGGCTCCTTGCTCCCAGATGGTCCACGTGCTTTTTTTCGGATCTCTCTCTGGTCTTTACCTTGTATGACATGGGGCCAGTCTTCGCTAACACCACAACCGGGATCCAAGGGGAGCTGTTTCCGGAATAGCGAATATAGATGGTATCTCCCAGCTTGAAAGTCTTGCTGGGTGTCATAATCTTTTTCCTGATCCTCCTGTTTTGACTCCATTTTCCCACCTATATTGGGAAATAGCCTGAGTCTGGTCTGGAGGTGTCAACCTATCAGCAATTCTGGTGGCTCAACCCTCGTCGTCACACATGGAGTGGTGCTGTAATTGAAGAGGGATTGAGCCAATTTGGTGGAGAGCAAGCCGGTGGTCTGTTTCTTTTCATTATTTTTAAATGTTTGGACCGCCCGCTCAGTCAAACTATTAGAAGACAGGTGACAGGGCACCGTTCAAATGTACTTCAACCCATTGGACTTCATGAACATCTGGAATGCTGGTGAAGGGGATCCTATTGTCAGATATGAGAACCTCCGGTATCCCATGAGTGCAAAATGTTTGCCGGAGTATCTCTATAGTGGCGCTGGAAGTTGACGAGGACAGCCAAGGTATGTCCATCCATTTCGAATGGGTACCGACCAAAATTAAAAATGTTCACCCCATAAATGACGCAGCGAAGTCCCCGTGTACCCTTACCCAAGGCTTCCCTGGCCATTCCCACAAGTGCAGTGAGGCTGAGAGCGGGACCTTCTGATGTTCCTGACATTAAGGGCACTGTTTCACCAAACTTTCAATGTTGGAATCAAGCCCAGGCCAGCAGACATCGCTTCTTGCGAGCATCTTCACCTTGGACACTCCTGGGTGACCACTGTGGACCTCCTTCAAGGTTAGGCACCAGCCAGGGTGAGGGAAAACCGTTGGGCTCCCCACAGAATGATGCCATCTTCGACCCTGAATTCCTGGTGTTTATATGGTAAGGGCTTTACGTCTTCCATAGAATTCCGCCACTTAAGATCATGTGGCGGAGCTTTGCCAGCATGGGGTCCTTCTGGGTCTGTGTCTGAGTCTACCTCACGGACACATGTAGGGAGTTCCTAAAATCTAAAGTCATGCTGGTTTTGTCCATTGGTTGTGGGGTGGAGGGGGTGGGGTGAGCTTGTAGACAGTGGTAGGTGTCTCAGGGTGTCAGCATTGGCTCTGTGCGTTCTCAGGCGGTGCTTGAAGGAGTACTCATATGCCGCCGAAAATAGTGCCCATGGTAGGATCACTTTGTCTTCCTTAAAAAGGCCCAATAGGGGTTTAAAGTCTGTGATTATCATAAAGTGTTGGCCATAGACGTACAGATAGAATTTCTTCACTCCAAATATCACGGCCAGATCCTGTTTTTGATCTTTGCATAGCGTCGCTCAGCATCTGCCAAGGTTTGCAATGCATATGTGGTCGCTTAGTGCCATCGTCCCAACAATGGAAAAGTACTGCCCCTACTCTGTAGGAAGATTTGATTTGATTTGATTTATTGTCACGTGTACCAAGGTACAGTGAAAAGTACCGTTTTGTATCGGGTCATGTGGACCGGACCACGGACATCAGAGGATCTTCAGAACTGTAAGTGAACTTAATAGAGAAAGGTTAGATATAGTGTTTGTGTTAGAATTATGTTTTAAAAGGTTGGTATGGTTATAAGAGATGTAGGAAGAGGATCTATGGGTGAGAATTCGCAGAGAGTCGCCACGCTCTGGTGCCATCTTGAGTTATTGCATGTTAGTACTAATGGTCTTGTGGTATCGTAGTGCGCCATTATTGACTGACGGCAGCTGTTGCGGCACTTTTGTGATTGCCTTGTCCTGTGACACCTGCCATAATCACTGCTGTTTTTCCTTAGCAACGCGTGTAGGGGTGCGAGTAAGGTGGCCAAGTTGGGAATAAAGTTCCCATAATAATTGATGAGGCCGTGACTTTCGGTTGCGGCATGTAGGTGGAGGTTGCATGTTTGTTGTTTCCTGCCAGAGCTGTCTTTTATGGCTTTTTAGCCAGTTTTTGGTAAAGCTTTGTTCATGAGGAGTTGTGGGGAGTCTTAGGGCACTTATAGAATGGCAAAACCCAGCAAGAAGAATTTTGGGAAGAAGGCAGTGAGCGAAGGTCCGCCACCAACTGTGCCAAGGTATGCAGTAAGAGGAAAGATGGCGGGAGAGAGCCTGTCGGGTGGGGCCGTGCCAATTATGATGAAGAAGATGACGGAGGTGATGGCTGGTGAGTTTGAACGGCTGTTCTCAAAACATTTCAAAACGCATCAGATGGGGATGATGACTTCACTTAAGGCTTGGGTGGGGGAGACCCTTGCCCCGGGTGAGAGAGGTGTTGGTGAGAGCGCCGACGACGGTGCGGGAGCAGGGGGAGAAAATTAAAGGGATGGAGGAGGCCTTGTCACAGCATAGTGACCATTTCACCTCGGTGGATTTTGGATTTGGATTTTTGTTTATTGTCACGTGTACCGAGGTACAGTGAAAAGTATTTTTCTGTGAGTAGCTCAACAGATCATTAAGTACATGAAAATAAAATAAAATAAATACAAAATAGGGCAACACAAGGTACACGAGGATGAGGAGCTGCAGAGGTTGGGGGGGGGGGGGGGGGGAGGGGTGAAGATTAACAGATGGCTGAGACCCAAGGTTGAAAACCTGGAGAACAGGTCGCAAAGGCAGAACCTGAGGATCGTGAGTGTGCTCGAAAGGGTGGAGGGCCAGAGCCCTACAGAATATTTAGCTGGAATGATAGGGAAGCTAATGGAGGAGGGAGAGAAGCATTCCCTGTATGAGTTGGACAGGGCCCACTGGTCGCTCCGGCCGAAACCGAGGATTAATGAGCCACCGAGGGTGGTGATTGGCTGTTTCCATCATTTCTGGGTGAACGAGAGAGTGCTCAGATGGTGCGAAGCAGAGGCGCAAACTGGAGTGGGAAGGCAAGGGTATACATATATACCAGGACTTGACGGCGGAGCTGGCAAGGAGGTGAGCGGCCTTCGGACTGGCTAAGGCGGCATTGTATAAATGCACCATGCGGTTTGCTGTGGTCTACACGGTGACCCTGAGGGTCATGTACAATGGCAGACACTACTATTTCGAGATGGTGGTGGTGGCTGTGGTAGATGGCTCCGTCATCTTCTTCATCATAATCGACGAGTCCCTCCCCTTCCAGGTCGAGAGCGATGCGTCCGACGTAGCTCTGGCCGCCACCCTCAACCAAGCGGGCAGACCAGTGGCCTTCTTCTCCCGTACCCTCCAAGCTTCCGAAATTCGCCACTCCTTGGTCGAAAAGGAGGCCATTGTAGAAGCTGTGCGACACTGGAGGCATTACCTGGCCGGCAGGAGATTCACTCTCCTCACGGACCAACGGCCGGTTGCCTTCATGTTCGATAATGCACAGCGGGGCAAGATTAAGAACGACAAGATCTTGCGGTGGAGGATAGAACTCTCCACCTACAACTACGAGATCTTGTATTGTCCCGGGAAGCTAAATGAGCCTCCTGATGCCCTGTCCCGTGGTATATGTGCCACCGCACAAGTGGACCGCCTCCGAGCCCTCCACAAGGACCTCTGCCACCCGGGGGTCACTCGTTTTTTCCACTTCATTAAGACCCGCAACCTGCCCTACTCCATCGGGACAGCCACCAGGGACTGCCAAATCTGCGCGGAGTGCAAACCGCACTTCTACCGGCCAGAGAGGGCACACCTGATAAAGGCTTCCCGTCCCTTTGAACGCCTCAGCATGGGCTTCAAAGGCCCCCTCCCCTCCACCGACCGCAACACGTACTTCCTGAACGTGATTGACAAGTACTCCCGGTTCCCATTCGCCATCCCCTGCCCAGACATGACCGCAACCACCGTCATCAAGGCCCTCCAGGGTATCTTTACACTGTTTGGTTTCCCCGCGTACATACACAGTGATAGAGGGTCCTCCTTTATGAGCGATGAACTGCGTCAATTCCTACTCAACAGGGGCATTGCCTCAAGCAGGACGACCAGTTACAACCCCCGGGGAAATGGGCAGGTAGAGAGGGAGAACGGAACGGTCTGGAAGACCGTTCTACTGGCCCTACGGTCCAGGAATCTCCCAGTCTCCCGCTGGCAAGAAGTCCTCCCGGAGGCCCTCCACGCCATCCGGTCACTGCTCTGGACAACTACCAACCAGACACCTCATGAACATCTCCTTGTCTTCCCCAGGAAGTCCTCCTCCGGGACCTCGCACCCAACCTGGCTAGAAACACCCGGCCCCATCCTGCTCCGGAAGCACGTGCCAGCGCACAAGTCGGACCCGTTGGTCGAGAGGCTCCACCTGCTGCACGCTAACCCCCAGTACGCCTACGTGGCGTTCCCTGACGGCCGACAAGATACAGTCTCCCTTCGGGACCTGGAGCCCGCCGGAACCCCACGCGCACCCAAACCACTAACCCCCCCGCCCCCCCCGCCTTCCTCCACAGCACCTCACAGGAGGGTCAGTCCTCCCGCCGCTCCTGCCTAGGCCCTCCCTCCCACCGACGCCCCCTACAGGCGCCCCCCCTCTCTTGTCAACCGTTTGCCCCACCAGCGCCGTCTAGGGGTGACGAAGCTGCCATGGAGGCCAAAACCACGCTCCCAGAGTCGCAGATGCCCGGTCTCCCACCAGAATCACCACCGAATCTCAGATGATCCAGGAGGACGACCAGGCCACCCGACCGACTGATTGCTTCAGTGTAACTGTAACTGTAAATGAACACTGAATGTATATATCTTCCACGCTTGTAAATATTCTCGACAACCCTGTAAGGAGGTATCACGGTACCTCCATATCTGATCATACCATGTTAGATGTAATTGTAACCACTGGCCACCACCCCCGCCGGACTCTTTTTTTAACAGGGGGTGAATGTGGTATTATCAGGTATTGCAGTACCCGAGAGGCTGAAGACCATTGGTTAAACCTAGGAGTTTACCATTGGCTGTTTGATATGTAGCTCCGCCCTGACAGGCGGGGTATAAGAACCGGTGCCGTCCCAGCAGCCCTCATTCTGTACCGAAGCTGCTGGGGAACAATTCTAGTCTATTAAAGCCTTCAGTTATGTTACTACCTCGTCTTTAATAGTAATTGATCGTGCATCAGATGCGATGGCGTAGTTGGGGTTACCTGAGATTATGAGATAGGCACCTATTTCATTATTACTGAAAAAGGATAAGGACCCAGTGGAATGTGGGTGGTATAGACCAATTTCTCTACTGAATGTGGATGCCAAGATATTGGCTAAGGTACTGGCGGTGAGGCTGAAGGGGTGATTTCCGTAAGGTGGTGAAGGAGGATCAGACGGGGTTCGTCAAGGGCAGTCAGTTGTCATCAAACTTATGGCAGCTGCTGAATGTGGTGCTTTCTCCAGCAGAGGGGAGGGAGTCAGAGGTGGTGGTGGCATTGGATGCGGAGAAATCATTTGACAGAGTGGAGTGGAGGTATCAGTTCAAGGTACTGGAGAAGTTTGGGATTGGGCCTAAGTTTATGGCTTGGGTAAAATTGCTATATAAGGATCCGAAAGCCTGTGTGCGAACGAAGAGGTGCAGTCAGAGTACTTTCCGCTATTCCAGGGAACGAGGCAGGGATGCCCCATGTCCCCTTTTTTTTTACATATTTTTTTTTTACATAGAATTTACAGTGCAGAAGGAGGCCATTCGGCCCATCGAGTCTGCACCGGCTCTTGGAAAGAGCACCCTACCCAAGGTCAACACCTCCACCCTATCGCCATAACCCAGTAACCTCACCCAACCCCACCCAACACTAATGGCAGTTTTGGACACTAAGGGCAATTTATCATGGCCAAACCACCTAACCTGCACATCTTTGGACTGTGGGAGGAAACCTGAGCACCCGGAGAAAACCCACGCACACAAGGGGAGGATGTGCAGACTCCGCACAGACAGTGCCCCAAGCCGGAATCGAACCTGGGACCCTGGAGCTGTGAAGCAATTGTGCTATCCACAATGCTACCGTGCTGCCCCATTCTTTTCGCATTGGTGATTGAGCCCCTACGATTGCACTGAGGGGTTAGGGCTTATGAGGGAGGGGATAGCGAGGGGGGGATTGAAACATAGGGGGCTGGATTACCCATTTCTGAGGCTAAATGCTGACACCAGCGGAGGAACTGTGGTGTTTTACGACAAAAGAAATGGCGCAAGAACAGTACCGATTCAGCTACTTTAAATGGGCTAGTCCCGTCGCCACATGGAACGCAATTAATTCCATGTAAAACGGTGCCGGAATCTTCGGGTGCATGATTGGCACTCACTTAAATGGTCCTTCTGCCCACACACCGTCCCAGCCAACAAGGAGAGCAGCGCCACGGTTCAGGGACGCTGAGCTGGACACCTTTCTGGATATGGTGGAGGAGAGAAGGATGACCCTATACCCTGCCCCGGGTGGAAGGCCGGCATGCGCTGCCATCTGCCATGCCTTGGCACAGGTGGGAGAGGTGGTCAGCGCCGTGGGCAACGTCGCCCGGACTGGCATGCGGTGCTGCAAGAAGCTTCACCACCTTCTCAGGGCGGCCAGGGTGAGTTAGTTGCTCCGTGCCCCTAGCACTAACCCTGCCCCCCCACACACACCCGTAACCCGGTTATTAGATCCCCGGGGGATGGCCAAACCCCCACCGTGCCCCACATGCCAGCACCCATGCCATCCGCCATGGCCGGGTGCCCTCACCACTGAGGCGACCAACTTCCCAACCCCTGGGCTGCATGCATTGGACTGTCTAACGGTTTCGCTGTTTGTGTTCCCCCCTCCCCCCCCCCCCCCCAGGAGAAGGCTGCGCACAACCAACGGCAGTGGGAGAAGACCGGATGGGACCAACAGAACTGTGGCCCCTCACCATGCCTTGAGCAGACGGCCCTGAACGTGACCGGTGTCCCAAAGGAAAGGGATGTCGCCGAGGTGGAGCGCAGTCATATGTAAGCAAGTGAGACCCCGCTGTGTGGCGGTTGCCCATGATACATGTATGAGCACCCCCCGGCCACCCCTATCGCCCCCCCACCCCCTCGCCCACACCTCCTCACCCCTCTCCCAGGACCGCAAGAAACGTCAGAGAGTCATGAACACCGCCCAGTCCATCACACGAACCTGCCTCCCATCCATTGACTCCATCTACACCTCCCGCTGCCTGGGGAAAGCGGGCAGCATAATCAAAGACCCCTCCTACCCGGCTTACTCACTCTTCCAACTTCTTCCATCGGGCAGGAGACACAGAAGTCTGAGAACACACACAAACAGACTCAAAAACAGCTTCTTGCCCACTGTTAGCAGACTCCTAAACGACCCTCTTATGGACTGACCTCATTAACACTACACCCCTGTATGCTTCACCCGATGCTGGTGTTTATGTAGTTATTGTGTACCTTGTGTTGCCCTATTATGTCTTTTCTTTTATTCCTTTTCTTTTAATGTACTTATTGATCTATTGAGCTGCTCGCAAAAAAATACTTTTCACTGTACCTCGGTACACGTGACAATAAACAAATCCAATCCAATCCAATCTCCCTGCCCACCCCCACTCCCCTCCTGCCCCACTGTCTAATCATACATGTTGTCTTGTGTCTTACAGGACCTGCCGGAGATGGGGCCAGTCCATCCTGAGTCCCTCACCCTCAGCCAGTGCCAGAGCTGGTACGCCCCAGACATCCGAGCACTGATGGGAAGAGCAGCCCGGACACCAGCCCTCAGCCCAAGACTCAGGACTCCCCGGAGTTCGGGTCGGAGGATGACACTGACTTTCTGTCACAGCTGACTACAACACCCTCCACCATCCCAGAGACTATCACCTTGGTTGGGCACATTAGTGAAGAGGCTCGTGGGATACTATCTAGTCCACATCACACATCGCATCTGGTACAGCAGGTGGAGATAGGAGCAGCCAAGAGGCCGGACGGTCAGAGGGCAGGCTGGCCTCAGGAACCAGCTGCCGTCCAGATGGGTCCAGGGCTTCTGGAATATCCAGTCCCAACCACAATACAGATGCAGACAGACAGCCAGGGACTACAAGAGGGGATGTCGGCGAGCATCCAGCACCTGCAGGCGTAGGTGGAGAAGTCCAACCGTGTTCAGGAACAGGGTGTGGTGCCGGCCATGCGTGCTTCCCAGGCTGACACCTGACACGGATGGCGTCTGCAGTGGAGGCATTGGTGGCGGCAGTTTCAGCTATGGATCAGCATGCCCAAGGCCTGGGGAATTCTGAGCAGGCGGTGGCCGAGGCTCAGGACAGGGCTACCCTCTCACAGGCAGCCATGTCTAGAGCCACCTGGACACTGCAGCAGCATTCCTCAGCATGGCCCAGTCACAGCAGGCCATGGCTGGGAACGTCGGCGGCATTGCCCAGGCGCTGGCCACCGTTGCGCAGACACAGAGGGAGGTGGCCCAGTCCCAGAGGGAGGTGGCACAGTCACTGGCTGATGTGGCACAGTCACAGCGTGATGTGCTGCAGTCCCAGACGGAGATTGTCCGCTCTCTGTGCTCCATGGCCACGAGCATGCAGACCCTGGTCAAGGCCAGAGCAGGCCTCCAGGACTGGCAGCGGCAGATGCCGGGAGTCCTCAGGGGATGGCTCCGCTTGCACCCCCATCCCATGGAATAGTCAGGGGGCTTTCGGGCACCCCGAGGAGAAGGAGGTGATGGGGCCCATGCCAGTTACTCCTGCAGAGGAGGTGCCGGAACACCGCAGCACCTCGGACCCCCCTCCCCTCCTGTCCCTGGTGCAGCTGGTGGGCAGCGGGCAGAACAGGGCAGCACCACGCCACCCGGGACACCCAAGCTGCGGCCGGGCCCATCCACACCGGGTCGCCCCAGGAGACGCACGCCAACGGGGACCCTTGTCACAGGGCAGGAGTCACAGCAGCCTGATGCACGATCAATGACCACTAAAGCGAGGTTATAGTCAAACTGAAGGCTTTAATAAGCTAGATGTTTCCCCCAGCAGCTGAGGTACAGAATGAGGGCTGCTGGGATGGCACGGGTCACCCCTAGACGGCGCTGGTGGGGAAAACGGCTGACCTGGGAAGGGAGCGCCTGCGGGGGATGTCGGTGGGTGGGGGGGCCTAGACGGTGGCGGCAGAAGGACCGATCCTCCTGCCTATCAGGACGGAGCTATTATACACTCTAGCCAATAGCAAGCATACAGGTTCTACCAATGGTACTTTAGCCTCTCAGGTACCGTAATACCTATAATACCACATTCACCCCCTGTTTAAAAAAAAGTCCGGCAGGGGTGGTGGCCAGAAACTACAAATCATAACAACATGGTATAATTAGTTATGGAGGTACCATAATACCTCCATACAGTGTTTAGTAACTATTTACAAGTCTGGTAGCTATGTACATTTGGTGGTTTATATTTACAGATTACAGTTAAAATGAAACAATCAGTCGATCGGGGGCCCTGGTCGTCCTCTGTGATCGTCGGAGCCTCGGTGGTGACTCCGGTGGAGGCTCGGGCGTCTGTGACTCCGGGAGCGTGGCTCCGATCTCCATGGCAGCTTCATCACCCCTAGACGGCGCTGGTGGGGAAAACGGCTGACCTGGGAAGGGAGCGCCTGCGGCGGGTGTCGGTGGGTGGGGGGGCCTATACGGGGGCGGCAGAAGGACCGATCCTCCAGTAAGGTGCTGCGGTGGAGGGGAGGGTGGGACTGGTGGCTGGAATGTGCGTGGAGTTCCGGCGGGCACCAGGTCCCATAGGGAGACCGTATCTTGTCGGCCTTCAGGCTACGCCACGTAGGCGTACTGGGGGTTAGCATGGAGCAGATGGACCCTCTTGACTAACGGGTCCGACTTGTGCGTGTTTTCGGAGCAGGATGGGTCCGGGTGCTGCCAGCCAGGTCGGGAGCGAGGTCCCAGAGGAGGACTTCCTAGGGAAGACAAGGAGACGTTCATGAGGTGTCTGATTGGTGGTTGTACAAAGTAGTGACCGGATGGAGTGGAGAGAATCCAGGAGGACTTCTTGCCAGCGGGAGACTGGGAGGTTCCTGGACCGTAGGGCCAATAGGACGGTCTTCCAGACCGTTCCGTTCTCCCCGGGGGTGGTAACTGGTCATCCTGCTCGAGGCGATGCCCTTGCTGAGCAGGAATTGACGTAGTCCGTCGCTCATATAGGAGGACCCCCTATCGTCGTGTATGTAAGCGGGGAACCCGAACAGTGCAAAGATGCTATGGAGGGCCTTGATGACGGTGGAGGCGGTCATGTCGGGGCAGGGGATAGGCGGATGGGAACCGGGAGTACTCGTCAATCACGTTCAGGAAGTACGTGTTGCAGTCGGTGGAGGGGAGGGGGCCTTTGAAGTCCATGCTGAGGCGTTCACAGGGACGGGAAGCCTTTATCAGGTGCGCTCTCTCTGGCCGGTAGAAGTGCGGTTTGCACTCCACGCAGACTTGGCAGTCCCTGGTGGCAGTCCTGACCTCCTCGATGGAGTAGGGCAGGTTGCGGGTCTTGACGAAATGGAAAAAGTGAGTGACCCCCGGGTGGCAGAGGTCCTCGTGGAGGGCTCGGAGGCGGTCCACTTGTGCGGTGGCACATGTGCCGCGGGGCAGGGCATCGGGAGGCTCGTTTAGCTTCCCGGGACGATACAAGATCTCGTAGTTGTAGGTGGAGAGTTCAATCCTCCACCACAAGGTCTTGTCGTTTTTTATCTTGCCCCGCTGTGCATTATCAAACATGAAAGCAACCGACCGTTGGTCCGTGAGGAGAGTGAATCTCCTGCCGGCCAGGTAATGCCACCAATGTCGCACAGCTTCTACTCTGGCCTGGGCCTCCTTTTCGACGAAGGAGTGGCGAATTTCGGACGCATGGAGGGTACGGGAGGAGAAGGCCACGGGTCTGCCCGCTTGGTTGAGGGTTGCCGCCAGAGCTACGTCGGAAGCATCGCTCTCGACCTGGAAGGGGAGGGACTCGTCGATGGCGTGCATTGTGGTATTTGCAATGTCTGCTTTGATGCAGCTGAAGGCCTGGCGGGCTTCTATCGACGGGAAAAACTGTGGATTGGATCAGGGGACAGGCCTTGTCCGCATAGTTGGGGACCCACTGGGCGTAGTGGCTAAAAAACCCGAGGCAGCGTTTCAGGGCCTTAGAGCAGTGAGGGAGGGGGAACTCCATAAGGGGGCGCATGCGTTCAGGGTCGGAGCCTATAACTCCATTTCGCACTACGTAGCCGAGAATGGCTATACGGTCGGTGCTAAACACGTATTTATCCTTATTGTATGTTAGGTTAAGGATTTTAGCGGTCTGGAGAAATTTTCGGAGGTTGGTGTCGTGGTCCTGCTGGTCGTGGCCGCAGATGGTGACATTATCGAGATACGGGAATGTTGCCCGTAAACCGTACCGGTCAACCATTCGGTCCATCTCGCGCTGGAAGACCGAGACCCCGTTAGTGACACCAAAGGGAACCCTTAAGAAGTGATAGAGCCGCCCGTCTGCCTCGAAGGCAGTGTATTTGCGGTCACTAGTGCGGATGGGGAGCTGGTGGTACGCGGACTTGAGATCCACCGTGGAGAAGACCTTATAATGCGCGATCCTGTTTACCAGGTCGGATATGCGGGGGAGAGGGTACGCGTCCAGCTGCGTAAACCTGTTGATGGCCTGACTGAGGTCGATGACCATCCAATGCTTCTCCCCGGTCTTTACCACCACTACTTGAGCTCTCCAGGGGCTGTTACGGGCTTCAGTGACCCCTTCCCTCAGTAGCCTTTGGACCTCTGACTTAATAAAGATCCGGCCCTGGGCACTGTAGCGTCTGCTCCTGGTGGCGACGGGTTTGCAATCCGGGGTGAGGTTCGCAAACAGGGAAGGCGGGTTGACCTTAAGGGTCGCGAGGCCGCAGACAGTAAGGGGGGGGTGGCCGCCGAATTTGAAGGTCAAACTTTGAAGGTTACACTGGAAGTCTAAACCCAGGAGTGTAGCTGCACAGAGGTGGGGAAGGACGTAGAGACGGAAATTTTTGAACTCCCTCCCCTGGACTGTGAGATTTGCTACACAAAACCCCTTTCTCTCCACTGAGTGGGAACCGGAGGCCAGTGAGATTTTGTGATTAACAGGGTGGATGAGGTGAGAACAACGCCTTACCGTGTCGGGGTGTATGAAGCTCTCTGCTCCCAGAGTCAATTAGGCAGGACGTCTCATGACCATTGATGAAAACGGTCATCGTAGCAGTTGAGAGTGTTTGAGGTCGAGACTGATCCAGAGTCACCGAGGCCAATCGCAGTAGTTGGGAATTCTGTTCAGGCAGTGTGTGGTCGGCCGAGCTGGGGACCTGGGGGTTCATCCAAGATGGCGTCTCCCATTGATCGCACATGGCCAGGGGTGCACAAAATGGCGGCGCCCATCCCTCAAGCGTGGCGTCCGCGGAACAAGATGACGGCGCCCGGGGTCCGCACCTGGCCCTGGGATTATGGGGGTGACGGCGACCACTGGCTGCACAGGGCCCGTGGAGAAGTTCATGGTGGCAGACTGGATTCGCCGCTGGAGACCGCGGCCACCGCTCGGGCCTGACATACCCCCATAAAATGGCCCTTTTTGCCGCATCCCTTGCAGGTGGATGCGCGGGCCGGACAGCGCTGGCGGGGGTGCTTGGCCTGCCCGCAAAAGTAGTAGCGGGGCCCTTCGGGGTTGCCAGGCCGCCTTACAGCGCAGGCCTGTGGGGGAACGGGGGAAGTCTCGGGGTCGGCCGCTGCGGGGTTCCACGCTGCCCAGGGGGCTGCCGCGTGGTCGGGAACGTAGGCGCGGGCGTTCCTGGAAGCCACGTCCAGGGAGCCTGCAAGGGCCCGTGCCTCCCTGAGACCCAGGGTGTCCCTCTCTAACAGGCGCTGGCGGATTTGTGACGAAAGCATACCTGCCACGAAAACGTCCCAGACTAAGAATTCCGTGTGTTCGCTCGCCGAAACTTGCGGGCAGCCGCAGCTTCTTCCCAGCACCAGGAGTGCGCGGTAGAATTCCTCCAACGATTCCCATGGGGTTTGCCACCTTGTTGCAAGCAGATGCCGGGCGTAGACCTGGTTTACCGGGCGAATATAGTGTCCTTTTAGCAGCTCGATTGCTGCATCGAAGTCTTCTGCTTCCTCGATGAGGGTGTAAATCTCCGGGCTCACCCTTGAGTGCAGGACGTGCAGTTTCTGCTCTCCCGTGGGTGCATTTTCGGCCGTCTCGAGATACCCTTTAAAACACGCCAGCCAGTGCTTTAAGATTGCCGCTGAGTTCGCCGTGTGGGGGCTAAGTTGCAGACACTCCGGCTTGATTCACAGCTCCATCCTTCTTAAAAATCTAGCTTATTAAATTGATGCACGATCAATGACCACTAAAGCGAGGTTGTAGTCCAACTGAAGGCTTTAATAAGCTAGCTGTTTCCCCAGCAGCTCAGGTACAGAATGCTGCTGGGGCGGCACGGGTTCTTATACCCTGCCTATCAGGGCGGAGCTATTATACACTCTAGCCAATAGCAAGCATACAGGTTCTACCAATGGTGTTTTAGCCTCTCAGGTACCGTAATACCTATAATACCACACAGGCTGCCTCTATTCCTGCTGTACAGTCTGAGGAACCACATAGGCATAGCGTTAGGGTCCTTAAGGCTAGAAAGGTAGACACCAGATAATTTGGCACGGGTGCAAGGATCAGTTAAGGGGGTTAGGGCACAGATTGTGTATATATTTGTTCACAATAAACACCTGTTAACACCGTTAAATCCTGCCTCGGTGCTCTGTCTGATGGGTGTGGGTGTGGGCTGGCTGGGCTGGGAGGGGGGGTGAGGTGGGGGAATACACACAACCTGTGCACACACTGTGGGAGGACCATGCTGCCCCCCCACCCCGCTGTACCCCAACCGTCCCCAGCACCCCCACCCCAGGGATTCAACGGGACCGTGTGATGGACTTTCCAGCTCGCATGCAGGGATCACCAGGTAGAAGGTGCTAATGTGGGCATGAGTCAGACATTGTCATACGATGTGGAGCACCAGAGCTCATCGTAGAGCAGGTTGTCATCATCCACCATCCCATGGACCAGAGCCGCTGATACTGCCAACCCAGGGCCCCCAGCTTGTAGCGCTGCAGATATGTATAAAGGAGGAATGTGCAAGCGGGCGGTCTGGCGGTGTGGGAAGTGAAGGGGTGTGGATCTGGGATGTTGTGTCCGTGCCCCTGGACAGGACCCCCCTCCACCCCCTCACTCCTATTTGGTGAACCTGGAGGCGATCAGAATGTCCTGTGCGTGTCAGCCCCGGTGATAACGTCGTGTGGCCTCCCATGCCTGCCCAGGCCCCAAGTCCTGCTCATCATCGCCTCCTCCGCATCCTTCTTGTCGGACGAGGTGTGCCCTTCCTCCTCATCCTCCTCCTGCAGCACATCGCCCCTCTGCTGCGCAATGTTGTGGAGGATGCAGCAAACCGCCACAATGCGGGTGACCCTCTCAGCTTCACACTGGAGAGCCCCTCCAGAGCAGTCCAGTCACCTGAAACGCATCTTCAGGACGCCGAAGCACCGCATGCTGACACTCCTGACCCCTCAGCCGGGGGGGGGGGGGGGGGCCTTGAACATGTCAAGGACCGCTGAGTGTGCCAGGATGGAGGAATCATGCACACTGCTCAGTTATCGGGCGTAGAGGTGCATGATGCGCAGCTGATTGTCACAGACCAGCTGGATGTTCATTGAATGTAACCCCTTTTGGTTTGTGTAAAGCGGCCTGTTATCCGCCGGTGTCCATAGAGCGGCACACATCCCATCTATCGCCCCCTGGACCCAGGACACCACGGCAATGGTGGCATACCCCGCTGCCCGGACACCCTGGTGGGCTCAGTCCACATGTAAATGGATGTATTGCTCCACTTGGGCATATAGGACCTCCGTGACGACGTGGATGCACCTGTGCACCGAGGTTTGTGAGATCCCGGACAGGTCCCTACTCGACGACTGGAAGGTTCCCGTCGTGTAAACGTTCAGGGTGACCATCACCTTGACGGTCACCGGGAGAGGGTGTCCTCTCCCATACCCCGGCGGTGCCAGGTGTGCCACCTTATGGCAAATGCGTCGCACTGTCTCTCTGCTCATCCGGAGTATCCAACGGCATGCCGGTCCGGCAGGTCCTCGAATGACAGGCACTGCCGGTACACACAAGGCCTCATGCGGCGCCTCCTTGGCACCTCCTCCACCTCGGCCTGTTGGGCGGCCGGCCCTCTAGCATGGGCGACCGCCACCTGCCCCTCTGCAGCCCGTTCCTCTGCAGCCAGTTCCTC
Organism: Scyliorhinus torazame; assembly: GCF_047496885.1. Classification (NCBI taxonomy): domain Eukaryota; kingdom Metazoa; phylum Chordata; class Chondrichthyes; order Carcharhiniformes; family Scyliorhinidae; genus Scyliorhinus; species Scyliorhinus torazame. The sequence goes on from NC_092707.1 coordinate 76,566,082, forward strand.
TGCAACCCGTTCCTCTGCAGCCTGGTTCTCTGCTTGCCGCTTTGCTGCTACCCGCTCTGCTGCTGCCTGCTCCGCTGATGCAGCTTCCCCCTCCTCTCTGAGCGGCTACTGCTCACTTGGCCGCAGGGCATCTCGCAAAGCTGCGACCATCACCACGGCCACCATTGCTGGTTGAACGCCAAACACCATTGTTTGCATGGGGTGAAAGGCCAACATGTCATAGATCATAGAATTTACAGTGCAGAAGGAGGCCATTCGGCCCATCGAGTCTGAACTGGCTCTTGGAAAGAGCACCCTACCCATGGTCAACACCTCCACCCTATCCCCATAACCCAGTAACCCCACCCAACACTAAGGGCAATTTTGGACACTAAAGGCAATTTATCATGGCCAATCCACCTAACCTGCACATCTTTGGACTGTGGGAGGAAACCGGAGCACCCGGAGGAAACCCACGCACACACGGGGAGAACGTGCAGACTCCGCACAGACTGCCCCAAGCAGGAATCGAACCTGGGACCCTGGTGCTGTGAAGCAATTGTGCTATCCACAATGCTACCGTGCTGCCCTGGTGCATGGTGCATACTTCCGTGCCCAATCGAGTTCAATGGTCTGCACAGTGGCCCTGGTTAGCAGTGCAGGCTCTGCCCACCCATGTGCCTCCCCACACCCCTGCCCCGTTGGTGCCCAGGACTGTCAGTACCCCTGGCTGGTCCTGGCGCCCAACCCCGCTGTCAGGGGTATCGTTGGCTGGCACTGCCCTCCCTGGGGGCTTGCGTGCATGTGGCCCTGGGTGGTCCACGGTGGGTGGCGGCTGGTTGGGCGGGGTGTTTGGGGCCGGGGGTGTGCTGTCTTGGTGGGTGGGGTGCGGGGGTGGGCGCACCCATACGACCGGTGTCACTGTGTAGAACCAGGGGCCGAGTTGGGTGGTCAGCAAGATGGCCACCGTGATGCCGGTCCTGTGGGGGGTCACCCCGGCTGCCCAGCTTGTTTCCCCCCCCTCCCCCCCCCATGGCCCTGGCAAGGGCCCCCTACCCCAGTCAACACGGCCGGGGTCCATGCCAGCAGCCCGCAGTCACTCCACTCCATTTCAAACATCCTCTCTCTCTTGCTTAGTTGCCACGACGCCAGGTTCACGATTTTTGAAACCACAAGTGAACCACGCTGTCAGGAACCTGGCCCATCGGAGGCGGTGGATTCCGGAGCCCCGGAGTGTATGGTGTCAGGCCCACTGATGCCACTGTACTTTAACCTCGAGCGGTGAGCGACGCATTTATGCCATTGTCAGAGTGCCAGAGCATCCTGATTTGGCGTCAGACCGGCGCCTACTCTGATTTTGGTGTCGGAGACTATTCTCCGCCCAATTGCGTTTCGCGATTCCGGCATCGGCAAGTGGAGATTGCCGCTCAGGGTATCTCTATACAGATGATTTACTGCTATACATCACAGCCCCAGGCTCTTCGGTGAGGGATGTAATGGGGCTGCTAGAGAAATTTAGGGCATTTTCAGGGTATAAATTTAATCTAGGAAAGAGCGAGTATTTTGTTGTGCCTCCTTTGTGTGAAGGGATTGGAGGGATTATCATTTAGGGCGGCGACAACTCACTTTAGATACTTGGGAGTGCAGGTAGCGTGGGACTGGATACGACTCAGCAAGCTGAATTTCAAGAACCTGGCAGGGAAGGTGAAGGAGGATTTGGGGAGGTGAGATAGTCTTCCTTTGTTGTTGGCTGGCTGGATACAGGCAGTCTAGATTAATATTTTGCCACGGTTTTGTCTTTATCCCAGTGTCTGCCAGTCTTTTTAACAAAGGCATTTTTTCGAGGGGTGGATAGATTGGTCTTGTCATTTGTGTGGGCAGAGAAGGTAGTGAGGATAGCGGGCCTATGTTCCAACGGGGGCGGCAGTCGGGAGGCTTGGGTCTTCCGAATCTGTTGCACTATTACTGGGTAGCAAATGCAGAGAAACTGTGGGGCTACAAGAAGGAGTTGGAGGCTTTGTGGGTGCAGATAGAAGCAGGATCTTGTAAGGGGTCGGTGTTGCATGTGCTGGCAATGGCGCTGTTGCCTCTAGCCCCATGGAAGTATTCTGGGAATCCAGTAGTGGTAGCCATGCTGAGAATAGGAGCAATTTCGACAGCACTTCAAGTTGAAGACAGGGTCGAGGGTGATGCAGTTAAGAGAAAATCATGGGTTTGAGCCGGGAAAGATGGCTGCGAGTATTCGGGGATGGGAGGAGAAAGGGGTGAAAGAGATGAAGGATCTGTTTCTGGAGGAGAGATTTGCAAGTTTAGACCAGTTGGGGGTGAAGTATGGGCTGCAGCATGAGGAGGGCTTTAGGTATATGCACTGCAGAATTTTGCAAGAAAAGCTTTTCTGTGTTTCCCGGTGGTACCGCCTTCCTCAGTGTTGGAAGAGGTATTATTGGTGGTGGTGGTGGTGGTGGTGGTGGTGGGGGGGGGGGGGGGGGGGGGGGGGTTAGAGTGGGGTTGTCTCAGCGGTCGGATTATGGAGGAGGAGAAGGAGTCAGTGGAGGGGATTAAGGCTCTGTGAGAGAAAGAATTGGGGATGCTGCTGGAGGAAGGATTGTGGTGTGAGGTGTGAAGTGCTGCGAAGGATCAATGCCTTGAGCTTGTATACGCGGCTGGGGCTGTTTTAGCTCAAAGTGGTGTATAGGACGCACTTAACGAGGATCAGCTGGCTGTTTAAGTGTTGGAGGATAAGTGTGAGCAGTGTGGGAGGGCCCTGCCAACCATGCCCATATGTTCTGGTCCTACCCAAAGTTGGAGAGATATTGGCGGTCAGTTTTCAGCACCATGTCTGAGGTTCTGCATGTGTATCTGGGGCTGGGTCCCCTAGAGGCCAGATTCAGGGTGTTGGACCTGCCAGAGTTGCAGACGGGAGCGGGGGCAGATGTTTTGGTCTTCGCCTCATTGATTGCTCGCAGGCAGGGCCTATTGGATTGGAGGTCAGCTTCTCCCCCCAGTACCTTGGCATGGCGGGGGGACCTGCTGGAGCTTTTGGCCTTGAAAAAGGTCAAATTTGAACTGAGAGGGGTGGAGGAGGGGTTCCATCAGAGATGGGGGTCGTTCATTTTGCATTTTGAAGACCTTTGTTTTAAATGTATTTTATCCCAAACATGTGTAAAAAATAGTAACACATACAGCAACACACTCCACAACCTCATAATCCACAGTTTGTACAATCTTACCCCTTTTTACCCACTACCATCCCTCCTTCCCATCATCTTCGACGAACAGTTCCTCATTGCCATGAACAACCCGCACCACATCTTGAAGCCCTCGTCTGACCCCCTGTGGTATTAGAGGTATTATGGTACCTGATAGGCTGGAGCACCATTGGTGGAAACTGTATGCTTTCTATTGGTTAGGATGTATGGTAGCTCCGACCTGCTGGGCGGGCTATAAGAGCCCGTGCCGCCCCAGCAGCCTTCATTCTGTACCTGAGCTGCTGCGGGAAACATCTAGATTATTAAAGCCTTCAGTTGGACTACAACCTCGCTTTAGTGGTCATTGATTGTGCATCAATTTAATAAACTAGTTTTTTAAGAAGAAAGGATGGAGCTCCGAATCGAGCCGGAGTGTCTGCAACTCAGCCCCCACGCGGCGAACTCAGCGGCAATCTTCAAGCACTGGCTGGCGTGCTTTAAAGGGTATCTCGGGACGGCCGAAAACACACCCACGGGAGAGCAGAAACTGCAAGTCCTGCACTCAAGGGTGAGCCTGGAGATTTACACCCTCATCGAGGAAGCGGAAGACTTCGATGCAGCAATTGAGCTGCTAAAAGGACATTATATACGCCCGGTAAACCAGGTCTACGCCCATCACCTGCTTGTAACAAGGTGACAAACCCCTGGGGAATCGCTGGAGGAATTCTACCGTGCACTCCTGGTGTTGGGGAGAAACTGCAGCTGCCCGCAAGTTTCGGCGAGCGAACACACTGAACTCTTAGTCCGGGACGTTTTTGTGGCAGGTATGCTATCCTCACAAATCCGCCAGCGACTGTTAGAAAAAGACACTCTGGGTCTCGAGGAGGCATGGGTCCTTGCAGGCTCCCTGGACGTGGCCTCCAGGAACGCCCACGCTTACGTTTGCGTGCTCTGGGCAGCGTGGAACCCCTTCGCGGCCGACCCCAAGACTTCCCCCATCCCCCAACAGGCCTCCGCTGCAAGGCGGCCTGGCAACCCCGGGGGGCCTCGCTGCTACTTTTGCGGGCAGGCCAAGCACCCCCGCCAGCGCTGCTCGGCCCGCGCATCCATCTGCAAGGGATGCGGCAAAAAGGGCCATTTCGTGGGGGTATGTCAGGCCGTGCTTGCCGCGGTCTCCGGCGGCGAATGCGGACCGCAACCACAAACTTCTCCACGGTCCCTGTGCGGCCAGCGGTCGCCGCCATCTGCCTATTCCAGGGCCACGTGCGGACCCCGGGCGCCACCATCTTGTTCCGCGGACGCCATGTTAGAGGGATGGGCACCGCCATTATGTGCACCCCCAGCCATGTGCGGCCAATGGGAGCCGTGGATGAACCCTGAGGACCCCAGCTCGGCTGACCACGCACTGCCCGAAGAGAACTCTCAACTGCTGCGATTAGCCTCGGTGACTCTGGATCAGTCCCGGCCTCGAACACTCTCAACTGCTACAACGACCGTATTCATCAACGGGCACGAGACATCCTGCCTAATCGACTCTGGGAGCACGGAGAGCTTCATACACCCCGACACGGTAAGGCGCTGTTCTCTCCTCATTCACCCCGTTAACCAAAAAATCTTCCTGGCCTCCGGGTCACACTCAGTGTGTGTAGCAAACCTCACAGTCCAGGGAAGGGAGTTTAAAAATTTCCGCCTCTACGTCCTTCTCACGCGGCTACACTCCTGGGTTTAGACTTCCAGTGTAAACTCCAAAGTTTAACCTTCAAATTCGGCGGCCCTACACCCCCCCTTACTGTCTGCGGCCTCGCGACCCTTAAGGTCGACCCGCCTTCCCTGTTTGCGAACCTCACCCCGGATTGCAAACCCGTCGCCACCAGGAGCAGACGGTACAGTGCCCAGGACCGGATCTTCATTAAGTCAGAGGTCCAAAGGCTACTGAGGGAAGGGGTCATTGAAGCCAGTAACAGCCCCTGGAGAGCTCAGGTAGTGGTGGTAAAGACCGGGGAGAAGCATAGGATGGTCATCGACTGCAGTCAGAACATCAACAGGTTTACGCAGCTGGACGCGTACCCTCTCACCCGCATATCCGACCTGGTAAACAGGATCGCGCATTATAAGGTCTTCTCCATGGTGGATCTCAAGTCCGCCTACCACCAGCTCCCCATCCACACTAGTGACCGCAAATACACTGCCTACGAGGCAGATGGGCGGCTCTATCACTTCTCAAGGGTTCCCTTCGGTGTCACCAACGGGGTCTCGGTCTTCCAGCGCGAGATGGACCGAATGGTTGACCGGTACGGTTTACAGGCAACATTCCCATATCTCGATAATGTCACCATCTGCGGCCACAACCAGCAGGACCACGACACCAACCTCCGAAAATTCCTCCAGACCGCAAAAATCCTTAACCTTACATACAACAAGGATAAATGCGTGTTTAGCACCGACCATCTAGCCATCCTCGGCTACGTAGTGCGAAATGGAGTTATAGCCCCCGACCCTGAACGCATGCGCCCCCTTATGGAGTTCCCCCTCCCTCACTGCTCCAAGGCTCTGAAGCGCTGCCTAAGGTTTTTCAGTTACTATGCCCAGTGGGTCCCCAACTATGCGGACAAGGCCCGTCCCCTGATCCAATCCACAGTTTTTCCCCTGTCGATAGAGGCCCGCCAGGCCTTCAGCTACATCAAAGCAGACATTGCAAAGGCCACAATGCACGCCATCGACGAGTCCCTCCCCTTCCAGGTCGAGAACGATGCGTCTGACGTAGCTCTGGCGGCCACCCTCAACCAAGCGGGCAGACCAGTGGCCTTCTTCTCACGTACCCTCCATGCTTCCAAAATCCGCCACTCCTCAGTCGAAAAGGAGGCCCAGACCATAGTAGAAGCTGTGCGACATTGGAGGCATTACCTGGCCGGCAGGAGATTCACTCTCCTCACTGACCAACGGTCGGTTGCTTTCATGTTTGATAATGCGCAGCGGGGCAAGATAAAAAACGACAAGATCTTGAGGTGGAGGATTGAACTCTTCACCTACAACTACGAGATATTATATCGTCCCCGGAAAATGAGCCTCCTGACGCCCTGTCCCGCGGCACATGTGCCACCGCACAAGTGGACCGCCTCCGAGCCCTCCACGAAGACCTCTGCCACCCGGGGGTCACTCACTTTTTACCATTTTGTCAAGACCCGCAACCTGCCCTACTCCATTGAGGAGGTCAGGACAGCCACCAGGGACTGCCAAATCTGCGCGGAGTGCAAACCGCACTTCTACTGGCCAGAGAAAACGTGCCTGATAAAGGCTTCCCGTCCCTTTGAACGCCTCAGCATGGATTTCCTGAACGTGATTGATGAGTACTCCCGGTTCCCATTCGCCATCCCCTGCCCCGACATGACCGCAATCAAGGCCCTCCATAACATCTTTGCACTGTTCGGGTTCCCCGCTTACATACATAGTGATAGGGGGTCCTCCTTTATGAGTGACGAACTGCGACAATTCCTGCTCAGCAAGGGCTTCGCCTCGAGCAGGACGACCAGTTACAACCCCCGGGGTAACGAACAGGTAGAGAGGGAGAACGGAACGGTCTGGAAGACCGTCCTACTGGCCCTGCGGTCCAGGAACCTCCCAGTCTCCCGCTGGCAGGAAGTCCTCCCGGATGCCCTCCACTCCATCTGGTCACTGCTGTGTACCAACACCAACCAGACACATCACGAACGTCTCCTTGTCTTCCCCAGGAAGTCCTCCTCTGGGACCTCGCTCCCGACCTGGCTGGCAGCACCCGGACCCATTCTGCTCCGAAAACACGATCGGGCGCACAAATCGGACCCGTTGGTCGAGAAGGTCCATCTGCCCCATGCTAACCCCCAGTACGCCTACGTGGCGTACTCCGACGGCCGACAAGATACGGTCTCCCTACGAGACCTGGCGCCTGCCAGAGCCCCACGCAAAACCCAACCACCAGTTCCACCCTCCCTCCCACCAGTGCACCTTACAGGAGGATCGGTCCTCCCGCTGGCCCCGTCTTGGCCCCCCCACCCGCCGACACATCCCGCAGGCGCTCCCTCCCCAAGTCAACCGTTTTCCCCACCAGCGCCGTCTAGGGGTGCCGAAGCTGCCATGGAGATCAAAGCCACGCTCCCAGAGTCACAGACGCCCGAGCCTCCACCGGAGTCACCACCGAAGCTCCGACGATCACAGAGGACGACCAGGGCCCTAGATCGACTGATTGCTTCATTTTAAACTGTAAACTGTAAATTTAAATCACCAATTGTAAATAGCTATCAGAATTGCAAATAGTTACAAAACGCTGTACGGAGGTATTACGGTACCTCCATAACTAATTCTACCACGTTGCCATGTTTGTAGTATCAGGCCACCACCCCCGCCGGACCTTTTTTTAACAGGGGTGAATGTGGTATTAGAGGTATTACGGTACCTGATAGGCTGGAGCACCATTGGTGGATTCTATTGGTTAGGATGTATTGTAGCTCCGCCCTGCTGGGCGGGGTATAAGAGCCCGTGCCACCCCAACAGCCTTCATTCTGTACCTGAGCTGCTGGGGGAAACATCTAGCTTATTAAAGCCTTCAGTTGGACTACAACCTCGCTTTAGTGGTCATTGATCGTGCATCACCCCCTCAACTCAAATTTGGTCTTTTCCAACCAGGGAGAGTCATACAGGTCCCCCAGCCAGGCCGCCACCCCCGGCGGTGTATCCAACCTCCAATTCAGAAATATCCTTCTCTGGGCAATTAGAGAAGTGAAGGCCACATCGGCTCCCTTCCCCTCCATCAGCTCCGGCATTTACAATACCCCAAAGATCGCCACTATTGGGTCCGGCCTGACCTCCACCCCCACAATTTTGGACAACGTCCCATACATCGTTTCCCAATACCTCTCCAGCTTCTCGCAACCCGAAAACATGTGCTCATGATTCGTTGGCCCTCGCCGCACTTCTCGCACTCGTCAGCTACCTCTTGAAAGAACCCACTCATCCTCGCCCAAGTCATATGCACCCTATGCACTAACTTGAACTGAATTAAGCTCCTCCTCGCGCAAGAAGAGGTTGAATTCACCCTATGCATCGCCTAACACCACAGACTCCAGTCTATTTCCCCCCCAACTCCTCCTCCCAATTGCCCTTAATCCTCTTGAGCCCCAAATCTCCCTGAACCACCTATATACGTTCCCAAACCTACCCTCTCCCGACTCATCCGGGAGCAGCAATTGCTCAAATAGGGTATACCCCGGCAACCCGGGAAATGCCCTCCACTTATTTCTTGCGAAGTACCGCATCTGCATATACCTAAATTCACTCCCCCTCAGCAACTCAAAGCTCTCCCGCAACTTGTCCAAACCTGCAAACTGCACTTCCAGATACAAATCTCTTGCCCTTTCCAGCCCCGCCTCCCTCCACTTCTCGGACATTCACCAGCTTAAACCTGTGGTTCCCGCACAGTGGTGTCAACACTGACATCCCCATCCAATTTGAAGTGCCTCCTCAGTTGATTCCATACACTGACCATCGACTGAACCACTGGGCTCCCCGAGTACTTTCCTGGAGTCAATGGCAGCGGAGACCCCCCCCCCCCCACCCTGCCGCGCCACCCCCATCCCCCAGCATTGCCTCACCTTCTCCACGTTCGCAGCCCACTAATAGTGTAGCAGGTTTGGGATCGCCAACCCACCTTTCTGTCTCTGCCTCTGTAGCAAGGCCCTCTTTATCCTGCACACCTTCCTCGCCCATATAAACAATTTCCGAAAGAAGGCATACGGGAGAAAGATCGGGAGGGTCTGTAAAACGAGCAGGAACCTTGGCAGCACTTTCATTTTCACAACCTGCACCATCCCTGTCAGTGTCAGTGCAGTGTTCCCATCTCTTAAAATCCCCCCGATCTCCTCCACCAACCCTGTCAAATTCCACTTGTGCATCATAGCCCATTCCCTCGTCACCTGAATCCCCAAGTACCTGAACCTTTCCCTAGCTCTCTTAAATGGCAACATACCCGCGTTGGCCTCCAGCCTCACCGCATTCACCGGAAACACCACCTTCTTTCCGACATTCAACTTATACCCATGGAATGTCCCAAACCTCTCCAATATCCCCATGATCCTACCCATACTCTCCAGCGGTTCAGACACAAACAACAACATCCACATACAACACCCAGTGCTCCCTGCTTCCCCTCACAATCCCGTGCCACTCACTGACCCCCTAAGAGTCATCGCCAAGGGCTCAATCGCCAGAGCTAACAGCAACAGTGACAACAGACACCCCTGTCTCGTACCTCTGTGTAGATCAAAACTCCGTGAACGCGTCCCATTTGTACATACACTTGCCACCGGAACGACATATAATAAGTGCACCAACGCCACAAACTTCGGGCCAAATCCAAACCTACCCAAGATCTCAAATGAATACCTCCACCCTACAAAAGCCTTCTGTGCATCCATAGAGTCAATGACTACCGGCACCCGCCCCACTGACGGCACCATAACCACATTTAACAACCTCCTGATGTTGAAGGAAAGCTTCCTGCCCTTTACAAAACACGTTTTGTCATCCGTAACCACCCCTGGCACACATCCCTCCATCCTTCCCGCCATCAACTTAGCCAGCACCTTCATGTCTGTGTTCAGTAATGAAATGGGCCTCTATGTCCCACACTCCAATGGATCCTTCCCCTTCTTTGGGATTAGCATGATCGATGCCAGCGTCAGGGTCTCTGGCAACTTCCCCTTGTCCAATGCCTCCCAAACATCCTCAACAAATGCAGGGACAACTCCATTGCAAAAGCCTTTTCACCGGAAAGCCATCTGGCCCCGGAGCCTTCCCCGACTTCATCCCCCTAACACTATCAATCACCTCCCTCAGCCTCAGTGGCTCCTCCATTGCCTGCCTCTTCTCTTCCTCCAACCATGGAAACTCCATCCAGGAACCGTCCCATAACCCCTTCCTCTCCACCCGGCTCCGAGCTGTATAACATCTCATAGTACCCCCAGAACATCTCATTTATCTCCCCCGGCTCTGACACTACCTCCCCCTTCTCCGTTCACACCTTTAAAATTTCCCTGGACGCAGCCTGTCTCCTCAGCTGCTGGGCCAGCAAGCGGCTAGCCTTCTCCCCATATTCGTATTGCACCCCCTCGCCCTCCTTAGCTGCCCCACTGCCCTCCCTGTCATCAACCTATCGAACTGCCCTTGTTCTTCCTCTCCACCAGCAACTCTTTAGTGGGAGTCCCCACATATCTCCTGTCCACCTCACCTATCACATCCAACAGCCTCCATGCTCCTCCCTCCTCCTCTTGGCCCTGTGTGCCTTGAATGAGATAATCTCCCTTTCGACCACCACCTTCAACACCTCTCAGAATGTAGCCACCGACACTTGCCCGTTCTGATTGATTTCCACATACTCCCTGATGGCTGACCTCACCTTTCCCAGCCTGATGAAAGGCAAATCTAGAATCTTTATTATTGTCACAAGTAGGCTCACATTAACAGTGCAATGAAGTTACTGTGAAAATCCCCTAGTCGCCAGACTCCGGCGCCTGTTCGGGTACACAGAGGGGGAATTCAGAATGTCCAATTCACCTAACAAACACATCTTTTGGAACTTGTGGGAGGAAACCGGTGCACCTGGTGGGAGCCCACGCAGACACGGGGAGAACGTGCAGACTCCACACAGTGACCCAAGCAGGAATTGAACCTGGAACCCTGATGCTGTGAAACAACAGTGCTAACCACTGTGCTACTGTGCCGCCCACACCGCGTTGCTGCTAACGGTAGCAGGTCCACAAGCGCTCGAACTGTATAACTCATTTATGTTTGATAATGAGGAGGACAACAAGAAATTTGATGAAGTGATGAAGCACTTTGATAAGCATTGTTCCCCTAAGATGAATGAAACTGTTGAGCGCTATATGTTCCATAAGCATACCTAAAGACCTGCCAAATCATTTGACAGTTTTGTCACAGACTTGAGACTGAAGGCCCAGTCATGCAACTTCAGCGACCTGAAATCTTCATTAATCCGTGATCAAATTGTCTTTGGTATAGCTGATAATAAGCTTCGGCCGATATTATTACGGGAGGAGGATTTGGTGCTGCAAATGGTGGTGAAAATTTGCTAGGCGAGTGAGATAGCTGCACAGAGAATAGCTGCACTCGGCTCAAAATATTTTGGCGCCACCGTGGAAGACAAAGCCAACGGCATTAGTACTTTAGCGGAAGTCATGAAGAAACATGGTCTCAGTGCAGTTGGCCATTTTAAGTGGCTGATAGGAGCCGCCGCCACCATCTTGTGCCAAATGTGTGCCACTCGACATGCCCAATGGCGATGTCCGGCCTTTGGAAAAGTTTGTGCTGCCGTGTTGTGCCATGGACCATGCACAAGTGGTGCATGCAGTTGATGAGATAAATACTGAAGAACAGCTTTTCATGAATCTCATCACGACAAGGAACCAGAAGAGTCCCAACAACAAAGATGAAAACAAAATCCTGAGAAAGACTGAAGATAATAAGGACGCCCCGAAAACCTTTACGTCCGTATTAAAATCGATGGTGATACTGAATAATGCTTTCATTCTTTGTGACTTTGACCCTAAAGTGACAGCCAACCTTGTGAGTTGATCTGCTTTGCAAAAGCTAAATGTGCAGCGGAATACCACCTCCACCTCCAAGGACACAATCCAGTCGCTCTGGCCAGACCCCAGCTCTCGTATCTTCACCCTTTGTGCCTCAAGCACTTCTCCACTCGGTCCATCAATACTCGCAGAGATGCTACTGCTCCCTCGATGGCCTTCGACCAGTCGCCAAGCTTCTCTATCCTCTGCTGTCGAAATGCATCTTTGATGAAGGCCATCAACTGTTACATCTGGGCCTGTCCCATTGGCGTTGACCCTTCCCTCTCCGCATTTTCGCAATTGTTGCTGTGCCACAGGCCCCTCCAGTTCTATAGTCAGGTCTTTGACTGTTTTGTGCCAGGTCTGGTAGCCAGTAGACATACCAATCTTGGGGAGAACCTCTCCCTCTAGACCTTCTGCACCACTTTCTTGCCGGAGCTACCTGGATATAAAGTGCCCAAATAAACGCCCTTGAGCAGGAGCTGCCCTGTGTGTGACCACTCATTCCATGGCTGCCACCAGAAGTCCTCTGCATTTTGGAGACCTGGTTGCTACCAAGGGCTGGGTGGGGGGGGGGTGTTGGGTTTTGTGTGTGTGAAAATGTAAAAATGTTGAATAAAACTATTTAAAAAAAGAAAATTAATGAGGACTAGGAATGACTTCAATTCTGTCGTGTTTGTGGGGTTGTGCCCCTTTTATGGCCTTCACTTTGTCTGCTACAGGGTACAGGCTGCCTTTGTCGATGCAGTAGCTGAGGTATGTCACCTTGCCCGCCTGAAACATGCACATTTCACACTTAAGGTGGAAAACTGAACCTGGGACTCATTGTAGGACTTCCTCCAAGTTTGCCAGGTATTCGTGGCGGTCGCTGGTTTCACGCTAAATCGCAATTCTCCATCGCCTTGACAACGTACAGAAAAGCCGTTGGCATATCATTAGCGGGCCCGACCCGGTATTCTCCACGACCTTTGCGATTCTCTGCCTCCACTGGGGCGAATTCCCTACAGGGAGATTCACTTGTGTTTTTAAAAATGGTGAAACCAGCGCCATGGCTCATAAGGGAGAGAGAGGAGATAGGACACAGAGAAGTGCAACTGTGGGCTGCTGGGCCGGAACCTGGCCGGGTTAGCTCGGGTGGGGGGGTTGACAGGGGAACTGGCAGTGTGGCTGGGGTGACCCCTCACGGGTCTGGGGCAGTATCCAGGCATGGACTGCCATTGCCGCAGCCTGCAAGGCAGCCATCTTGCTGCGCACTCCACTGACCACCCACCTTGGCCTTGGTTCTGCAGAGTGACACCGACCGTATGGGTGCCCCCACCCCCACACCTCACCCACCGCCATACCCCTCCAGCCATCGTTAACTGCCAGCGGGGCACCAGGCGGCCCACCCGAGGACATCACCCACTGTAGCTCCTACGGGAGAACCGGATGGGTGCCACAGAGCGTACTGCTGGCAAGGGCAGCATAAGCCTATGGTACCCCTGGCAGCAGAGATGGGCGCCAGGGCCAAAGACCCCCATGGTGCTGGGCATCGACGGGGCCTGGGGTACGGGGATGGGGGGGCAGAGTCCGCAGTGCCAACCGGGGCTGCCATGCAGCCCATTGGATCTGGTTGGGCACAGAGGTACGCACCATGCTTACATGTCGGCCTTTCACCCCCTGCAGACAATGAATATTGGAATTCAATCAGCAATGGTGGCCTTCCTGCTCATTACTGCACCCATGGGGACCCAGCTGTACGAGCTGGAGCTCTTCGAGGAGGAGGAAGCTGCAGCAATAGAGCGTGCAGCAGCGGAACTGGAGGCAGCCACTGAGGATGGAGAGCCGGCCGCCCAACAGGCCAAGTAGGAGGAGTAGATGCAAAGGAGGCACCGCATGAGGCTTCGTGTGTACTGTCAGTGCCTTTCATTTGAGGACCTGCCCAACTGGGCATGCCATCGAAGACTCCAGCTGAGCAGGGGGACAGTGCAACATATCTGCCGGGTCCTGGCCCATCTGGCACTGTGGGGGAAAGGGGGAGGATACCCATTCCCAGTGGCCATCTAGGTTATGCCACAGGGTCCTTCCAGGCCCCGGTGCACAGGTGGATCTGCACCATCACGGAGGCCCTACATGCCCAGTCTGCACAATACATCCGTTTCAATGTGGACTGAGCCCACCAGGATGCCCGGGCAGTAGGCTTTGCCAGGGGGTGATTGACGGGATGCATGTCGCCTTATGAGCACCTGCAGAAAGGGGTTCCACTCGATGAATGTGCAGTTGATATGTGACCATCAGCTGTGCACCATGCACGTCTGAGCCCGATACCCGGGCAGTGTGCACGATGCCTTCATGCACACTTGACGAACCCCGGCCTCTTCGAGGTTCACCCTCGGTTGGGGGCATGGCACCTGGGCGACAGGGGTCATCCGCTGCAGTTATAGCTGATGATGCCTATCCGACACAGAGACCCACTACAACTGCACACGCAGCGACCACAGGCGTAATCGAATGGTGCTTTGGCATCCTGAAGATGCGATTCAGGTGCCTGGACCACTCTGGAGGGACCCTCCAGTATGACGCTGAGAGGGCTGCTCACATTGGGGCGGCCTGCTGAGTCCTCCTCAACATTGCACAGGAGAGGGGCAATGTGCTGGAGGAGGAGGATAAACGCCAAGCCTGCTCAAATGTGGAGGATGCGGGGGAGGGCGAGGATGGGCAAGACATTGGGGCCTAGGCAGGCACAGGAGGCGGCACGACGTGTGCGTCAGGACCAACGCGCACGGGCCGCTCTGATCGCCTCCAGGTGCAGCGACTGGGGGGGGGGGGCACTGCAAGAGAGGGGGTACCACCCCCCAACCCCTCTGTGGGAAGCCCAGACCACCCCCTACACCCATCGGACAGAGCACCGAGACAGGTTGTAAGAGTGTGAACAGGTGTTCAATGTGAACAAATATATACATAAGCGTGCCCTAGCCCCTACCGCTATACTGTACCCTGCACCCATGCCACCTTAATTGGTGTCTAATTTTCAGGCCTTACAGGCCCAAACGCTACGTCGAGGTGGATCCCCAGATGGTACATCAGGTGTGGAGGCGGCCTGCTGCGATTCCCACCCTGCGATCTGGGTCCCATCTTCTGGGGTGACTGGGCCTGGATGGCCCGGCTGCTGCTCGGATGTCCCAGGTGGCGTGGTGCAGCCCTGCTTTGCCCACTGCCCCTCAGATATGCCAGGAACAGGAGGGGTGGGGGAGTCTGAAGTGCTGTGGTGTTCTAGCACCTCCCCTGCGGAAGTAACTGGCACAGACCTCATCACCTCCTCCTCGCTTGGGGTGCCCGATGGCTCCCGGGCTACTCCATGGGACAGGGGTGCGCGCGGAGCTATCCCCCGAGGCACCCCCACCACCTGGCGCTGCCAGTTCTGGAGGCTCTCTCTCTTCTCGACCAGGGACTGCATGCTCACGGCTACGGAGTACAGGGAGTGGACCACTTCCGCCTGGGAATGCGCCACATCACCCATCGACTGTGCCGCCATCTTTTGAGTTTGTGCCACATCAGCCAGTGACTGTGCCATCTTCCTCTGGGACTGGGCCACCTCCCTCTGTGACTGCGTCATGTCGGCCAGCGCCTGGGCAATGCCACTGATGTTCTCAGCTATAGCCCTCTGTGACTACACCATGCTCAGGAGAGCCACTGCAATGTCAAGGTGGCTCAGGCACATGGCTGCCTGTGAGCCGGCAGCCCTGTCCTGGGCCTTGGCCAGTGCCTCCACAGAGTGCCCAGGCCTGAAATGTTGATCCATAGCTGAAATCGTCGCCCCCCCAATGCCTCCACCGTGGATGGTACCCGTGCGGTTGTGGCCTGGGTGACATGCATGATTGGCACCTCCTGCTCCTGTACGAGTTTAGACTCCTCCAACTGCACCTGCAGGTGCTGGATGCTCTCCAACGACCCCCATGTCATCCGTGGCTCTGTGGCGCATCTCTACTATAGATGAGATGTCCATTGCAGAAGCCTGAAACCCGTCTGGATGGCAGTTAGTCCCTGGGGTCCGTCCGCCCTCCGACTGTCCGTCCGCTTGGGAGTCCACTCCACCTGATGTATCGGAGCAGCTCTGTGGTGTGCACCAGAGGGTGCCCCAGGAACCCCTTCACTAAAGTGCCCAACCAAGTTGAGTGTCTTTGGGATGGTGAAGAGTGTTGGAGACAGCTGTGATAGGAAACCAGTGTCATCCCCGGACTTGAGCTCCAGGTGTCTTGGGTCACAGACAAATGGTGCCCCTCCGTGTTGTGCCCTCATCGCTGGTCAGGACACGGTAGAGGGCTCAGGTTCTGACACTGCCTGAAGGCGGCGGTCATCAGATGGACTTGCCCCATCACCAGCAGGTCCTGCAAGACACAACACAAGATGCATGATTAGACTGCGGGCCAAGGAGGGATTGGGAGTGGTGGGAGTGAGGGTGGTGTGGGGTTGAAGGTGGGGGTCAGGGTGGGGGTAAGTGTGAGGGTGGCATGAGGGTGAGGCTGGGGTTGAGTGTGGGGTGAGGATGAGGGTGGTATGGGTGTGGGGGTGTGGTTGGTGTGGGTGTGAGGATCATGTGGGGGCGAGGGTGGGTGAGTGTAGGGTGAGGGAGATGTGAGGGTGGTGTGGGGGTGAGGGTGGTGTGAGTGTGAGAATAATGTGAGGGTGAGGATGGTGTGAGAGTGGTGTGGAGGTGGGTGTTGTTTGGTCCTCTATATCTTGCAAAGGACTCCACCGAACACCTTGACTTGTCCAAACCAGGGTCTTTATTGAATTACACATAGTAAGATAGCGGTCTGTTACAGAGCAAGTTATCATGGAGTTTCTTTGTACTCCTCTGGGACTATACCTAGCACGGTTGTTCACCAGTATGTCTTACTACCATCTCCTGCAACCATTTGATGATGGCCGGATGTATCTTCACTTATATAGGAGACCCTGGTCACATGACCATGGTCTTAAGACCGCATGGTGCGTCTGCACTGCCACCTGCTGGTTGGAGGTCACACACCATCCATCTATGATATTGTCTACAGGCATATCACCACATCCCCATTCCTCACTAAACATTAAGATTTGTTGGGCAGCATGGTGGCGCAGTGTTAGCACTGCTGTCTCACGGCGCCAAAGTCCCAGGTTCAATCCCGGCTCTGGGTCACTGTCCGTGTGGAGTTTGCATATTCTCCCCGTGTTTGGGTTTCGCCCCCACAACCCAAAGATGTGCAAGGTAGGTGGATTGAACACGCTAAATTGCCCCTTAATTAGAGAAAAATGAATTGGGTACTCTAAATTTAACAAAAAACATTAAGATTTGTTGACCAGCAACATTGATTTTTTAAACTTTGTACAATCCTGATAATAAGACCATAAGACATAGCAACAGAATTAGGCCGTGGTAAACCACTGTTGCACCTGTATTAGGTGATGTAAGGTAGGACCTGTACTACTGGTTCGCCGGTAGTCCCTGCCTGCTGGCTCCACCCAGTAGGCGGAGTCTAAATATGCATGTCCTCCATTCAGCAGCCATTTTGCCAGCTGCTGTGGGAGGCCACACATCTTAGAGCAATAAAGTCTCAGTTGTATCCAACTCTAGTCTTTGTTCAATTGATCGTGCCTCAATTTATTGCTCTAAGATTTTCTAAAAGATGGACCTCCGAATCAAACCAGATCGCCTGCAGCTGGAACCGCAATCAAGCGACGCCAAAAAGGACTTTAATCACTGGCTAGCTTGCTTCGAGGCGTACATCAACTCAGCGACCACCCCTGTTACTGTTACTCAGAAGATACAGATCCTGTACTCAAGGTTGAGCTCCAACATGTTTCCGCTGATCCAGGACGCCCTGAACTACGCTGCGCCATGGCGCTTCTCAAAGAAAACCACGCACAGAAAACGAACACGCTCTTCGCCAGGCACGTATTTGCCACTCGCTCTCAACTCCCTGGTGAGTCCATAGAAGACTTCTGGCGGGCCCTAATCCCACTCGTCCGGCACTGTGACTATGAGGCCGTTACGGCCACCGAACATTTCAACCTTCTTATGTGGGACGCGTTCGTAACGGGGATTGGGTCGCACCTCATACGCCAAAGACTGTTAGAAAGGGCCACGTTTGACCTAGCTGAACCCCACAGATGGCCGCCCCAGCGAGGGCCTTACCCAGCCAGTACGCCTGCGCCACACGCCAGCCCGCGCACCCCGGGGGTCCCCGATGTTACTTCTGCGGCCAGCAGAAGCACTCTCGCCAACGCTGCCCAGCCCGCGCTGCCCTTTGCAACGCTTGCGTCAAAAAGGGACACTTCGCCGCGGTGTGCCAGGCCCACGCAGTTGCCGCTATCGCCCCCACCCCCCCTTGCCTACACACAATGGGCGCCGCCATCTTCATCTCCCCGGACCACGCGCGGCCAGTGGGCGCCGCCATCTTCACCTCCACAGACCACACGCGGCCAGTGGGCGCCGCCATCCTCACCTCCCGGGGCCGCACACGGTCAGTGGGCGCCGCCATCTTCACCTGCCGGGGCCACGCGCGGCCAGTGGGTGCCGCCATCATCTCCCCCTCAGTCCACATGTGGCCCATGGGCGCCGCCATCTTGTCCAACCCCCACAACGTGCGGCCCATGGGTGCCGCCATTTTGGTTCTTCAGGCTGCGCCATCTTGTCTCCCCCACGGGACATAGACTCCGACAGCATTCCAGGACCTGGGCCTCCCAGGCTCCCCATCATCCGCGTCAGCGATGACTGACCACAACTCGCCTCAGTGACGATTGACCAGTCTCGTCCGCACAACCTGGCCACCGCATCGACCTCTTGGGCCTCTTTTCCCTCGCCCTTCATGCCTCAGAAATTCGGCACTCATCCGTCAAAAAAGAGGCCCAAGCTATCGTTGAAGCTGTGCGGCATTGGAGGCATTACCTGGCCGGCAGGAGATTCACTCACCTCACTGACCAACGGTCGGTAGCCTCCATGTTCAATAACACACAGCGGGGCAAGTTCAAAAACGATAAAATCTTGCGGTAGAGGATCGAGCTCTCCACCTCTTATTACGAGATTTTGTATCGCCCCGGCAAACTCAACGAGCCCCGAGACACCCTATCCTGAGGTACATGTGCCAGCCGTTTTTTCTTTTTAGACCTACTCCGGACCCTGCACGACAGCCTTTGTCACCTGGGAGTCACACGGTTGTACCATTTCATAAAGGCCCGCAACATGCCCTACTCCGTCGAGGAAGTAAGGACAGTCACCAGGGACTGCCAGGTCTGTGCGGAGTGCAAGCCGCACTTCTACCGGCCGGACCGTGCGCGCCTGGTGAAGGCCTCCCGCCCCTTTGAACGCCTCAGTCTGGATTTCAAAGGGCACCTCCCCTCCACCGACTAAAACACGTATATTCTCAGTGTGGTCGATGAGTACTCCAAGTTCCCCTTCGCCATCCCATGCCCCGACATGACGTCTGCCACCGTCATCAAAGCCCTAAACACTATCTTCGCTCAGTTCGGTTTCCCTGCCTATATCCACAGTGACAGGGGATCCTCATTCATGAGCGATGAGCTGCGTCAGTTCCTGCTCAGCAGGGGTATCGCCTCCAGCAGGACGACCAGCTATAACCCCCGGGGAAACGGGCCGTCCAACTGGCCCTACGGTCCAGGAACCTCCCAGCCTCTCGCTGGCAGGAGGGCCGTCCCTGATGCACTCCACTCCATTCGGTCACTGCTGTGCACCGCTACTAACAACACACCCTATGAATGTCTTTTTGCCTTCCCCAGGAAGTCCACATCCGAGGTGTTGCTCCCAACTTGGCTCGCATCTCCGGGACCAGTCCTGCTCCGTAGGCACGTCCGCCTCCACAAGGCGGACCCGTTGGTGGAAAGGGTGCAATTGCTCCATGCCAACCCCCAGTATGCCTACGTGGCGTACCCAGACGGCCGCCAAGATACTGTCTCCCTCAGGGACCTGGCACCAGCAGGTTCCACACACACACACCTCTCCGGCCCGGCACCACCCTCCCCTCCCCCGGCGCTCCCAGCATTAACCCCACCAAGACCATCCGTCCTTCCCCTGCCCACACCCGAGGATGAAGAGGATTTCGCCACGCTCCCGGAGTCACTGAACATCAGGCCAGCATCGCCGCCACCGCTACGTCGCTCCCAGTGGAACATCAAGGCATCAGACCAGTTAAATCTCTAACTGGCACCGGACTTCAAAAGACATTTTTTTTCTGATCAAATACTGTAAATATAAATTCATTGCTGTTCATAGTTCTCCACCACCCCCGCCGGACAGGGGGTGAATGTGGTAAACCACTGTTCCACCTGTATTAGGTGATGTAAGGTAGGACCTGTACTACAGGTTCGTCGGTAGTCCCTGCCTGCTGGCTCCGGCCAGTAGGCAGAGTATAAATATGCGTGTCCTCCATTCAGCAGCCATTTCACCAGCTGCTGAGGAAGGCCACACATCTTAGAGCAATAAAGCCTCAGTTGTATCCAACTCTAGTCTTTGTTCAATTGATCGTGCCTCATAGGCCACTCAGTCCATCGAGTCTGCTCCGCATTCAATCATGGCTGATATTTTTCTTATCCACACTCTCCTGCCTTCTCCCCATAACCCCTGATCCCCTTATTGATCAAAAACCTATCTATCTCTGTCTTTGTTAAAAAAAATTTTTATCAAGACTTTTATGGTTTTATAATAACAAAAGACACAAGAACAGATATAAACATAGTTCAACGCGTAACACACCCCTCCATCTCCCACAGTTCTCGCCTAAGCTTGACCGACATAGATTAACTCCCTCCCCCCTACCACCCCTTGCTCGCTAACCCCTCCTCCCCATATTAAATCTGCTGATGGTTCAATATTCTCCGAAGAAGTCGATAAACGGCTGCCACCTCCGAAGGAACCCTAATGATGAACCTCTCAGGGCGAACCTGATTTTCTCAAGTCTGTGAAACCCAGCCATGTCACAAACCCATACCCCTGCTTTTGGGGGCTTTGAGTCCCTCCACGCTAGTAATATCCGCCTCCAGGCTCCCAAGGAATCAAAGGTCTCTCTCGCCCCCTGGACTCCCGGGTCTTCCGACTCTCCAAAAATCGCCACTTCTGGACTTGGTGCCACCCTCACCTTTAACAGCCTGGACATGACATCTGAAAATCCCTGCCAGAATCCCCTGAGCTTCAGGCATGCTCAAAACATGTGGACATGATTTGCGGGCCCTCCTGCACATCGCCCACACCTGTCCTCTACCCCAAAAAACCTGCTCATCCGGGCCTTCGTCATGTGTGCCCGGTGGACCACCTTGAATTGTATCAGGCTGATCCTGCCACATGATGAGGATGTATTAACTCTGCTCAGGGCATCCTCCCACAGACCCACCTCTAACTCCTTTTCCAACTCATCTTCCCATTTACGTTTTGTCTCCCCCTATCTGGGTTTCCTCCACTCCATGAGTTCTTTGTAAATTTCTGATTCCTTCCCCTCCCCCACCACAGTTCTAGAAACTACTTTGTCCTGTATCCCCTGTGGTGGAAGGAGGGGAAAAGTAAAAACCTGCCTTTGCACAAAATCCCTTACCTGGAGATATCGGAACGCATTCCCTCCCGGCAATTCCACTTCACTTCCAGGTCCTCCAGACCGGGAAAGCGCCCATCAATAAACAGATCCCCCAGCCTCTCAATACCTGCTCTCTGCCACCTCTGAAACCCCCCATCCATCATCCCCGGTGTTGTGTTGGGTGTTCTGACGCACAAATGATCCAACACGGCTGTAGATGGTACAACTCTGTTTTATTGTCTAATCAACGGTAACAACTAACTACTGGCTTGGGTACATGCTTCACCAGCTAACCTGTGGACCCAGCCCTATCACTATCTTAGTGAGGCACTCAGCACATGGTCTATGAGCTCTGCACGCTGTGAGCTCTGTGCTCTGAGCTATCTCCTTGTACAATGAGCAGGAACTGTGGTGTTCCCTGTTTTATAGTGTGTGTGCTCTCACTGGTGAATGACTGCGATGTTATGTGTGTGCTGGTTGGTCCAACTGCCTGTCCATCAGTGTGTGTGTCATTGCACCATGATATGCTGATGTGGATATCATGACATCCCCCCCTTTCACAAAGGATATGTGCCTACATGATAATAAATAGAAATGTGTACTGAGTGCATCTGAGTATGTGTGTGCAATATTTACAACATGTACATGAGGCTAAACTATATAGGAAGGTGTCAGGTGCAACAGAACAACGATGTTGTACCAATAACAACAAATGCAATGAACAAACGACGAGAGAAAACTTCTGGAACAATGAACGACAAGAAAAAAAACTCGTTAACAGTACTGTAAAACAATTCAGTGAGTCCAATGTGCTAACAGGCTCATAAGTCAAGTCTCTCAGGTGGGCGACGAATTCGGGTTGACCGCCTCAAGGGTGGGTCAGGATCCACCGGCTGAGGAATGGGCCTGGCCACGGGCGAGAGAGGAAGAGGCAGAGTGGCAGGAAGCTCAACAAAGTCGACATCAGGGACAACAGGAGGGTGTGGCACCGGTGCATGATCTTGTAGCGAGCGTGGAACTAGATGAAGGGCCCGCCGATTACGGCGGCGAATAGAGCCATCAGGCATACGAACCAGGAATGAGCAGGGAGCCACGTGGCGGAGAACCTCGGCGGTTGCTGACCAGCCACCCTCCGGTAGGTGTATGCGGACGTTGTCTCCAGGCGCCAGGGCAGAAAGATCAGTCGCCCGAGCGTCATGTGCCACCTTCTGCTGAGCACGCTGTTGCATCCTTCGCAATACTGGAGCATGGTCGAGGTCAGGAACATGAATGGACGGCACAGTGGTCCTGAGGGTGTGACCCATCAACAGCTGGGCTGGCGAGAGGCCCGTGGACAGTGGGGCCGAGCGATAGGCCAGCAGGGCTAAACAGAAGTCAGATCTGGCATCAGCAGCCTTGCAGAGGAGCCGCTTCATAATGTGGACGCCCTTTTCCGCCTTGCCATTCGACTGAGGATGCAAGGCACTGGACGTCACGTGTGTGAAGTTGTATGAAGTGGCAAAGGAAGACCATTCTTGACTCGCAAAGCAAGGCCCGTTGTCAGACATGACGGTGAGCGGAATTCCATGGCGAGCAAAGGTTTCTTTGCATGCCCGGATGACGGCTGATGACGTTGTGTCGTGCAGGCGTACGACCTCTGGATAACTTGAGAAGGAGTCAATAAGAATAATGTAGTCCCTGCCGAACGCATGAAAGAGGTCCACGCCCATCTTCGACCAGGGGGACGTGACCAACTCATTGGGCTGAAGGCTCTCAGGAGGTTGCGCCGGCTGAAACCTCTTGCAGGTGGGGCAGTTGAGCACCATGTTGGCAATGTCGTCGCTGATGCCCGGCCAGTACACAGCCTCTCGGGCCCTCCGCCTGCACTTTTCAACTCCGAGATGGCCTTCGTGCAGTTGTTCGAGGACAAGTTGGTGCATGCTGTGTGGGATCACGATCCGGTGCAACTTCAAGAGGACACCATCAATGACGGCCAAGTCGTCCCGGACGTTGTAAAATTGTGGGCACTGCCCCTTGAGCCACCCACTCCCACAGTCCAAAGATGTGCGGGTTAGGTGGATTGGCCATGCTAAATTGGCCATAGTGTCCAAAATTGTTGGGTGGGGTTACTGGGTTATGGGGATAGCGTGGAGGTGTGGACCTTGGGTGGGGTGCTCTTTCCAAGAGCCGGTGCAGACTCGATGGGCCGAATGGCCTCCTTCTGCACTGTAAATTCTATGATACACCCTTCCGTAATGTGGCGCCTCACACGTTGAAGAAGGGGGTCAGCCACAGTCTCACGGCGAATGTGGGCCAGACGTGCATCAGTGGCTGGCAGATTGGCCGATGTGAAGGCTACCTGTGTGTCGACCTGACAAACGAACCCATCCGAGTCGGGCGGCGTGTTGACCGCCCTGGACAGAGCATCTGCGATGATGAGATTCTTCCCCGGGGTGTAGACAAGTTGGAAGTGGTACCTCCGGAGCTTGAGCAGAATGCGCTGGAGGCGAGGGGTCATGTCGTTGAGGTCCTTCTGAATGATGCCGACCAGGGGCGATGGTCGGTCTCCACAGTGAACTGCGGAAGACCACAGACATAGTCGTGAAACTTGTTGATGCCAGCCAACAGGCCTCGGCACTCAATCTGCGCATAGCGCTGTTCTGTTGGGGTCATGGCCCACGATGCATAGGCGACCGGAGCCCATGATGCGGTGTCGTCCCGTTGCAGGAGTACCGCCCCAATGCCAGACTGGCTGGCGCCAGTTGAAATCTTTGTGGTAGTTGTAGGGGATTCTATAATTAGGGGAATTGATGGCATCCTTTGTAAGCCAGATCGAGAGTCCCGCATGGTATGTTGCCTGCCCGGTGCCAGGGTGAGGGACATTTCTGATCGGCTTGAAAGGATTTTGGAGAGGGAGGGGGAGGATCCAGTTGTTGTGGTCCACGTTGGGACTAACAATATAGGCAAGACTAGGAAAGAGGACCTGTTTGGGGATTCTCAAACACTAGGGACTAAATTAAAGAACAGGTCCTCCAGGGTTATAATCTCTGGATTACTACCCGAGCCACGTGCCAATTGGCATAGGGTTGAGAAAATTAGGGAAGTTAACACGTGGCTAAAGGAGTGGTGCGGGAAAGAGGGATTCCATTTCATGGGGCATTGGCATCAGTACTGGGGCAGGAGGGACGTGTACCGTTGGGAATGTCTTCACCTGAACCATTCTGGGACCAGTGTTCTAGCGAATAGGATAAATAGGTTGGTCACAAGGACTTTAAACTAGCAAGTTGGGGGGAAGGGAAGTGTAAAGCTATGGACAGTATAATGGTTAATGGAGATCAAGGCAGCAGGTTACGTGACAGGTTATTATGTAGAGATATGGGTTCAAAGACAAGGAAAATTAGGAGAAAGGGCAAGAGGAAAATAAAATGTGAAAAGTTACTGATCAAGGTGTTAGGATTCATAACAAAGACATAAAAAACAGCATAAGTGTACTTTACCTGAATGCTCGTAGTATACGAAATAAGGTAAATGAGTTGATGGCGCACATCATCGTGAATGACTATGATTTAGTGGCCATTACTGAAACATGGTTAAAAGATGGTCACGACTGGGAGTTAAATATCCAAGGGTATCAGACTATACGAAAGGATAGGATGGACGGTAAGGGCGGTGGTGTAGCTTTATTGTTTAAGGATGGCATCCGGGCAACAGTAAGGGATGATAATGGTGCTATGGAGGACAAGATTGAATCAATTTGGGTGGAAATCAAGAATAGTAAGGCGAAAAGGTCACTGATAGGAGTAGTCTATAGGCCACCAAATAGTAACAGGATGGTAGGGCAGGCAATAAGCAAAGAAATAACGGATGCATGTAGAAATGGTACAGCGGTTATCATGGGAGATTTTAATCTGCATATCGATTGGTTTAACCAGGTTGGTAAAGGCAGCCTTGAGGAGGAGTTTATAGAATGTGCCCGGGATAATTTCCTGGAACAGTATGTAATGGAACCTACAAGGGAACAAGCGGTCCTAGATCTGGTCCTGTGTAATGAGGCAGGATTGATTAATGATCTCGTAGTTCGGGATCCTCTTGGAAGGAGCGACCACAATATGGTGGAATTTAAAATGCAGTTGGAGGATGACAAGGTAAAATCAAACACTAGTGTTTTGTGCTTAAACAAAGGCGATTACAATGGGATGAGAGAAGAACTAGCTAAGGTAGACTGGGAGAAAAACTTCATGGTGAAGCAGTTGAGGAACAGTGGAGAACCTTCCGAGCGATCTTTCACAGTGTTCAGGAAAGGTTCACACCGACAAAAAAGAAAGACGGTAGAAAGGGGAAAAATCGACTGTGGATATCTAAGGAGGTGAGGGAGAGTATCAAATTGAAGGAAAAAACATACAAAGTGGCAAAAATTAGTGGGAGACTAGAGGACTGGGGAGTCTTTAGGGGATACTAAAAAAGCAATAAAGAAGAGTAAGGAAGACTATGAAAGTAAACTGGCTCAGAACATAAAAGCAGATAGTAAAAGCTTCTACAAATATATAAGACACAAAAGAGTGGCTAAGGTAAATATTGGTCCTTTGGAAGATGAGAAGGGAGATTTAATAATAGGAGACGGGGAAATGGCTGAGTAGCTGAACAGGTTTTTTGGGTGTCTTCACAGTGGAGGACACAAATAACATGCCAGTGACTGATGGAAATAAAGATATGATAGGTGAGGACCTTGAGATGATTGTAATCACTAAGGAGGCAGTATTGGGCAAGCTAATGGGGCTAAAGGTAGACAAGTCTCCTGGCCCTGATGGGATGCATCCCAGAGTGTTAAAAGAGATGGCTAGGGAAATTGTAAACGCACTAGTGATAATTTATCAAAATTCACTAGACTCTGGGGTGGTCCCAGAGGATTGGAAAGTAGCAAACGTGACGCCGGTGTTTAAAAAAGGAGGTCGGCAGAAAGCGGGTAATTATAGGTCGGTAAGCTTAACTTCGTTTGAAGGGAAAATGCTGGAATCTATCATTAAGGAGGAAATAGCGGGGCACCTGGAGGGGAATTGTCCCATTGGGCAGACGCAGCATGGGTTCACAAAGGGTAGGTCGTGTCTGACTAATTTGGTAGAATTTTTTGAGGACGTTACCAGTGCAGTAGATAACGGGGAGCCAATGGATGTGGTATATCTGGATTTCCAGAAAGCTTTTGACAAGGTGCCACACAAAAGGTTGCTGCATAAACTAAAGATGCATGGCATTGAGGGTAAAGTGGTAGCATGGGTAGAGGATTGGTTAACTAACAGAAAGCAGAGAGTGGGGATAAATGGGTGTTTCTCTGGTTGGCAACCTGTATCTAGTGTGGACTCTCAGGGATCAGTGTTGGGCCCGCAGTTGTTCACAATTTACATAGACGATTTGGAGTTGGGGACCAAGTGCAATGTGTCAAAAGTTTGCAGACGACACTCAGATGAGTGGTAAAGCAAAAAGTGCAGAGGATACCGGAAGTCTGCAGAAGGATTTGGATAGTTTAGGTGAATGGGCTAGGGTCTGGCAGATGGAATTCAATGTTGCCAAGTGTGAGGCTATCCATTTTGGGAGGAATAACAGCAGAATGGATTATTATTTAAACGGTAAGATGTTAAAACATGCTGCTGTGCAGAGGGACCTGGGTGTGCTGGTGCACGAGTCGCAAAAAGTTGGTGTGCAGGTGCAACAGGTGATTAAGAAGGCTAATTGAGTTTTGTCTTTCATTGCTAGAGGGATGGAGTTCAAGACTAGGGCGGTTATGCTGCAAATGTATAGGGTGTTGGTGAGGCCGCATCTGTGTATTGTGTTCAGTTTTGGTCTCCTTACCTGAGAAAGGACATATTGGCACTGGAGGGAGTGCAGAGGAGATTCACTAGGTTGATCCCAGAGTTGAGGGGATTAGATTATGACGAGAGGTTGAGTAGACTGGGACTGTACTCATTGGAGTTTAGAAGGATGCGGGGGGATCTTATTGAAACATATAAAATTATGAAGGGAATAGATAGGATAGATGCGGGCAGGTTGTTTCCACTGGTCAGGGAAAGCAGAACTAGGGGGCATAGCCTCAAAATAAGGGGAAGTAGATTTAGGATGGAGTGTAGGAGGAACTTCTTCACCCAAAGGGTTGTGAATCTCTGGAATTCCTTGCCCAGTGAAGCATTTGAGGCTCCTTCTTGAAACGTTTTTAAGAAAAAGATAGATACCTTTCTAAAGAATAAAGGGATTTGGGGATATGGTGTACGGGCCGGAGAGTGGAGCTGAGTCCACAAAGATCAGCCATGATCTCATTAAATGGCAGAGCAGGCTCGAGGGGCCAGATGGCCTACTCCTGTTCCTAGTTCTTATGTTGGTTGGAGCGGTAAATATTAAGCAGGATGCTGCAGGAAAGCTCCTTTGAGTCGGGATAGCCTCCTGCAGACCATTTTTCAAAAAACATTTCCCAAAATCCATTTGCAGTAATATTTGGAGGATAAATGCACAATTTTAGGATAGATGCGAACACATCTTTACCAGTGTTCTTCAAACTCGGTGGGTCACGGGCGGGTGTTGGGAGGGTCGCGGAGCTGTCCTTCGCGGCGCTCCCAATCATGCAAATCAGCCGCAGCAGCCGGCTTTTAATAACCCTGGCTGCAAGTGGCCTTCAAAATAGCCGCAAACATATTTTTAAAAATCGGCCGCATTGCGCATGCGCGCCGATGATCGGGCACGCATGCGCAGTGCAGCCGTTGTTTTTATACGGTCGCAGCTTTTTGTTTTACAAGTTCAGGGAGGGGTTTATTCATTTTATTCATATATTTTATTCACTTAATTTTTATTTTTTTCATTTATTTTATTCATTTCAGTTTGGGGGGGGTTTTATTTGATAAAATTTTGCAGGAAAAAAATGCAGAACTTTGGACAGATGGAGACTCCATACTTTCCGACACCGGAAAGCTTCCACATCATCCAACAGGTTCCATTGGAGGAGCCTATACGGGGGTCAAAGGGACCCAAAACCATTTCCTCCATTTTTGTCAGCAGCCAAGAAGGTAAGAGAAAATGGTGGGTCGCGCAGGTCGGCCAGCGTGGGTCGCGAAGGTCAGCCGCCATGGGTCACGAAGGTCGGCTGGGTTGGGTCCTGAAGGTTGGCCAGTTGGTAAAAATGGGTCCCCGAAAAAAAGTTTGAAGAACACTGATCTTTACGGTCTGTACCCTCCCCGCCAGTGACAACGGGACCATATCCCACCTCCGGACGTTCTCCTTCCTTCGTTCCACTAATCGGCCCAGATTTAATTTGTGTAGCTGCTCCAATCTCCTTGCAACCTGAATACCCAGGTAACGAAAACTACCTCCCACCACCTTAAACGGCAACTCCTCCACTCTCCTCTCCTGCCCCCTCGCTTGGATCACACAAACCTCACTTTTACTCATATTCAATTTGTACCCTGAGAACCAGCCAAATTCCCCTAAGATCCGCATATGCATAATCTCCCCCATCCCCCCTCACGGGTCGGAAATATATAGGAGTAGGTCGTCTGCATATAGCGAGACCCTGTGTCCCACACCGCCCCCCCCCCCCCCCCCCGCCCCACACCCCCAGATTGGCCCCTTCCAGTCCTTTGATGCTCTCAGCGCCATCGCTAATGGCTCAATACCAAGGCGAACAACAGCAGGGAGAGGGGACATCCTTGCCTCGTCCTCCGGTGCAATCTAAAATAGTCCGAGCTCACCCGGTTCATCCGCATGCTCGCCATCAGTGCCTGGTACAGCAACCAAACCCAGTCAATGAAGCCCTGGCCAAACCCGAACCGTCCCAGGACCTCCCAAAAATAATTCCATTCCATCCGGTCGAAGGCTTTCTCCGCGTCCAGAGCGGCCACCACCTCCGCTTCCCTCCCCTCGGAGGGCATCATGATCACATTCAGAAGCCTTCTATTGCCTAACCGGTATGATCTTCCCCTATCACCCCCCGGGACACAGTCCTCTATCCTCACGGCCAGGATTTTGGCCAGCCATTTGGCATCAACATTTAATAGGGAGATTGGTCTGTATGACCCACATTGTGCTGGCCTTTCTCCCGCTTCAGGATCAATGAAATTGAGGCACGTGACATTGTTGGAGGAAGAACACCTTGCTCCCTTGCCTCATTAAATGCCCTCACCAACAGCAGGCTCAGCATCCCAGAGAACTTCTTGTAAAATTCCACTGGGTAGCTATCCGATCCCAGGGCCTTGCCCGACTGCATGGCCTCCAATCCTTCTAGTATTTCTTCAATCCTGATCGGGGCTCCCATCCCCTCCACCAACCCTTCCTCCACCTTCGGAAACTTCAACCTTTCCAAGAACTGCCTCATCCCCTCCATCCCAGCTGGGGGCTCCGACTCATACAACCGACCGTAAATCTCCTTAAACACCCCATTCACTCCTGCTGGGTCTAGTACCATGTTTCCTCCTCTGTCCTTCACTCTTCCTATCTCCCTGGCCACCTCCCTTTTCCTGAGCTGATGTGCTAGTATCCTACTGGCCTTCTCATCGTACTCATATATCGCTCCTCCCGCCTTCCTCAACGGCCCCACTGCCATCCTTGTAGATAACAGTCAAACTCCACCTGCAGCTTCAGCCGCTCCTTCAACAACCCTTCCTTCGGGACTTCAGAATATCCTCTATTCACCTGGAGTATCTCCCTATCCAACCTATCCGTCTCTGTCCGTTCCACCTTCTCCCTATGAGCCCGTATCGAAATTAGCTCCCCCTTAACCACGTCTTCAACGCTTCCCACACCGCTGCTGCTGAAACTTCCCCCGTATCATTTATCTCCAAATAATTCTGGGATGGCCTCCCCCACCCGGCCGCACACCCCCTCATCTGCTAACAGTCCTACATCTAGTCTCCATTGCAGTCGCTGACCCCCCTCCTTGCTCACCTGTAGATCCACCCAGTGTGGGGCATGGTCTGACACACCAATCGCTGAATACTCGGCATCTACCACCCCTGCCAGCAAAGCCTTGTTCAAACCAAAAAAATCAATCCGGGAGTACACTTTGTGGACCTGGGAGAAGGAAGAAAATTCCTTCGCTCTTGGCCGCCCAATCCTCCACGGATCTACCCCCCATCTGTTCCATAAACCTTTTTAACTCCTTCGCCACGGCCGGCGCCCTCCCTGTCCTTGAACTCGACCGAACTAACGTTGGTTCAATGACCGTATTAAAGTCTTCTCCCATGGTCAACCTATGTGAGTCCAGGTCCGGGATCTTCTCCAACACCCGCCTCATAAACTCCGTGTCATCCCAGTTTGGTGTGTAAATATTTACTAAGACCACCGGCACCCCTCCAACTTCTCACTTACCATAACATACCTACCCCCCGAATCCGCCACTATGCTCCCTACCTCAAATGAAACCCACTTATTAATCAAGATCGCAACCCCCCTAATTTTAGAATCTAGCTCCGAATGAAATACCTGCCCTACCCAATCCTTCCTCAGCCTAGTCTGATCCACCATCCTCAGGTGTGTCTCTTGTAACTTTGCCATGAGCCACGTCTGCCTTCAGCCTCTTCAGATGCACAAACACGCAAGCCCTCTTGACCGGCCCATTCAGCTCTCTCACGTTCCATGCGATCAGCCTGGTCAGAGGCCCCCTGATGTGTTAAGAATTCAACGTTGACTGCAACTGAATGCAGTGAAACTAGAAACAGGCTTCTGACACAGGAGATGGTCCAACCCTTGTTTTATTGAACTTCCTGATTGCTGTACATAGATTGATAGAGTGTCAACTCACAGCAGACTAACTGATAACCTCCTACTGGCTTGATCAGACTAACTCTCTACCTCATGGTGATAGTGCTCACTGGCTTGTGCACTCTTACTATCTCAGTAGCTGTGTCTTGTAGAGAGAGAGAGAGTCTTAATGCCCTGTGTGCTTTATAGTGGTGGTGTCCTGTCTGGTGATTGGTTCTTATGTGTCGTGTGTGTTCATTGGTTATCCTGTGTGTCAATCACTGCCTGTCTGCATCTCATTATATACATGAGTGGATATTATGACACCCCCCCACTGCTGATCAACCATCACCCTTCTTAGGCCAGCCTCCGGCTCGCGTCCCGCGCTCAGGCCCGCCCTGGGGTGTCCACCGTCATCGACCTCCCATTTGTTTCCAAGTGCCAGTCCCTCCACTGTCAGCGGAACATTCTCCCCCTCCCATCCCCTCCCCCCTCACTAACAAAACAACAATCTCAACTCCCCCATTACAAACAAATCACCTGTTCGCCCTTCCACTGCGCTTCCGTGAGTTAGCCCGCCCAGCTGGCCTGGTAGCCCCCTCCCATGGCGCCAAGCATTCTACCCCCCCACTGATCTCCCTGCCCCCCGCTCCAACATACATATGCAAATTACAATCCCCAACAAACACAAAGAAAAACATTCGACCCACCATCCCCCAATTAGAACAAAGTTAATCCACATCCAACATTGAGCCACGGCCCAAAACCTGGTACAAAACCAATACATACAAAACCCAAAAAGAAAAGAAATTAAGCAGCACAAGTACAGAATTATCCATGCCCAAGTTCAATGCCCTCCATCACCTGCAGTCCCCTGTCTTTCACAAAGTTCATTGCCTCCTCCTCCGATGCGAAATATAGTTCTTGGCCTTCATAGGTGACCCACAAACGAGCTGGGTACAGCATGCTGAACTTCACCCCTTTCTTAAAGAGGGATGATTTTACTTTGTTGAAGCTCGCCCTTCTCTTAGCCAGTTCCACATACAAGTCCTGGTAAATGCGCAGCTCGTTGCCTTCCCATTTGCAGCTCCTCGTCTGCCTGGCCCATCTCAATATCTGCTCCTTGTCCAGGAACTGGTGCAATCGCACCACCATCGCCCTCGGTGGCTCATTCATCCGCGGCTTCCACGCAAGCGCTCTGTGCGCCCTGTCCACCTCCAAGGGCCGAGTAAATGAACCGTCTCCCATCAGCTTCTCGAGGATACGCGCAACGTATGCCCCTGCGTCCGATCCCTCAATACCCTCCGGGAGACCAACGATCCTCAGGTTCTGCCTGCGCAACCTGTTCTCCAAATCCTCCACCTTCTATTCCAGCCTTTTCTGGTGGTCCCTCATCAGCCCCATCCATCGCTGTTAGCGGTCCTCGTGCTCAACCACCGCCTCTTCCACCTTGATCGCCTGGCCCTGGGCTTCCAATCTTTGCTCCACCCAGTCAATCCCCGTCTTAATTAGGTCCAGGTACTCTTGCCTTTGCTTGGCAAAGCTCTCCTGGAGGAAGTTCACCGGCTGCTCCGTTGACCACTGGGCCGGCAATCCCAGTCCCTGAGCCTTCGCGATGCTTTCCTGTGCCATTGACTCCACTTCCTTTCTTTGTCGAACAATCTCTTCTTTGCAGACCACTTCTGGTCCACGACTCCAGGTGGGGAATTCTTCTTCTCTTCTTCACCAGCCTCCAATTTTACCGATCAAATCCCCCGTACGTCGGAGAAAAAGGTCCCAAAAGTCCACCAGCCACCGGACGTCATTATATTTATCTCGGTCATAAAGACACTCAGTGATTTGGCCTCCACAGCCTTCTGCGGCAAAGAGTTCTGCAGACTCACCACCCTCTGGCTGAAGAAATTCTTCCTTGTCTCTGTTTTAAAGGATCATCCCTATTTGTCTAGCAATGTAAATGAGCTTTACTGGTGTGTCCACAAACATAATATGCCTTGCCAGTGTCCGTCTCTTTTGAACAGATCATTGTGCCTCCCTCACGGGATCACCTCTGTGATCATTCAAGTTATTTCCAGCCTCTTCAAAGACTGGTTTGCGTACCGGCCGATTATTTCATTTCTTCTTTGCTCTGTGCCTTTGGAAGTCCTGTGTCCATGATTGCCACACTTGTATCACCAGACTCTTTCATTTGCACTTTCTGGCATGACACTGTTTGTTGCTTCTCGTTATTTCCATTGCTGGTTTGTTAGTGGGATGAGCTAACTCTCTCAGTCTTCGTTTGAGATAACTCTCTCAGTCTTAGTTTGAGAACATGATGATGCATTTTCATGTGTTTCTTGCTTTTGTGTTTTGGCTTAGCAGCCTCTGGTGTGGTGCTGGTTTTTACCATGTGCTCAGAGGCTTGTAGAGTTTCAGGTGTGCCCTGAGAGCTCATCGGGTCATCTTTGGGTGATAAGACCATGCCCACATCTGCAGCCTCACCGACATGTTGAAGCGCCTCGGTTTCTGGTGTCTGAGTTAAGGTTGGAACTGGGGCTACAGGTGCACCTCACTGGAACCTCTCTTACTTGCTCTTCGTCACTTGAGATTACAATGCTCTCTGGTCGTGCTGATCCAGGCACTGGGTCATCTTGGTCAAATTCAAACATGTGTGAGTGATCTGTGCTGCTGCATATTGAGATTGTCATCAGCTCTTCCTCTGGGTCAGTCTCGGAGTTGCCTACTACTGCAACATGCAAGTCGCTGTCATCGCTGTCATCATCGATGTCTTCCCATTCATCAGCAGTGTTGTCAATGGTTTCCAACCTCCCACTCTTCTCAGTGTCCAGCGCGGCCTGGGCGTCTGCTCTGACCACCTTGTCATTCCTTCCAGACCACCTGAGTAGTGCTTCTGGAGCCTGGTCATTAAGCCCGCCTGTGCTGCTGGAAAGAAGATCTGCAAGTAGTTCATACTGGTCTTCATATGTCTCACCTTCCATGCCATCACTTTCGTAGTAGTTGTCATCGGATTCAGCATCGTCTGCAATGATCTCTTCTGTAAAATATAACATTGCATACTGAATTATTTGTTCACGCAATAGGGTGGCAAGTTCAAAGTCAGCCTTGCGTTTGGCTGCCGAACTTTGGTTTAACATTCCACGCTGTGGAACTTCAGTGAGACTGAAGAAGTTAAAGAACGATTCATTTGGTGCAGTTTTTGTCACTGTTCTGAAGTGCTTCGACCTCTGTGCTTTGGCTTTGTTTGGATTCTTCTCACCGTTACATTTTTGCCCTCTGATGCACTAACAATTACGACAAGACGAGAGTAGAGAGTAATCGAGGCTTTATTAAGCAGAGATGTGTTGCCTCCTGCAGCTGCTGCCGAAATGGCTGCAGCTTGGTGAGCACACACATTTATATTCCGCCTACTGCGTGGAGCCAGCAGGCAGGGATCTACCCCCGTACCTGTAGTACAGGAACCTTACTGTATTACCTCTCATATACGTATTATACAAACAGCGGTGACTACCACATTCACCCCCTGTTAAAAAAAGAGTCCAGCGGGGGTGGTGGAAAACTATTTACATGGTATGTGAGCATTTTAAAAAACTATTTACATGGTATGTGAGCATTTTTAAAGAGTACAGTTTGG
The DNA here is from genome assembly GCF_047496885.1 of Scyliorhinus torazame. Lineage (NCBI taxonomy): Eukaryota > Metazoa > Chordata > Chondrichthyes > Carcharhiniformes > Scyliorhinidae > Scyliorhinus > Scyliorhinus torazame. The sequence continues at coordinate 76,600,724 of NC_092707.1, forward strand.
CGAAAGTTCACAAATTTAGCCGGTCGGGTGCCTTGATCCTCCGTTGTGAGCGCCGCAGTCCCGGTGGTGATGCAGGCGCCGGCTTGGTCGCCTGTGACTCCGGGAGCGTGTAGTCCTCATCCTCATCCCCGGGTGGAACCAATCGGAGGATGGATCGTCCTGGAGCGGGGGCTATGGTGAGGTGAGCTGGGGGGAGGGTGGGTAGCGCCGGGGCAATTGGAGGGGGGAGTGGGGAACCAGCTGGTGCCAGGTCCCTGAGGGAGGCTGTGTCTTGGCGGCCATCGGGGACGCCACGTAGCAGCTGTACCCTTTCGACCAACGGGTCCGCCTTGTGGAGCCGCATGTGCTTGCGGAGGAGGACGGGTCCTGGGGCTGCCAGCCACGTTGGGAGTGAAACCCCGGAGGTGGACTTCCTGGGGAAGGCAAGGAGACGTTCAGGGGGGGTTTCATTAGTTGCAGTGCAAAGTAGCAATCAGATGGAGTGGAGGTCGTCGGGGAGGACTTCTTGCCAGCAGGAGACCGGGTGATTTTTAGACCGTAGGGCCAGCAGGATGGCTTTCCAGACTGTCCCATTCTCCCTCTCCACCTGCCCCTTTCCCCGAGGGTTGTAGCTGGTTGTCCTGCTCGAGGCAATGCCCTTGCTGAGCAGGAACTGACGCAGCTCATCACTCATAAAAGGAGGATCCCCGGTCGCTGTGGACGTAAGCGGGGAAACCGAACAGGGTGAAGATGCTATTGAGGGCTTTGATGACTGTGGCAGACGTCATATCGGAGCATGGGATGGCGTAGGGGAATCTGGCGTATTCATCGACCACGTTAAGGAAGTACGTGTTTCGGTCAGAGGAGGGGAGGGGTCCTTTGAAATCCATGCTGAGGCATTCAAATGGACGGGAGGCCTTCACCAGGTGTGCTCGGTCTGGCCGGTAGAAGTGCGGTTTGCACTCCGCGTAGACCTGGCAGTCTTTGGTGACCGTCCTGACTTCCGCAATGGAGTAGGGTAGGTTGCGGGCCTTTATGAAGTGAAAGAACCGGGTGACCCCTGGGTGACAGAGACCATCGAGCCGGTCCACTTGTGCGCTGGCACATATACCTCGGGAAAGGGCATCGGGGGGCTCGTTGAGCTTACCGGGCGATACAAAATCTCGTAATTGTAGGTGGAGAGCTCAATCCTCCACCTCAAGATCTTGTCATTTTTGATCTTGCCCCGCTGTGTATTATTGAACATGAAGGCAACCGACCGTTGGTCAGTGAGGAGAGTGAATCTCCTGCCGGCAGGTAATGCCTCCAATGCCGCACAGCTTCAACGATGGCTTGGGCCTCCAGAGGCATGGAGGGTGCGGGAAAATAATGCCACGGCCTGCCTGCCTGGTTGAGGGTGGCGGCCAGAGCGACGTCTGATGCATCGCTCTCGACTTGAAAGGGGAGGGTCTCGTCGACCGCAGGCATCGCGGCCTTGGCGATGTCGGCCTTGATACGGTTGAAGGCCTGGTGGGCCTCAGCCATCAGGGGGAAAACTGTGGAGTGGATGAGTGGGCGGGCCTTGTCCGCATAGTTAGGGACCCACTGGACGTAGTATGAGAAGAACCCCAGGCATCGTTTGAGGGCCTTGGGGCAGTGGAGGAGGGGGAGTTCCATGAGGGGGTGCATGCGATTGGGGTCGGGCCCTAGAACTCAATTTTGCACCACATAGCCAAGGATGGCTAAGCAGTTGGTGTTGAACACGCACCAACCTTGTTATAGGTGAGGTTCAGGAGTTTGGCGGTGTGGAGAAATTTGAAAAGGTTAGCGTCGTGGTCCTGCTGGTCGTGGGCGCAGATGGTGACATTATCGAGGTACGGGTAGGTGGCCCGCAGTCCGTACCGGTCAACCATTCGGTCCATCTCCCGTTGGAAGACCGAGACCCCATTAGTGACGCCGAAGGGAACCCGAAGGAAGTGGTAAAGGCGGCCGTCTGCTTTGAACGCAGTGTATTGGCGGTCTGTCTTTCGGATGGGGAGCTGGTGGTAGGCAGATTTCAGGTCCACTGTCGAGAAGACCCGGTACTGTGCAATCTGATTGACCATATCAGATGTGCGTGGGAGGGGGTACGCCTCGAGCTGCATGTACCGATTGATGGTCTGACTGTAGTCAATGACTATCCCGTGTTTCTCCCCAGTCTTTACAACTACCACTTGGCTTGTGGGGGCGAAACCCACGCAAACACAAGGAGAATGTGCAAACTCTACGCGGACAACGAGCGAGAGCCGGGATCGAACCTGGGATGCCGAGGGCTCGCGTCATTGCCAGGTGATCCTGCATGACACAAAACATGACGTATGATTGGACCACGCGTCGTGATGATGGCTGGTGGTAGACGGGGCAGTGCAGAGGGGGGTGGTGGGGGTGCTTCTGGTGGAGGGAGCAGTATGGGGGTAGTGGGTGCAGTGGACAGTGTGTGGGGTGGTGGGGGTGAAGGGGGAAGTGTGGGGGATGGGGGGATGGAGGGGGCCGTGTGAGAGGGGGTGTGGGGGTGGTGACACTCATGAGGGGAACCACAAGTCAGCCGGGTCTCACTTGCTCGCCCGACCCAGACCTCTGCCTCGGGGGAAGAGACAGTAACGCAGTGTTAGACAGTCGGACACACGCTGCACGGGGGGTGGTAGCTTGTGCCCTTCATGGCCAGGGCACCCGGCCATAGCAGCCTTAATGGGTACTGGCAGCTAGTGCAGGTGGGGGTTCGGTCACTATCCGGGGGTGGGTAGGAGTGGGGTTATGGTTGTGTGGGACGGAGGTTAGTGCCAGTGATACAGTGTTGCCTACTCACCCTGGCTGCCCTGAGGAGGTCATGCAGTTTTTTCCTGCACTGCTGGCCGGTCCTAGTGCTGTTGCCATGGCACTCACGACCTCTCCCACCTGCGCCCAGGTCCAGTGCATGGCGGTGGGTGGCAACCACCTCCCCAGCCTGGGGTACAGGGTGGCCCATCTCTTCTCCACGGGATCTTGCAGGGTCTCCAGTTCAGCATCAGTGATTTGTGGTGCCACTAGTCTTGCTGGCATCTTCTTGGCTGGGATAAGTGTGTGTGAGGAATGCCGTGATTATATGCAGCTGCAGTTTGTCAGCCTCTTGAGTGCGAATCCCAAATCTGGCAAATCAGACACTGCTTTTCATTGGAATCGGTCGTGTTCCATGTGGCGCCAGTGCTAGCCCCTTTCTGGCCGGTGTAATGATCTGGGAATGGTGCCAGATTTGCTGTTGTAGAACACCAATGATTCCGTCCCAGTATCAGGACTTAGATTCTGGTGCGGAGAATTCTGCTGCAGGTATTCCACACCATTGTATTATCTGACAATTAGTAAAGATAAAAATCCTTGTAGTTTTAGTTGCTAACACCTGTGAGAGAGTAAAAATGACAGAAAAGGGATTTCCGATGGTGGTGACGAGCTCAACAGTTGCATGAAAATGTGGATCTCTCTTGGGAACTTTGAATTAGGCCTTTTTAAACTGAAAACTGGACACCGAAACAACAAAAAAAACCTTACCCTAAACGAACAACTATCCAAGGGAATGCCCACACACCAACCACAGAGCCAGAAAAATGGTAAAAGCAGCAAGAGTCAGGAGAGGAACATCCAGACCGCAGACATGCGAAGTGGAGCAGGGTATGGCAGACCGAGAGGGATCGGCAGCACGAACACCAGTGCACCCATCGGCAGGGCAGTGGATGGAGCTCCTTACATAAGAGCTCCATAAACACAGGGCCTCTGTCAAGGAGGGCCTCATGACAGAGGGCGAGAAACCTGACGGAGTACATCACCCAGATGCTCGGAAAGCTGGTCGGTGGAGCGGTGGGAGGCTCACAGATCGCTCTGCCAAAGGCCCAAAGCAGGAGAACCTCCACGGGCGATTATCGCCAAACTCCACAAATATCAGAGGGTCTGTGCAGCTCGATGAACCGAGTGGCTTCCTTCTGCACTGCAGGGATTCGATTCTACGATCAGGACAAGGAACAAATTCTGAACTGTGCAAGAAACACACGCTCCTGTAGGTGGGAAGGACATACAATCCGAATACATCAGGACATTGGGGCCGACTTGACCAAGCGCCGGGCTGAGTTCAATAGGGCTAAGGCGACTTTATTCAAGAACAAGGTGAGGTTCAGAATGCTGTACACTGCCAGACTCTGGATAATATACGGCAATAAGGAACATTATTTTAACACGGATGAGTTCATCTAGAAGAACGGGCTGTGTCTTCAGTCTCCAGGCTGAACACCTGCTCGACCTGCTGGAGGGGCTGAGATGCGGAGAAGGTAGAGGTACAGTGTGACGAGAAGGTGGGAGGGGGGGGGGAAGAACAAAACGGCCAACATAGTCTTCCTCCAGGAGACACACCTGAGGGAGAAGTACCAACTGAGGGTAAGAAGAAGCTGGATAGGACAGACCTACCAAGCGTGCTATGGACAAGGAGGTGGCCATATTGTTTAGTAAAAGGAAGGCATTTACAGCAACAAATACAGTGACGGACCCAGAGGGACGGTATGTAATGGCCAGTGGTGTCCTGGAAGGGCACTGCTGGTGCTTGTGAATGTATATGCCCCCAGTTGGGATGACACTGATTTCATCAAAAAGACCAAATGGAACAAATGGGGGGTGTGGACCCTTTGAGGTTCACCACCTGAGGGAGAAGGAAGTCCACAAAGTATACTCCCTCATTGACTTCTTTGTAGTGGGCAAATCAGTGCTTCCGGGGGTGGTAACGGCAGAATATTCCACAATTGTAATTTCTGATCACGCACCACACTACGTGGATGTGAGGCTGGAGATGGGCTGGTCCCAGAGCTCCCCATGGAGAGTGGACACAGCCCTCCCCTCCGACATGTCGTTCTGTGAGAAAATCACAAGCCATCAATGGGCAACCAGAACGGGAAGGTCTCACTCTCACATTCTGGGAGGCACTAGAATTTTCTGGGTTCCTTACATCACCAACATCAAGGACTTCCAACAAATGTAGTTTACTCCTGAGCTCAACAGCTATATATAATCACAGAATCACAGAATCCAAGAGTGCACAAGGAGGCCATTCGGCCCATCTAGTCTGCACCAACCCTCTGAAAGAGCATGCCAACCAGGCCCACTTCCCTGCCTTATCCCAATAACCCGTTAACCTAACGTACACATCCTTGGATACTAAAGGGCAATTTAGAATGGCATATCCACTTAACCTGCATATCTTTGGACTGTGGGAGGAAACTGGAAATATTTAATGCCTCAGCATAATGATTAATTGTCGAAGTGGACGATTGTTAATACAGATCTCCTCTTTATTTGAATCACGATTTCCCAGGATCATTCTCCTTAAATTTATTCCATTCCCAGCTATTTTTGTGTTAGTGTTCTCTCTCAGGTACACATCAATAAAACAAAGAAAGCTGCAACAGCCACTCAGATCAAACAATTTAAAACTTCAGCTTCAAAGTTTCACAAGGCATAAGTTGGTTACGTTGTTTGGAGGAGGGGGTTAGAATCCTACTAAGGTTGATGAAAAATAGGTTAATAGTTAAAAAATACTGGAGTTAATTCCAGAGTTGGTGCAAAATTGCAGGGAGTGATGGACAGGAAATCATGGGCCTAATTATCCATCTATTTTTAAAAAATCGATGGAAAATCAGACAGTGCTGGCACTGACCTCCCAACTGTTGGGAATCTGGAATGAAATGAAAAGTAAAGAATTGGATAAAAAAGAAACTAATAGAGATTTAGTTGCACTGAGAACATCTGCGATGCAGATTAGCCTAGTAGCATGGTGAAACAGATACTTTGTTAAGCAAATTGGAGACCAGCAGTCTATGGAACAATATCATAACTGCACCCAGTTGCAAAGCAGAGCTCTCTCAGGAGAATAAAGCTGTTGGACAGAAAAAGAAAGCAGAAGAAACCTATCGCTGTGAGACTCCTTAAGTTCTACTTTAAGCTAGACATGTTTGCTAGGTGAATTAGACATTCTGAATTCTCCCTCAGTGTACCCGAACATGCGCCAGAGTGTGGTGACTAGGGGATTTTCACAGTAACTTCATTGCATTGCTAACAAAAGCTTACTTGTGACACGAATAAAGATTATAAATTATTAGTATAAACTAGAAGGACAGTTCCCAAAAGGAAGCTACAGGTCCTGTGTGGTAATGATTTGCTGGATTTGGCTCATAGTGTTGCTTTGACGAAGGTGTATTCTTGGAATTTAGGAAAGTAGATAGATTTGGATTAGGGTGTAATTTAAGTGTACTGTCTGGGTAATCATTATCGTAGTTAATTGTGTTTTAAAATGTAATAAATATTTTGTTATTTGAATAATTTACAACAGGGCTGACCCCTTTCTTCACTGGTTTAATCTCTTTACTCTTGTTTTTTTCTAAACTAAATCCTCTGGGATTTGGATGCCCTCGCATTGAACATCAATGGGGTTCATAACAAAATTGGGAGTTTCGTTTTTATCCAATTCTTTATTTTAATTGTGTTATAGGCAAGGCTTTTCAGAACCCCAAAATGTATCATGGAGTTCAACCAACCTCTCCCTTTAATGGATTTGTTGCTTTTCCGAGCACACAGCTTTTTCCCTCGGTGTGGGATTACAATTATGGACACATGGGTTTTTAAACACAAAACGCTGTTTATTTCATGAACTCAACTTAACATCTTCAATAAACATTGGGTCTCTTAACACCCCTTACTTCAGAGATAACTCAGAAAATATTGCAACAGTAAATAACTCCTTAAACTGTTCCTTCAAACTTCCAAGAGACTTAACACCTTTAAACAGTATAACATCAGGTTAAAGGATGTATATATTTATGAGTTTAAATCACCCAAATGATCCCGAGATGGTCTTTTATGGCAGAGGTCACAGCAACTCCAGCTCACTGCAAAACAAGCTGCTTTTCAAACTTGCAGCTCTCTGGAAACACACAGACAGACACACACTTTTTAAAAACCGAAACTAAAAACCTACAAAATGGCTGAACTGAGCTGAGCTCCACCCACTCTATGACATCACTGTTTTCTTAAACGTACATTGCTTAAACATCCTTGTCTTAAAGGTACCCTCACATGACACCTCCCCCCAAGAAAAGAAAACCTATCAACTTCAAGATGGTTTCATTTTTCACTTTTGCACCATCCACTAAGAAATGTACACAGTAAATATACCTTTTCATTTTAAAAAAAAAACAACACATGCAAACAGGTATAATAATATAGTCTATTTTTCTTTGTTCTTCTTCCTCCAACCGAAATCCTTCTCGATTGACAGTCTCTTTGAACAAAGTCTCTGCACGATCCATCCATTCCTCTACTCCTCGGCATTTCTCTTCAGGATCAGATAATTTAGTTCAATCTGACCACAGAGTCCCTTGCAATTCTCCAATTAGGAACATTGGTTACCACAGCTTTTAGGCAGTCAAATATCTGTTGAAAGTCCGCTGTCCATTGAAATTTTTTACGTTTCTTTAGCAATTCCATCAGTGGAGTAATCATGCCACAAAACTTTTGCACAAATGTTCGATCAAATCCACTCATGCTAAGAAATCGCATTATTGGCTTCCGGGTGCGGCGATGACCAGCCAAGTCGCACGTTTCGGCAGCTCCCGGTGGAACGGACTTTTGGGCTCTTAATAGGAGCTCCAACGGCAATTTTAACGGCTATAAGCACTGTGCGGTAAACCAGAAGGGAATCCCCCCTGGACACGGATGGAAAAAGGAGAGGAAAGTGGCCGGATTGCGGTGGATCCTCTAGAGCAGCGGCCAGGAAGGCAATCACAAAGCAAGATGGCATCGGAAGGTGGCAGTTTAATATGGGGCCCTGACCAACAAGAGTTCCTGCGGCGCTGCGTGGAAGAACTTAAAAAGGAGATGAAGAAGGAGCTGTTGGCCTCGATATTACAGGCGATTGAAGGGCTAAAGGAGGAGCAAAAGACCCAGGAGCAGGAGCTTCGGGTCGTGAAGGCAAAGGCTGCTGAGAATGAGGACGAAATACAGGGCCTGGTGGTGAAGACAGAGATGCACGAGGCACAACACAAAAGGTGTGTGGAAAGGCTGGAGGTGCTGGAGAATAATGCGAGGAGGAAGAATTTAAGGATTCTTGGTCTTCCCGAAGGTGCAGAAGGGGCGGACGTCGGGGCATATGTGAGCACGATGCTTCACTCGTTAATGGGATCGGAGGCCCCGACGGGCCCGTTGGAGGTGGAGGGAGCTTATCGAGTTATGGCGCGAAGACCGAGGGCTGGAGAAATTCCTAGAGCCATAGTGGTGAGATTTCTCCGATATAAGGACAGAGAGATTGTCCTCAGATGGGCAAAGAAAACCCGGAGCAGTAGGTGGGAGAACGCGGTGATCCGCGTATATCAAGATTGGAGTGCGGAGGTGGCGAGAAGGAGGGCAAGCTTTAATCGGGCCAAGGCGGTGCTGCACAAAAGGAAGGTTAAATTTGGAATGCTGCAGCCGGCAAGACTGTGGGTCACACATCAAGGGAAACACCACTACTTTGAAACGGCAGAAGAGGCGTGGACATTTATTGTCGAGGAGAAACTGGAATAAGCGGGCTAGAAAAAGAACGTTTGGGACAAAGTGGTGGGGTGATTACGTGGGGTGAAGGGGGGGGGAAATGGGGGAAGAGATGATTTCCCAAGTTGTTAATCCTGCGACCCTGTAACTTTTCTCTCTTCCCCATGTCGTGGGGGAGGGGGGAGGGAGGATGAGGAGCTGGGGGTGCCGGCCATTGGGGGCGGGGCCAAATGGGAAGCGCGGGCTTGGTAATCATGGCGGGAACAGGGAAGCAGGAAGGAGGGGGCCTCGCACAGTGGGGGCCGAGGTCACGGGGGAAGCCGAGGTCGGCCAGAGTTTGCTGACTTCTGGGAGCAACATGGGGGGTGCAATTACGCTAGAAAGGGATCTACTGGGGGGGGGGGGGGTTAACTGGGTTGCTGCTGCTGGGGAGAAGGGGGAGCTGGTATGGGGTGGGGTGGGCGGGGCGGGAGGGCGCCGTTGGGGGGAGATACGGCTACGTGGGAACCGGGTGAGGAGCTGGATTGAAAAAGGAGATGGCTAGTCGACAAGGGGGGGGGGGGGGTAAAGAGCCCCCCAACCCGGCTGATCACGTGGAATGTGAGAGGGCTGAACGGGCCGATTAAGAGGGCACGGGTACTCGCACACCTAAAAAAACTTAAGGCAGATGTGGTTATGCTGCAGGAGACGCATCTGAAACTGATAGACACGGCTATAGCCATTTCGGACCACGCTCCACATTGGGTGGACCTGGAGATAGGGGAGGAAACAGAACAGCACCCACCCTGGAGAATGGACATGGGACTATTGGCAGATGAGGGGGTGTGTTTAAGGGTGAGGGGAGTGTATTGAAAGGTACTTGGAACTCAATGACAATGGGGAGGTTCAGGTGGGAGTGGTCTGGGAGGCGTTGAAGGCTGTGGTTCGAGGGGAGCTGATATCTATCAGGGCACATAAAGGAAAGCAGGAGGGTAGGGAAAGGGAGCGGTTGTTGAAAGAACTTCTGAGGGTGGACAGACAATATGCGGAGGCACCGGAGGAGGGACTGTACAGGGAAAGGCAAAGGCTACATGTAGAATTTGACTTGTTGACTACGGGTAATGCAGAGGCAGGCACAGGGTGTACAGTACGAATATGGGGAGAAGGCGAGCAAGTTGCTGGCCCACCAACTGAGGAAAAGGGGAGCAGCGAGGGAGATAGGGGGGGTGAGAGATGAGGAGGGAGAGATGGAGCAGGGAGCGGAGAGAGTGAATGGAGTGTTCAAGGCATTTTATTAAAGATTATATGAAGCTCAGCCCCCGGAAGGGAAGGAGAGAATGATGTGCTTTCTGGATCAGCTGGAATTTCCTAAGGTGGAGGAGCAGGAGAGGGCGGGACTGGGAGCACAGATTGAGACGGAGGAAGTAGTGAAAGGGATTGGAAGCATGCAGGCGGGGAAGGCCCCGGGACCAGACGGATTCCCAGTGGAATTCTATAGGAAATATATGGACTTGCTGGCCCCGCTACTGATGAGAACCTTTAATGAGGCTAGGGAAAGGGGGCAGCTGCCCCCGACTATGTCAGAGGCAACGATATCGCTCCTCCTAAAGAAGGAAAAAGACCCGCTACAATGCGGGTCCTATATGCCCATTTCCCTCCTGAATGTGGATGCTAAGATTCTGGCCAAGGTAATGGCAACGAGGATAGAGGATTGTGTCCCGGGGGTGGTTCATGAGGACCAAACTGGGTTTGTGAAGGGGAGACAGATGAACACAAATATACGGAGGCTGCTAGGGGTAATGATGATGCCCCCACCAGAGGGGGAAGCTGAGATAGTGGTGGCGATGGATGCCGAGAAAGCATTTGATAGAGTGGAGTGGGATTATTTGTGGGAGGTGCTGAGGAGATGGGTATATCAGATGGGTACAGTTGCTGTATAGGGCCCCGATGGCAAGCGTGGTCACGAATGGACGGGGGTCTGATTATTTTCGGCTCCATAGAGGGACGAGGCAGGGATGTCCTCTGTCCCCGTTATTGTTTTGCACTGGCGATTGAGCCCCTGGCCATAGCATTGAGGGGTTCCAGGAAGTGGAGGGGAGTACTCAGGGGAGGAGAAGAACACCGGGTATCTCTGTATGTGGATGATTTGTTGTTGTATGTGGCGGACCCGGCGGAGGGGATGCCAGAGATAATGCGGATACTTGGGGAGTATGGAGATTTTTCAGGGTATAAATTGAACATGGGGAAAAGTGAGTTGTTCGTGGTGCATCCAGGGGAGCAGAGCAGGGAAATAGAGGATTTACCGTTGAGGAAGGTAACAAGGGACTTCCGGTACTTGGGGATCCAGATAGCCAAGAATTGGAGTACATTACACAGGCTTAATTTAACGCGGTTGGTGGAACAGATGGAGGAGGACTTTAAGAGATGGGACATGGTGTCCCTGTCACTGGCAGGTAGGGTGCAGGCGGTTAAAATGGTGGTCCTCCCGAGATTCCTTTTTGTGTTTCAGTGCCTCCCGGTGGTGGTCACGAAGGCTTTTTTCAAGAGAATCGAGAAGAGTATTATGAGTTTTGTGTGGGCTGGGAAGACCCCGAGAGTGAGGAGGGGATTTTTGCAGCATAGTAGGGACAGGGGGGGGTTGGCACTACCGAGCCTAAACGACTATTACTGGGCCGCCAATGTTTCAATGGTGTGTAAGTGGATGGGAGAAGGGGAGGGAGCGGTGTGGAAGAGATTGGAGAGGGCGTCCTGCAGGGGGACTAGCCTACAAGCAATGGTGACGGCGCCGTTGCCATTCTCACCGTAGAAATACACCACAAGCCCGGTGGTGGTGGCTACATTGAAAATTTGGGGGCAGTGGAGACGGCATAGGGGAAAGACGGGAGCCTCGGTGCAGTGCCCGATAAGAAATAACCATAGGTTTGTTCCGGGGAGAATGGATGGGGGATTTGGAGCATGACAAAGAGCTGGGGTAGTACAATTGAGAGATCTGTTCGTAGATGGGAAGTTTGCGAGTCTGGGTGCGCTGACGGAAAAATATGGGTTGCCCCAAGGGAATGCATTTCGGTATATGCAACTGAGGGCTTTCGCGAGGCAACAGGTGAGGGAATTCCCGCAGCTCCCGACGCAGGAGGTGCAGGATAGAGTGATCTCAGAGACATGGGTGGGGGATGGTAAGGTGTCGGACATATATAGGGAAATGAGGGACGAGGGGGAGATCATGGTAGATGAGCTGAAAGGGAAATGGGAAGAAGAGCTGGGGGAGGAGATTGAGGAGAGGCTGTGGGCTGACGCCCTACGTAGGGTAAACTCATCGTCCTCGTGTGCCAGGCTAAGCCTGATACAATTCAAGGTTCTACACAGGGCGCATATGACTGGAGCACGGCTCAGTAAATTTTTTGGGGTAGAGGATAGGTGTGGGAGATGCTCGAGAAGCCCAGCGAATCACACCCACATGTTCTGGTCATGCCCGGCACTACAGGGGTTCTGGGTGGGGGTGGCAAAGGTGCTTTCGAAGGTGGTGGGGGTCCGGGTCGAACCAAGTTGGGGGTTGGCTATATTCGGGGTTGCAGCAGAGCCGGGAGTGCAGGAGGCGAGAGAGGCTGATGTTTTGGCCTTTGCGTCCCTAGTAGCCCGGCGCAGGATATTGTTAATGTGGAAGGAAGCCAAACCCCCGGGTGTGGAGACCTGGATAAACGACATGGCATAAAGTTAGAACGGATCAAGTTCGTATTAAGGGGTTCGGCTCAAGGGTTCACCAGGCGGTGGCAACCGTTCGTCGACTACCTCACAGAAAGATAGAGGGAATGGAAAAGAAGAAGACAACAGCAGCAACCCAGGGGGGAGGGGGGGGGGCGGGCGGAGGAACCGGACGGACTCTCAGGGATGTCATTGTATATGTATAGACACTTGTTATAGGTAATGTATATTGGATTGTTGGATTGTATCTTTGGAGAGTAACTATTTTTGACAAGGCAGTTGCCACTCAGTTTTGTTTTTGTTTTTGTTTATATATTATTTATTTATTTGTTTAAAATTGGCCACGGTTATTTATATTGCTTGGTTGTTGTTCAAAAGAAAAACTATGTACTGTTATGTTTGGCCACAAAATTTTGAATGAAATATATTTAAAAAAAAGAAATCGCATTATTTCCCTTCGTCTTGAGGGCATCGGAAACTCCGCAAGGAAAGTGATTCGGGCTTCTCCAAATTTACTTTCGGCTAGGTTCATCACCAAACCCGCCTCCTGAAGTCGATCGAAGAACTCCATACGATGCTTTAAATGTTCATTCCATGTCTGGAAGTTGGAAATAAAAGCAGATTGTCCCACTTTCTCCATGCAATCCTTCAATGGTGGGATAGGATAAGAGTCCGTTCTTGTAACTGCATTCACCTTTCTGTAGTCCACACACAACCGTTGGGTACCATCTGGTCTAGGTACCATCACGATGGGTGAGCTCCATTGGCTGCAACCCACTTCAATTATGCCATTTTTAAGCATACTCTCAATCTCTTTGTTAACCTGTGCCAATTTTAAAGGATTAAGTCTATATGGATGTTGTTTGATAGGAACAGCATTTCCTACATCTACATCATGTATAGCCATTTTAGTACTTCCCAATTTATCTCTACAAACTTGCCCATGTGATATCAATAATTCTTTCAGGTCAGTTCGTTTTTCCTCTGGAAGGTAACTTAACAATTCATCCTAATTTTTAAGAACATCCTCATTTTCCAATTTAATTTGAGGTATGTCAAATTCACAGTCATCTGGATTTGGTTCGAAACTTTGAGTTAGAATCATTAAAACCTCCTTTTTCTCTCCTTCCCTTTCAAAGTACTTTTTAAGCATATTCACATGACACACTCGGTGAGTCTTCCTTCTATCTGGTGTTTTTACCACATAATTCACCTCACTTAATTTCCTTTCAATCTGATACGGTCCACAAAACCTAGCTTTTAAAGGCTCCCCTACCACTGGTAACAACACTAAAACTTTATCCCCACTCGCAAAACTACGAACTTTGGATTTCTTGTCCGCTAACCGTGTCATCACATTTTGTGCAACTTTCAAATGTTGTCTAGCCAATTCACCTGCTCTATTTAATCGTTCCCTAAAATTTGACACGTAATCCAATAGTGTAATTTCCGATTTCTCACCCACCAATTTTTCCTTAATCAATTTAAGTGGTCCTCTTACCTCATGACCAAAAATTAGTTCAAAAGGACTAAATTTGGTAGACTCATTGGGTGCATCCCTAATTGCAAACAATACGAATGGGATTCCTTTATCCCAATCCTCTGGATAATCTTGGCAATACGCCCTCAACATTGTCTTTAATGTCTGATGCCACCTTTCTAACGCTCCCTGCAATTCTGGATGGTACGCTGTTGATTTAAAGGGTTTTATTCCTAAGCTATCCATAACTTCTTTGAATAACTTTGAAGTAAAACTTGTTCTTTGATCCGATTGAATTTCTGTGGGCAGTCCATATCTAGTAAAGAATTTAAGTAACTCATCCACAATCCTTTTAGCTGTAATATTACGTACTGGAATGGCTTCTGGAAACCTAGTAGACACATCCATTACAGTCAAAGGATTTTGATTCCCACTTTTTGTTTTAGGAAGCGGTGCTACACAATCGATTAGGACCCTTGTAAAAGGTTCCTAAACTGCTGGAATGGGTATTAAGGGTGCTGGTTTTATCACTACTTGAGGTTTCCCTATCACTTGACATGTGTGACATGATTGACAAAATTTAACTACATCTTTATGTAGTCCAGGCCAATAAAAATGATTCTGGATTTTAGCTTGAGTTTTCCTTATTCCCAAATGACCTCCCACTGGTACCTCATGTGCAACTCGCAACACCTCCTTACTATACCCTACTGGCAATACGACTTGATGAACTTCTGCTCACTTTTCATCCACCTGCATACGTACAGGTCTCCATTTTCTCATCAAGACATCATTTTTATGGCAATAACACTCTGGTATACTCTCAGATTCCTCTTCCGTATATGCTTTCTGATATATCAGTTTTATTTCTACATCTTTCTGTTGTAACTCCGCCAATTTTCCTGAACTAAAAATATCCGCCTCATCCTCCACCTGTTTTTGTTCTTTTTCAATCATTTGATCAAAAATCGTTTCTGATAATTGCACTTCAACTTCATCTTCACTCTTTGATTTCTCCTCTTGTCTTAACCTGTGACTTTGCGACCTTGTTACAACACAATCCGAAAAAATCCCAGGATATTCGTCCTTCAACACTTCAGTTGTCTGATTTTCCACTGGCTTATCAACCACAGTAGGCATCACTCCCACCTGCGATCCAGCTATATCATTACCCAAGATAAACTGTATTCCTGGACAAGATAGTTTATCTATTACTCCTACTACCACTTCACCACTCTTCACTGGACTTTCCAACCTTACCTTATATAATGGAATGCTACTCCTCTCACCCTGAATTCCACATATCACCACCTTTTCTGGCAACATTCTTCCCAAACTACATAATTCCTCATCTCTTACCATTAAAGATTGACTAACCCCTGTATCTCTTAAAATTGTGACTTCTTTACCTGCTCCTCCTGATACACATGAGTAAACTTTACCCACACAAGTAAATTCTTTAAAGACATCTGGCACCTTCTTAACAATTACTTCTTGAACAGGCTGTACAATTGTTTGCACCTCTTTGGCTTCCCTTGGGCGTTCCTTTACCACTTTAACAAACCCCACTGTCTTATCCTGTTTTACCACATCAGCCTTCCCAGTGCTTTTCTTCAACCACCAGCACTGTGACTTTACATGGCCTAATTTATTACAGTGAAAACATCTGAAACTTTTCATTTCTTTTCCACCCTCCTGGATTTCTTTTTTAATCTGAGGTACACTTTATTTATTGTCTCCCATCAGATCACCTTTACCACTTGAGTATTTCTCATATCCCCAGTTTCTATCCCTCACCGGCTGAAACTGATGTCGGAAACCAATCTTTGATTTATGAACTAATTCATAATCATCTGCCATTTCCGCTGCTAATCTCGCAGTTTTAACCCTCTGTTCTTCCACATGAGTTCTCACTACATCAGGAATTGAATTTTTAAACTCCTCCAAAAATACAATTTCTCTGAGAGCTTCATACGTTTGGTCTATTTTCAAAGCCCTTATCCACCTATCAAAATTACTCTTGAGCCTTTCAAACTCCATGTATGTTTGACCAAATTCTTTCCTTAAATTTCTAAACCTTTGTCTGTAAGCTTCAGGCACTAGCTGACATGCACTTAAGATGGATTTCTTCACCTCCTCATACGTTCCAGATACCTCCTCCGGTGGTGATGCAAACACTTCACTAGCTCTACCTACCAGCTTTGTATGAATCAGTAACACCCACATATCCTGTGGCCATTTCATTTGTTTAGCTACCTTCTCAAATGAAATGAAAAAGGCTTCCACTTCCTTCTCGTCAAACCTTGACAATGCTTGGACATATTTAAATAGATTCCCACCAAGCCTTCGACTATGACGCTCTTTCTCGCTATCCTCGGGCGGGATTCTCCGACCCCACGCTGGGTCGGAGAATCGCCAGGGGCTGGCGTGAATCCCGCCCCCGCCGTGTCCTGAAGTCTCCGCCACCAGAGATTTGGCGGGGGCGGGAATCGCACTGTGCCGGTCGGCGGGCCCACCCCTGCCGAATCTCCAGCCCACGATGGGCCGAAGTCCCGCTGCTGGAATGCCTGTCCTCCCAGAGTGGCTGCGCCTGCGGGTCGTACATGGGGCGCTGGGGGGGTTGGGGAGCGTAAACGGCTTGCAGGGCTCCCTGGTCTCCCGGGACAGCGGCGATCTCGCGGGACCGGCACACAACCGCGAAATGACCCTTTTTCCCGCAGCTCTTGCAGATCGCTGCGCGGGCCGGGCAGCGCTGTCGGGGGTGTTTCGCCTGGCCGCAGAAATAGCAGCGGGCGCCCCCGGTGCGACTTGGCGTTTGGACCGCGCAAGCCTGTGGGGTGTCCGGGGGGGGGGGGGGGGGGGGGGGTTTGTCGCGACGGGTACGTACGGAGCCCAATGGGCTGCCGCGCGGTCGGGGCCGTAGGCGCGGGTATTACGCGCGGCCACGTCTAGGGAGGCTGCTAGGGCCCGGGCCTCTGAGAGTTCAGGGCTTCAATGACTGTGGCCGCGATCATGTCAGAGCAGGGAATGGCGAATGGGAAGCGGGAGTATTCGTCCACCACATTAAGAAAGTATGTGTTGCGGTCGGTGGAGGGGAGGGGCCCTTTGAAATCGAGACTAAGGCGTTCAAAGGGGCGGGAAGCCTTAATCAGGTGCGCACCATCCGGCCTGAAAAAATGCGGTTTGCATTCCGCGCAGATGTGGCAGTCCCTTGTGACTGTACGGACCTCCTCTAAAGAGTATGGGAGATTGCGGGACTTGATAAAGTGGAAAAACCGAGTGACCCTCGGGTGGCAGAGGTCCTCGTGGAGGGTTTGGAGGCGGTTAATTTGTGCGTTGGCACATGTGCCGCGGGATAGGGCATCGGACGGCTCGTTCAGCTTTCCGGGACGATACAAAATCTCGCAGTTGAAGGTGGAGAGCTCGATCCTCCACCTTAAGATCTTGTCGTTTTTGATTTTGCCCCGCAGTGCATTATCGAACATGAAGGCTACCGACCGTTGGTCAGTGAGGAGAGTGAATCTCCTGCCGGCCAGGTAATGCCTCCAATGTCGCACAGCTTCCACTATGGCTTGGGCTTCCTTTTCCACTGAGGAGTGGTGGATTTCTGAGGCGTGGAGGGTTCGGGAGAAAAAGGCCACGGGCCTGCCCGCTTGGTTAAGGGTGGCCGCTAGAGCTACATCGGAGGCGTCGCTCTCGACCTGGAAGGGGAGGGACTCGTCGATGGCGCGCATCGTGGCCTTTGCGATATCTGCTTTGATGCGGCTGAAGGCCTGGCAAGCCTCTGTCGACAGAGGGAAGGTCGTGGTCTGTATTAGGGGGCGGGCCTTGTCTGCGTACTGGGGGACCCACTGGGCGTAGTATGAAAAAAAACCCCAGGCAGCGTTTCAGGGCTTTTGGGCAGTGCGGGAGGGGGAATTCCATGAGGGCGCGCATACGTTCCGGGTCGGGGCCTATTATCCCATTGCGCACTACGTAGCCCAGGATGGCTAGCCGGTTGGTGCTAAAAACACACTTGTCCTCGTTGTACGTGAGGTTCAAGGCTCTAGCGGTCTGGAGGAATTTTTGGAGGTTGGCGTCGTGGTCCTGCTGATCGTGGCCGCAGATGGTTACAAGAGCAGGGGGAACAGGGGACACCCCTGCCTCGTCCCTCGATGCAACCGAAAGTACTCAGACCTCCTCTTGTTCGTGGCCACATTCGCCATCGGGACTCGTACAACAACCTAACCCACCTGACAAACCCCTCCCCAAACCCAAACCACTTCAGCACCTCCCACAAGTACCCCCACTCTACCCTATCGAAGGCCTTCTCAGCGTCCATCGCCACCACTATCTCCGCCTCCCCCTCCCTCGCCGGCATCATAATAACGTTCAGGAGCCTCCGCACATTCGTGTTCAACTGCCTCCCCTTCACGAACCCCGTCTGGTCTTCGTGGATCACCTGTGGCACACAATCCTCAATTCTCGTGGCTAAGACTTCGCCAGCACCTTGGCATCTACGTTTAACAACAAAATCGGCCTGTAACACCCACACTGCATGGGATCCTTGTCCCAATTCAGGATCAAGGAGATCAGTGCCCGGGACAAAGCCCCCCACTCCCTTGCCTCATTGAAGGTCCGAACCAGCAACGGGCCCAACAGGTCCACACATTTTTTGTAGAATTCGACCGGGAAACCGTCCGGCCCCAGTGCCTTTCCCGCCTGCATGCTACCTATCCCTTTGCCCATCTCCTCCAGCCCAATCGGGGCCCCTAATCCCGCCACCAGTCCCTCCTCCACCTTCAGGAACCTTAATTGGCCCAGAAAGCGGCCCATCCCTCCCTCCTCCAGTGGGGGCTCGGACCAATACAGTTCCTCATAAAAGTCCCTGAAGACCCCATTGATGCCAACCCCACTCCGCACCACACTCTCTCCCCTATCCTTAACTCCACTGATCTCCCTAGCTGCGTCCCGCTTCCGAAGCTGATGTGCCAGCATCCGACTTGCCTTTTCCCCATATTCATAATGGGCCTTCCTCCACTGCGCCTCCGCCTTCCTGGTGGTCAACAGGTCGAAGTCGGCCTGGAGGCTACGCCTCTTCCTCAACAGTCCCTCCTCCGGCACCTCCGCATACCTCCTGTCTACCCTCACCATCTCCCCCACCAGCCTCTCCCTCTCACTCTGCTCTCTCCTCTCCTTGTGGGCCCTAATGGAGATCAGCTCTCCCCTAACCACCGCCTTCAGCGCCTCCCAGACCATCCCCACTCGGACCTCCCCATTATCGTTGGCCTCCAGGTATCTCTCTATGCTTCCTCGGACCCGCTCACTCACCTTCTCGTCTGCCAACAGCCCCATCTCCAAGTGCCACAACGAGCGCTGGTCCTTCTCCTCCCCCAGCTCTAGGTCTACCCAATGCGGGGTGTGACCCGAAATGGCTATCGCCGAGTACTCGGTATCCTCTACTCTCGCTATCAGCGCCCTGCTCATAATAAAAAAGTCGATCCGGGAATAAGCCTTATGAAAATGTGAGAAGAATGAAAATTCCCTAGCCCCCGGCCTTGCAAATCTCCAAGGGTCCACCCCTCCCATCTGGTCCCTAAACCCCCTCAGCACTTTAGCCGCCGCCGGCTTCCTACCCGTCCTGTACCTGGAGCGGTCCAGTGCCGGATCCAACACCGTGTTAAAGTCCCCCCCCCATTAACAGGCCCCCCATTTCCAAGTCCGGGATCCGACCCAACATGCGGTGCATAAAACCCGCATCGTCCCAGTTCGGGCGTACACGTTGACCAGCACCACCCTCTCCCCTTGCAGCTTACCACTTACCATTACATACCTGCCGCCATTGTCTGTCACAATTGTCAACGCCTCGAACGACACCCTCTTTTCCACCAAGATCGCCACCCCCCCCCGATTTTTGGCATCCAGCCCCGAATGAAACACCTGACCTACCCACCCCTTCCTCAATCTTACCTGGTCTGCCACCTTCAGGTGTGTCTCCTGGAGCATGACCACATCCGCCTTCAGCCCTTCAGGTGCGCGAACACCCGGGCCCGCTTGACTGGCCCGTTCAGTCCCCTTACATTCCAGGTTATTAGCCAGATCAAGGGGCTACCTGCCCTCCTCCCCCGCCGACTAGCCATAACCCCTCCTCGGCCAGCCACGCGCCCGCACCCCATGCCCGGCCCGTTCCCCGCAGCGGCAGACCCCCGTCCCAACTCCCTCTACTCGCTCCAGCTCCCCCTTGACCATACCAGCAGCAACCTGGTTTCCCCCCCACCCCCCAGCTAGGACCCCTCCTAGCTGCTTTACTCCCCCCATTGCACTCCCGCAAGTCAGCTGACTCCAGCTGACCCCGGCCACTCCCGCCTCTCCTTCGACTCCTCCCATTGTGGGACATTCCCTCCTCCTCCATTACCCATCAGCAGGCTCTCCACCTCCCCCTTCCATCCCAAGCACGGGAAACAATCCTTGCTTCCCCGCCCTGGTCCTGCCCCCTCCAGCCTTCAGCGCGGGAAAAAGCCCACGCTTTCCACCTGCCCGGCCCCGTCCCAGTCCTTTTACAGGCCCAGTCCCCTCACCCCCGACTCGGGCCTCCCCCTCCCCCACGGGGCCCCATCCCCCCTACCGGCCATCCACCCCTACTCCATTTACTTACCCCCTTCCAAGAGCCCAGCCGACAGACCCAACCAAAACAGTGCCCAACCCACCCTAACCACCCTCACCGAACCAAAAATAAACAAGAGCAAAGAACCCCCCCTCAAAATGTAGCACACCAACAGCAATCCCCGACCACCCATCCCGACCCTCAGTTTGTGTCCAGCTTCTCGGCCTGAACAAAGGCCCATGCCTCCTCCGGGGACTCAAAATAATGGTGCCAGTCCTTGTAGGTGACCCACAGCCGTGCCGGCTGCAGCATGCCAAACTTCACCCCCTTCCTGTGCAGCACCGCCTTCGCCCGGTTGTACCCGGCACTCTTCTTCGCCACCTCCGCGCTCCAGTCCTGATATATTCGAACCTCCGCATTCTCCCACCTGCTGCTCCTCTCTTTCTTGGCCCATCTGAGCATGCACTCCCGATCAGCGAACCAATGAAACCGCACCAGCACCACCCGCGGTGGCTCGTTAGCCTTGGGCCTCCTCGCCAGCACTCTATGGGCCCCTTCCAGCTCCAGGGGCCCCTGGAAAGACCCCGCTCCCATCAGCGAGTTGAACATGGTGACCACATGGGTCCCACGTCCGACCCCTCCAGCTCCTCCGGGAGGCCCAGGATCTGCAGATTCTTCCGCCTCGACCGATTCTCCATCTCCTCGAACCGTTCCTGCCATTTCTTGTGGAGTGCCTCCACCTTTTCCGCAAAGCCCAAGATCTCCTCCTTGTTATGGAGATCTTTTGTCGGACCTCGCGGATCGCCACCCCCTGGGCCGTCTGGGTCTCCAGCAGCTTATCGCTAGAAGCCTTCATCGGCTCCAGCAGGTCTGCTTTGAGCTCCCTGAAGCAGCGCTGGATAACCTCCTGCTGCTCCTGCGCCCACTGCATCCACACTGCCTGGTCCCCGCCTGCCGCCATCTTGCTCTTCTTCCCTCGCACTTTCTTTGGGTTTACCACCACTTTTTTAGTCGCCCCGCTCCTGGTCCAAGCCATACACTGTCGGGGGAATGTTTCAATCTTCTTCCCACACTGGGAAATGTTGACAAAATACCATTGGGGGCCCTGAAAAGAGCCCAAAAGTCCGTTCCAAGCGGGAGCTGCCGAACGTGCGACTTAGCTCTGCATAGCTGCAACCAGAAGTCTTGTCAGGTAATGTTAACTGCAATGTTCTTGCCAAATCTAACAGTCTGCTTTTCGTTTCTGTCCGTAAAGTACTACGTGTGACCTTCTCCACCCCCAAAAACTTCTGAGCCTCTGAAAGAGCAATTGTTCACAGCACTCTCCCCACTTAAACTAAAATACCACATCGGAAAAGCAACAGTCCTTCACTGACTTTAAGTTCACAAAAGCCAATCCAATAGATAGACTTTTATCTCCCTCAAGCCCCCAATTGTTATGGGGGAGGCTTTTCCGAATCCCAAAATGTATCATGGAGTTCAACCAACCTCTCCCTTTAATGGATTTGTTGCTTTTCCGAGCACACAGCTTTTTCCCTCGGTGTGGGATTACAATTATGGACACATGGGTTTTTAAACACAAAACGCTGTTTATTTCATGAACTCAACTTAACATCTTCAATAAACATTGGGTCTCTTAACACCCCTTACTTCAGAGATAACTCAGAAAATATTGCAACAGTAAATAACTCCTTAAACTGTTCCTTCAAACTTCCAAGAGACTTAACACCTTTAAACAGTATCACATCAGGTTAAAGTAAGAAGTCTTACAACACCAGGTCAAAGTCCAACAGGTTTGTTTCGATATCACTAGCTTTCGGAGCGCTGCTCCTTCCTCAGGTGAATGAAGAGGTATGTTCCAGAAACATATATATAGACAGATTGAAAGATGCCAGACAATGCTTGGAATACGAGCATTAGCAGGTGATTAAATCTTTACAGATCCAGAGAGGTGTGAATTGTGTCAAGCCAGGACAGTTGGTAGGATTTTGCAGGCCAGATGGTGGGGGATGAATGTAATGCGACATGAATCCCAGGTCCCGGTTGAGGCCGCACTCATGCGTGCGGAACTTGGCTATAAGTTTCTGCTCGGCGATTCTGCGTTGTCGCGCGTCCTGAAGGCCGCCTTGGAGAACGCTTACCCGGAGGTCAGGCTGAATGCCCTTGACTGCTGAAGTGTTCCCCGATTGGAAGGGAATATTTCTGCCTGGTGATTGTCGTGTGATGTCCATTCATTCATTGTCGCAGCGTCTGCATGGTCTCGCCAATGTACCAAGCTTCGGGACATCCTTTCCTGCAGCGTATGACGTAGACAAAGTTGGCTGAGTCGCACGAGTATGAACCGCGTACCTGGTGGGTGGTGTTCTCACGTGTAATGGTGGTATCCATGTTGATGATCTGGCACGTCTTGCAGAGATTGCCATGGCAGGGTTGTGTGGTGTCGTGGTCACTGTTCTGAAAGCTGGGTAGTTTGCTGCAAACAATGGTTTGTTTGAGGTTGCGCGATTGTTTGAAGGCAAGTAGTGGGGGTGTGGGGATGACCTTGGCAAGATGTTCATCTTCATCGATGACGTGTTGAAGGCTGTGAAGAAGATGTCATAGTTTCTCCACTCCGGGAAAGTACTGGATGACGAAGGGTATTCTGTCGGTTGTGTCCCATGTTTGTCTTCTGAGGAGGTTGGTGCGGTTTTTTGCTGTGGCGCGTTGGAACCGTTGATCGATGAGTCGAGCGCTATATCCTGTTCGTACGAGGGCATCTTTCAAAGTCTGTAGATGTCTGTTACGCGCCTCCTCGTCTGAGCAGATCCTGTGTATACGGAGAGCTTGTCCATATGGGATGGCTTATACAAGGTTAAAGGATATATTTATTTATGAGTTTAAATCACCCAAATGATCCCGAGATGGTCTTTTATGGCAGAGGTCACAGCAACTCCAGCTCACTGCAAAACAAGCTGCTTTTCAAACTTGCAGCTCTCTGGAAACACACAGACACACACACTGTTTTTTAAACCAAAACTAAAAATCTGCAAAATGGCTGAACTGAGCTGAGCTCCACCCACTCTATGACATCACTGTTTTCTTAAAGGTACTTTGCTTAAACATCCTTGTCTTCAAGGTACCCTCACATGACAATTGAATTCCAACTTCCTAACACCGGCTAGCACTCCCTGTGAATACTACTCCACACTAGATACTAGGTGTGTTGGCATGGTAGATATATGGGCAAAGGGTGTTTGGTGGAATGGCAAAATTGTCATGGAGTGTATGAGGGGCCATGGCGGTGGTTACAGGTGTGAGGTGGCTTGGGATCACATGAATGTGGCATGAAGAGTGGATGGATTTGCTGGATTTGGCTCAGTGTTAAAAACGAGGGTGTGGGCTGTGTGCACGGAGGCTGGAAAGTTCCTTGTTTCGCAAACCCAACCTTTTAAAATGGTTGCCCCGATGTTGGATTTTTGGTCCATGGTGCACGGGCTAGAATAAGAGTTGGGATGGGTGTGGAAGCTGCCAGGTGCAGACGCGGGCTGGGCATAAGGCCTGCCTTGAGGCTTCAGCAACGTGCCCAAAAATAAAAAATAAAAAATTATACATAAAACATCCCTCCAGCCCAAATAGCAGGGTGAAACAGGACCTGCTCACTCAGTTCCCTGTGCGCGATGACCTGCTTTGGTCCCATATCACAATTTAAAAATTCACTCTCTTATTTTCAAATTGTTCCATGGTATTGCTTCTTCTTATCTCTGCAACCTCCTCCAGTCTTACATGCACACATATGAATTAGGAGCAGGAATAGACCCCTTGAGCCTGATGTGCCATTCAATAAGATCATGGCTCATCTGTTCTTGCCATTGCACTGCTCTTGTGCATCTTTGATTTTCAGTGCTACATCAATGGTAAACGTGCCTTCACTGCTGGGTGCTGAGCTCTGTAATTTTCTCCCTGAACCACTCCGTTTCTCTTTTCTCTCCACCTTTAAGACACACGTTAAAACCTCCTTCTTTGACCAACCTTTTTGTCACCTGTTGTAACATATCCTTGTGTGCTTCAGTGTCAAATTTTATTTCTTAATGTTTGCAGTGAATTGCCTGTGGATATTTTTGGTATTAATGGCACCATATAAATGCATAGTTATTTTGGGAAATTATTTTTACTAAATTTTAAACATTTCATACAAAAGAATATAAAAGACATAAAACATAAACATTCTTTAACAAGATTCCATTAACAAAAGCTTTTTACAAAGATTTTCACCTCTAACCCCTCCCCTGCCCCACCCGAGAGACCTTCCCTGTAAACAAGCCCCCTCCACCCTTAAACTCTAGCAGGGATCAATTCTTTGAAATAAAATATGAATGGTCGTCATTTTCGATAAAACCCCTCCATCGACCTTCTCAAGGTGCATTTGACCTCTTGAGGCACACTAACTCTATCAAATCACCTAGCTGTGACGAAGCCTAGAAGATCTCCAGCCCAAGAAGATACGCCTCCAAGCCACCAACAAAACAAAGGCTAGGACATCAACCCCTGCTCCCCTCCACAGTTCCAGCACTTCGGAGACCCCAAAAATCGCCACCATTGGACAGGGTTTCACCTCCACATTCAGGATCGCCGACATGGTGTCAAAAAAGGATCCCAAAAACTCCACCAGCCTGGTGCACAACCGGACATGTGCGTGTAATGTGCGGGTCCTCTTGAACAACACTCACATCTATCTTCCGACCCTTCAAAAACGCGGCTCATCCTTGCTTTAGTGAGGTGAGCTTGTAAAAATACCTTTAGCTGAATGAGGCTCATCCTCATGCAAGACGACGTTGCATTCACCTTTCTCAATGCCTCACACCACACTCCTTCCTCTAGTATTGGCCCCAACTCCTCCATCCATTTTGCCTGCATCCCCTGAACCGAACCATATTCCTTCCCCGCTATACGCTGGTACATCCTGAACATAGGGAAGCACAGTGATTAACACAGTTGCTTCACAGCTCCAATGTCCCAGGTTTGATTCCCGGCTTGGGTCACTGCCTGTTCAGAGTCTGCATGTTCTCCCCGTATCTACGTGGGTTTCCTCCGGGTGCTCCGGTTTCCTCCCACAGTCCAAAGATGTGCAGGTTAGGTGGATTGGCCATGCTAAATTGCACTTAGTGTCCAAAAAGGTTAGAAGGGGTTATTGGGTTACGGGGATAGGGTGGAGGCTTGGGCTTAAGTAAGGTGCTCTATCCAAGAGCCAGTGCAGACTCGATGGACCGAATGGCCTCCTTCTACACTGTAAATTCTATGATTCTATGATACCACTCTCCGCCGATTCTGCGCGGGATGAAATCCATTCCAACAAGGTGGACGGCTGAACCACCAGAAAGGCCAGAAAAAATTGTTTAATTCAGGTTTGTATCTAAATCCGTCTGCATTTGAAAGCCCATATTTCTCCTTTAACTCCTCCAAGCTAGCGAACTGTCCCTCCAAAAATAGATCTCCCACCTTTTCCAACCCTCTCTCCTTCCAAGCACTAAATATGGCACCAAGCCTTGCTAGTTCGAATAAGTGATTGGCACAGATGGGAGCCAGCTGCGATGTACCCCCAATTTGAAATGTTGACGGAGCTGCCTCCAAATTTTTAGCGTGGCCACCACCACATGATTTGTTGAATATTTAATCGGCGATACCGGGAGTGGAGCTGTTACCAGCGCTCTCAAGCTCGGCCCTATAACTGAATATAAATGCAAAGTTGAATAAAATTAATTGTGTTAACCAATCCAGATGACTCCTGTGCCTAATTGCGAGAGGAAAGAGAGACATGTACATGCACTAAGAAACCCACTAAAAGAGCTATTGGAACACTACTCAGAATACGCAAAGGAAAGCCAGTTGCCTAATTTAATAATGGAAGTAGAATAAGCTTCTCCTTTCCCCCCGGTTTGTGATTCACATGGAGATTTAACTATTTAAGTAGCAATTATACACAAGGAACATATTTATTTATTTATTAGCAGTTACTCTGTGTGTCGTATTCTCCAGGAACCAATCAAAAGCACTTAAATTAACAAGATTTACAGTTTGAATAGTTTAAAAAGTCTGGACGTAAAAAACTGGTATCAGCAAAAGTGACCACAGAGCTTTTGGATTTTTCTAAAACTCCCAAAAATTCATGGTTCTCTTTTATGAAAGGAGACCTATTGTCTACCATACCCCTATATGTCCCAATATGGTTGACTCTTCTGTGCTTTCTGAAGTGATCTGCGAACCACTCAATTGTCAGTGCAACAAGGAATGGGCGATAAATGCTGATCCCCACATTCTGAGAATTCTTTAAAAAAATGATGTCCCCCATTTCCAAATCCTTTCACTGACCATGTGCACCCATCTCACACATCCCAGCATCCATTCTGCGTAATAATGTGACCTCAGCTGCTGTGAGCAATGTCATGCAAGCTTCACTGGTGTGTTATGACACATTTATGTTGTCTTTAAATACTGTTACACAAGGTCAGAAATTAAATGTTTATGTTCATGACCTGGTAAAAATAATAAATTTTATATTTCTTTGTAAATAAACATGAATCAGATTACAATACCGCATCAACAGACCACAATCTGTCAGGATAGGAAACAGCACCTCCTCCATAATAGTCTTCAATACCGAAGCCCCACAAGGATGTGTGCTCAGTCCTGTAATGTACTCCCTATACACACATGACTGTGTGGCAAGATTTAACTCCAACTCAATCCATAAGTTTGCAGATGATACGACTGCGGTGGGTAGTATCTCAAACAAAGAATCAGACTACAGAAGGGAGATAGATCGCTTGGTTGCATGGTGTACCGAAAACAACCTCTCTCTAAATGTTGGAAAGATTAAGGAACTGATCATCGACTTCAGGAAGTGTAGCACGACACCCCCCTCCCCCCTGCCTGCATCAATGGCTCCGAAGTGGAAATGGTCGATAGCTTTAAGTACCTGGGGGTCACCATCACCAACAGTCTGTCCTGGTCCACTCACTTTGATGCAACAGTCAGGAAAGCCAAACGTCTCTACTTCCTACAAAAGCTAAAGAAATTCGGCTGCCTGCATCGACTCATAAACTTATACAGATGTGCGATAGAGAGCATCCTATCCGGCTGCATCACAGCTTGGTATGGCAACTGCTCAGCCCAAGATTGCAAGAAACTGCAGAGTGTGGTGAACTCAGCCCAATGCATCACACAAGCTTGCCACCCTCACATTGATTCTGTATACACCTCCCGCTGCCTCAGGAAGGCAGACAATATTATCAGAGACACCTCCCACCCAGGCTTTGCCTTCTTCCAGACCCTTCCATCAGGCAGAAGGTACAGAAGTCTGAAGACCCGCACATCCAGACATAGGAACAGCTTCTTCCCCACAGCTACTAGACACCTCAACGACTCTCCCTCGGACTGAACTGTTCCCTGTAAGAACACTATTCACCACGCGCTATGCTGCTCTTGCTCATGTGTTTGCTTTGTTTGGCCCTTCTCCGAACTGTAACCGAAAACGGTTTGTCAATGGACCATTTGTCAATCTACTCTATCGATTATTCTTTTCACTGTTCTTCGATACATGTGACAATAAATCAAATCAAACAATAATTCACAACTGCACAATACTCCATTTACAAGCATGATGTAAAATGTGCAAATAGTCTGTGCAGGAAACCTAACCCCTTTTTGCGCTAAAATTAGCTGCTGACTAAGAATATATGAAAGCCATGAAATGAGAGAAGACTATTTGTTGCATCTTTAGTATGAATGCGTAATACAGTATTTAATCATTTGAATGAAGGTTCTTCAGAAATAGTGCCCCATTTTCAAAGGTGCATGCAAATCTTGAATATCTATCCATCTACACACCAGTGACATAGGTAAGGATGTTCCCAGGGGGTTTAAACACATATTTTTGATCCCTACTTTTGAAATCATGTACCTTTATTGTTTGAAAAAACACAGAAATTATGGATGTCATTCCAGAACTAGTTAGTTTTGCAATTTGGCCAGTGGAAACCGATTACTTAGGTTTGTGTTTGTTGACTGTAACTTTTCTATTACAGTGAGTAATAGAAAAGTTATTGATAGACAAGCAACATATAACGTGCTACGATTTTGTGTTTTAGAGCTTTTAGTGGCCTACACTAATATTTATTTCTTGTTTTTAAAAAAATTATTAGATTAATGCAAGTAATAATGCTTAGATTTAAACCTTATTGTGAATTTACAATTTGAAAAATAGTCTTTTTGAAGTTGTTTTATTATATTTAATCTTATTTCCACCTATCTTTTTAGCTGTTTTATGAAGTGAACACATCAATTACTGATCCATTGCTACACAGGGAAAATAAATGTTCCAAGCTCATCAAAGGTTTGAAACTGTACAAAATAATTTTGTGCTTACAAGTTAAATATGCTTTATATTAGTGTTCTAGGATGCATTTACACTATATGCTTAGTGTTGGTGTGAAGCACTTCCACTTCATGCCCTGAGCACTGAAGCCATGAGGTATAATAAGAATGAGGGCCCAGCTGGAGTCTAAAATGCAACTCCCAAGCGGAGGGTACTTCACTTATCTTGCCTTTCCCAACAGGTAATCAACCGTGGTAATTAAAGGACCCTCTGTTCTGAGCTTGTAAATACATCATAATTGTAGCGTCGGTAAGAAATGAAGTGGTCTTTCAGTTCCTCTCCAAATGAAATATAAATGTTCCCCAAAAGACTTAGCGAATCACCGAGCTCCTGCTCATCATCCCAATGAAAATAAGTTCAGCGTCTGCCAGTCTCTAGTCTCAGCTAGTTGTCATTCGTGAGGATTGTGAATATATTTTGATTTTAGAATAGTTGCAAAATGCACTACCAGCCCACATAATAGAGGCAGATATTTCCATTTTCGGTGGTTTTCATTGCCATGTGGCCACACGTGAAAATATCTGCCAGCTTGTAAGGCAGAAATGAGTGAAAGACGCCGACGTTGTTTGCACTGGAGAAACCAATAGCAAAACGCGTGAAAGACGAGTGAAATTAAGAGCAACCGGGGCTGCCAGTAGAAGTTTCTTTCGCTGTTTCCGAGCTTTTTTCTGCAACAATTTCAATCTCGCGAGAGCTGGCGCACTGCCTCCCTCCCTTTGATTGACAACCAAGATGTCGGTGGAGAAAGAGCTACCCGGTGCAAGCTGTTGGGAACGGCGACAACAAACACCTGCAGCAGAAGCGCGCAGCTCTCCATAGCATCAACAGCACAATCTGCTCTACCGAACAAGGCCACTGTCTCTCCCATCAAATTCCACCCAGTCGCATGGAGCCAATTTGAAATATATATATTTAATTCCTTCAGATTTATGATTCAGTTCTTGGCTGCCCTATAATATTATTTTTTAATATTAATAATTTCCAGCCATGGATGAAGATAACACGGCAAAGAGCGAAGAACAGCATCTAACTTTGCAGAAAGCATTGCAGCAATGCGAATTGGTCCAAAATATGATAGACATCAGCATCTCCAGTCTGGAAGGGTTAAGGACTAAATGTGCCACATCAAATGACCTCACGCAAAAAGAAATAAGAACACTGGAGGTAAGGAAATTAGGATTTAAAAAAATTAAAATGACCCCCCTCCTCGCAAAATAATTATTTGTATCTGCATTGAATTTTAAATAAAATTATGCAAGCTTGACACATGAAGAAGGCTGGCAGCAGGCTAGGTGTCTGCTGTATTTTGTTTATATACAATGGTGTGTGCAGTGTTATAAATTAAGGAGCTGCAGCAGAATGAAGTGAGTCTGCGCATTCTGCAGGTGGTGGCAAGGTGGTGGGTTCTGTGTTATAATTGTTAGTATTATTTATTTATTTACATTTTTTTAAAAAATGAATGCGTGTCGTTTCCAGAAATCCTGAATTCCACCTTTGCATCGATGGTTCCTGATAAGGACGTCGATCCAAGCTGGATAACAAAAACGGTGATTAAAAAACGGTACTTTATCTACGCTCGACTCAAGATGAATTGCAACCCGTTACATGGCCATAATTGATCATATATGGTGGTATATTTGCGAGGCGCCCTGCCTTTGTATGGTCCTGACATTAGCGGGCAGAGATACTAGCTGCCTGGCGTCCTTCTCATGTACAACACATGGTGACTGGGACCAGTCACACTGATGGTGCGTGCGTTCGTAGGTGGGGAATTTTTCGGTTCTTAACTTCACATGGATTCAAATGACTGCGCCATTGAAGTGTGACTTATTTCTGTAGTACCGAATCATTACGGTCGGTTCAGCTTTCGACTTGTCTTCAGTTGAAATGTCGTAAAATTCCTATGTTAAAAACATGCCTGGTTTCCATTTCAAAGAACCTGTGATCAGATTGACTTTAGACTCCCTTCAAATGGTCACACATCGAGATACAAACTTGCAGGCGGTGCTTGACTTGTACCGGGAATGGAATTCACATTAATTTTCCAGGCAGCGTATTGATGTTCTCGCTGCACAGCTCCTGCATTATATTGGGGACTCCATGTAATATTGCAGATTACACGTTTCTGAAGCTGCACCAATGTTTGACGCGGATTGCTTTACAATATTTCTTGCAGCACTGTATCTCTGAGCGCTGGATGATCCCAGTTACGGTATCCTTGGGCGCTCTGTCTTCCCCGAGGCATAGGTAGCAACGCTCAACATCACTTCCATCTGCACGGTGGGGGGGGGGGGGGGGGGCGGAGAGGTGGACGGAATTCCAGAAAGTGCATCAGTATATTGTTTGGAATAGATGTCAAAGTTTCTCAAGCAATGCAGAGGGCGAGAGCACGGCGCTTGACTCCCCGTGTAACTGGCGACATCTACTGTTCGCCGTGTCTCCCCGAAGTCACTGCAATAAAAAAAAACCCAGACATAGATACAGATAGCCTGCTGGTCAAAACCCGTCCGAGTGAAATCCTGGACCACGGGCCGTGGTTTGAATCCGCATGGATTGCGGCGGTCTACGAAATGGCTAACCTGAACTAACCTGCAGAAAGTGATAGGCATTAATAGCCCATTGAAATGTTCATGTCAGTTTAAAAAAAAACATTTTTCTGCAGCGAGCGATCAGAAATCAGTGAGGTTTTTGTTTGTAACTTAGAAGCTGATGAACGATTTTGCTGATGGATTCATCTGTTCATTTTCTGAACGATTTATCTATTTTCCACCTCGCAGAAAAGTATGATTTTAACTTGGTTAATATATTTTTTAATGCAAGCCTAAGTAACTTACACAGACCCCATGCGTTGGACCAATCATGAATCTCGAATAATTATAGTCCCACAGCTGTAGAAATACGTTTAAAGGTTATCTCCTTGATATTTTATGAACCTGTCGCAGATGAAAGATTTTGTTTTGAAAGTGTTGTTAAGGAACTGATAAATTTGGGGTTGCTTTGAATGAGACTTATCTTACCCTTTCGCTAAATAGGCAGCGATCATTTTCTTTCTATTTTCGGTTCGAAGTAGCATAAGCGGTGAGAAAGTTCAGGAATTGATGGCAGTTGACCTAAAATGGGGAGTGTGTTGCAATCTTCCATATGCAAATTTAGTTAAAGCATTTGCTACTCGTTACTTCCAGCCACCAGTGCGAGGGGAGGCCCTCCCTACCTTGCAGGGTTGGATGTGTAACGAAGTGTGGTTTAGAAGCAGGCTGTGTTGCCCACGCTTTACTTTGCAGCCCAAGTTCCCGAACTCATCTCGGACAGATATGCACGCAAAGTGAAGTCAAAATGATGCAATGAGGCCAGGTCCTATAATACTTCGACTGGCACCCAGCATCTACAGAATGACTAGGTGCAGCGCTCTTGCGTGCACTTAAAGAACACCAGTCAAATATATATCATCACAACAGCCTGACCACAGAGCCCTTAGCATCGTCAGACGTATGATGTGCTAAGAACACTACTTTGCTTCGTTCTAAAATTAGTGCAGGTTTCCAGTTACCATGGTGTGAAATTGGATGCGAAGTGTTTATTTTCACACGACTTACATGGCTACATATAATTAGCAGGAATACAATCTTAAATGCTCATGGATTGGTGGTTATTTCGAATAAAATTGCAATGAATATGTTCCCCTTATTAAATATGGTGGCCCATTGGCATCACACTTTAGGGTACCAATACATGATGCTGCAGAGTAATAGCTTCCCTGCTGTGACTTTATTTGCAGGTAATGCACGCCTGATGTTATCACAATTAGGGGAGGGAAAGGAGAAGGGAATCCACCTGGGTTATGCTATTATGTCTCTTAAACACATGAAGAGGGCATTCATAGAACCTTTATAGAATCCCTACAGTGCAGAAGGAGGCCAATTGGCCCATCGAGTCTACACCGACCCTCCGAAAGAGCACCTTATCCAGGCCCACTACCTCGCCCTACCCCTGTAACCCTGTACTCCCACCTAACCTTTGGACACTAAGGGACAATTTAGAATGGCCAATCCACCTGACCTGCTCATCTTTGGACTGTGGGAGGAACCGGAGCACCCGGAGAAAACACACACATAAACGAGTCACTCAAGGTTGGAATTGAACCTGGGCTCCTGCCGCTTTGAGGCTGCAGTGCTAACCACTGTGCCACCATGCCATCCAACCCACCATTCCTCAACCATATTCTATTAACTTCATGTTATTACAATTATGCAGCTCCTCCCGTGTTCCACTGCCTGGTTGGTGTTCTGTAACTACAAAGCTGAAAAAATAAATCTGTTTATTGTTGTGGGCGGGGAGAGATGTAGGATAATTTCCCCCTCTCACGCCTCTCGGCTGACCGCAACAAGATATATTTTTTCAGAGGAGTGCTTTAACCCCTTGAATAATGTGACTTCTAAAAACAGAGACAAACAGGCTTTCGTGTAAGTTTAAATCAAAAGTACGGATCTAAAATACCTGAAATGTCAGTACAGCAAATACCCAACCCTAATTAACATCCGATGCACACATACATGAAAAAGTTTATTTCTAAATATGTTTTTCATATTTTGCACCAGCCTGCATGAGGGACCTTATCAAATGCTTGATTAAAGTCCATGTAGACAACATTCACAACGATTCCCTCGTCAATCATTTTTGTCACCTCCTCAAAAAACTCAACTAAATTAGTGTGACATGACCTCCCTCGTACAAAACCATGCTGTCAGTTACTAATAGGACCATTCATTTCCAAATGTGCACAGATCAGGGGCTGGATTCTCCGCACCCCGATGCATTCGACAACGGGGCGGAGAATCCAGCTTCCCGCAAGAAATCGGGACTGCCGCCGGTTCAGTGATTCTCCGCCCCCTGAAAAGCCGATTATCCACCACCGGAGGCCATTGCCAGAGGCCCCCTGCAATTCTCTGCCCCCGGCTGGCCAAATTCCCGACGGCGTGGACCACTCATGGTCCTGCTGTTCAGGATACTCACAAGGCGGCAGCGGTCTCAGTCCCCAGCCGCCACAGTCGGAGGCGGGCCGATCGGAGGGCAGGGGGGGGCCTCATTCGGGACTGGGGTATTTTTGGACGAGTGGTCCGGGTCGGGCGCACGGCCGATCGGGGGCACTATTTCCATGGTCGCATGCGCGGCCTCTGATCCGCAGGTGCGAGGGCCGTATCGGCAGCTGGAGCTGCGAGCACCACGACAGCTGCCTGCAAGGCTGTGTATCTGTGGCCTTTTGACGCCAGCTTTTCTGGCATAAAAGACCACAGTTTTCATGATGGCGTGGGGTCATAGTCCCTGAAACAGAGAATCTAGCCCCTTATCCCTGAGAATATTTTCCAACAATTTCACTATCTCTGACATCAAGCTCACTGGCCTATAATTACCCAGGTTATCCTTGCAACCCTTCTTAAATAATGGTACAACATTGGCTATCCTCCAATCGTCTGGGATCTCACCTGTGGCCAACGAGGACTCAAAGATTTCTGTTAGAGGCCCAACGATTTCATCTCGGTCTCCCTCAGTAATTTAGGATAGATGCCATCTAGCCCTGGGAATTTGTCTACCTTAATGCTTTTTCACACACCTAACACCTCCTCCCTCGTAATAACAACCTGTTCTAAAGTGTTTACACATCCTTCTGAGACACCACCAATCAACGTGTCCCGCTCCTTTGTGAAAACCGATGCAAAATATTCATTAAGGATCTCACTTCCTTTGAACACATAATTTCCCTCCTTTGTCTTTGAGTGGACCAACTCTTTCTCTAGCTACCCACTTGTTCCTAATATATGTATAAAATGCCTTGGAATTCTTTTTAATCCTGTCTGCCAAGGACATTTCGCGACTCCTTTTTGTCCTCCTAACTCCCTGCTTGAACACTTTTCTACTTTCCTTGTGTTCCTCAAGTGCGTCATCTGTTTTTAGTTGCCTGTACCTCACATATGCATCTTTTTTCTTTTTGACACGATTCGCAATTTCCCTGGTCATCCATGGTTCCTGAATCCTACTTTCTTTTTACAGGGACATGCCTGTCCTGCACTCCCATCAACTGCTCCTTGAAGGACTCCCACATGCCAAATGTGGATTTATCCTCAAACAGCCTCTCCTAAACAACAGCCTCCAAATCCTGCCTATCTGATTGTAGTTAGCCTTCTCCCAATTTAGCCCCTTAACCCGAGGACAACACTCGTCCTTTTCCATGAGTATCTGAAAGCTTATGGAATTGTGGTCACTGTCTCCCACTGCAACTTTGATGAACTGGCCGGGCTTGTTCCCTTGTACTAGGTCCAGTATAGCCCCCTCGCTAACCAAAGAGAAAATGCTGGAAAATCTCAGCAGGTCGGGCAGCATCTGTAGGGAGAGAAAAGAGCTAACGTTTCAAGTCCAGATGACCCTTTGTCAAAGCTGCCAGACCTGCTGAGATTTTCCAGCATTTTCTCTTTGGTTTCAGACTTTTATAATTTTATTATTACTCTCTAGTCGGACTATCCACATATTGTTCCAAAAAATTCTCTTGGACACACTTAACAAATTCCTCATCATCCAGACCCCTAACCCTAAGGGATTTCCAGTCAATATGAGAAAAATGAAAAAGTCTCTCACTACAACAACCCTTTTATTTCCACATCTATCCAGAATCTGCTTACATATATGTTCTTCAACCTCCTGTGGGCTGTTGGGGGGCCTGTAGTACACCTCCATCTTAGTGACTGCCCCCTTCCTGTTTCTGAGTTCGACCCACAGTGCCTCGTTACTTGATTCTTCCATGGTGTCCTCCCTCTTGACAGCTATAATATATTCTCGAACCAATATTGCAACTCCCCACCTCTTTTACCTTCCTCCCTGTCTTGCCGAAAACACCAAATCCTTGAATATTTAGCTGCCAGTCCTGTCCCTTTTTTAAACAAGTCTCCGTTACAGCAACCACATTCAAGTTCCACATGTGAATCAAGGCTTTAAGTTCATCTGTCTTACCTGTTATACTCTGTGCATTGAAGCAGATACATTCCAGACCTCCAGGCCCACTGAGTTCGACCTCCACCAGTCTGCCCCTCCTCTTAGCCAGCCTGGCCCTTGTACCAGGCTCATCCCCAGTCTCTACACTTGCTGGCTTACTGTTCTGAGTGCAGACCTGAAGGATTTTTATTTGATGCGCTGAAGATAAATTAAAGCCGGAGGCTTTGGGTGATGGATTTGGGCTAGTTTGCCCCAAATTACAGCAAATGTCTAGAAATCCAGTCAAAGTTGGTCAAGCCTCAGTAGTGATAAACTACCCTGCAGGTAACACGAATAAGCCCCAATTCACAGCTGAAGGTGACTTTTGAGGCAGGGTCCTCCCTTGTGCTGGGTAAGAGATGACATTCCTCTAGTCTTTGTATCCCAGAATGACTTATCCTTGCCTGTTCTTGTGGTTTAGTAAGGTACTTCCAGGTTTCTTTTATCACAAGCCAGTTTCTGTCATACAACAACAGTATCAATGTTTTCTATTGTCCCACAAAATGGGTTGATAGCTGATCAATTTACCATGCAATGGAGGGTGTTTGAAAACACATCACAATCCCAGCCTCTGAAATATTTTTATCTGTAATTCCATCTTCATGGGGCCAGCATGTCTAACAGTCATTGTTATTTTAAGATAAAAGCAAAATATTGTGGATGCTGGAAATCTGAAATGAAAGCAGAAGGTGCTGAGAAAATGCAGCAGTTATGGCAGCATCTGTGGATAGAGTAACAGAGTTCATGTTTCAAGTCCAATATGCCTCTTCTTGAGAGTTAAAGAGAGGAAGAAATGTGCTGAATTTTATGCTGTTTAGGAGCGGGTGGAGCAAAGTAGGTGGTTGGGAACTAGGAGAGATTGGACAAATATGTTATGTGTACAAGGTTTTTAAAAAAAAAATTCAAGTTGGGTTTGAGGTATATTCGTTTCAAACAGACCAACAAATAGGGACAAAAACGTTACCTCTGTCCGCCTTCAATGGCAGAGGCAAACTTTATATTTAAAATATTTTTGGCAAACTGGGGAATAGATTAGACCAAAAGACCATAAGATATAGGAGCAGAATTAGGCCACTCGGCCATAGCGAGTCTGCTTCGCCATTCAATCATGGCTGATATTTTCTCATCCCCTTTCTCCTGCCTGCTCCCCATAACCCCTGATACCCTTATTAATCAAGAACCTATTTATCTCTGTCTTAAGGACACTCAGTGATTTGGCCTCCACAGCCTTCTGCGGCAAAGAGTTCCACAGATTCACCACCCTCTGGCTGAAGAAATTCCTCCTCATTTCTGTTCTAAAGGATCGTCCCTTTAGTCTGAGATGGTGCCCTCTGGTTCTAGTTTATCCTACAAGTGGAAACATCCTCTCCACATCCACTCTATCCAGACCTCTCAGTATCCTGTAAGTTTCAATAAGATC
The DNA here is from genome assembly GCF_047496885.1 of Scyliorhinus torazame. NCBI lineage: Eukaryota > Metazoa > Chordata > Chondrichthyes > Carcharhiniformes > Scyliorhinidae > Scyliorhinus > Scyliorhinus torazame. Next base: position 76,637,847 of record NC_092707.1, read on the forward strand.
CCCCCTCATCCTTCTAAATTCCCAACGAGTACAGACCCAGAGTCCTCAACCATTCCTCATTCAACAAGTTCTTCATTGCAGGGATCACTCTTGTGAACCTCCTCTGGACCCTTTCCAAGGCCAGCACATCCTTCCTTAGATATGGGGCCCAAAACTGCTCAAAAATACTCCAAATGGGGTCTGACCAGAGCCTTATCCATCCTCAGAAGTACATCCCTGGTCTTGTATTCTAGCCCTTTTGACATGAATGCTAACATTGTATTTGCCTTCTTAACAACCGACTGAACCTGCACATTAACCTTAAGAGAATCATGAACAAGGACTCCCAAGTCCCTTTGTGCTTCTGATTTCCGAAACATTTCCCCATTTAGAAAATAGTTGATGCCTAAATTCCTCCTTCCAAAGTGCTCAACCTCATACTTTTCCACATTGTATTTTATTTCCCACTACATTGCCCACTTTCCTAGCTTTTCCAAATCCTTCTGCAGCCCCCTTGCTTCCTCAATACTACCTGTCCCGCTACAGATCTTTGTATCATCTGCAAACTTAGCAACAGTGCCTTCAGTTCTTTCTCCCAAGAATGCTTGCCATTCCCCTCAGTGTGGGGAATAAGACTGAAAAAGGAATGGGATGAATAACTAAAGCAAAAGCAATTTGCTTGACGCTAAGGATTTTTTAACAGATTTGTAGAGTTACATTATTGTGTTTTACTTATTTAGGCATGCTCAAAACAATGTGATAGTTCTGATTAAGAAATGCTACCATTAGCCGCTCTAATACTCTTCCAAAGAGGGATTCATTTATGCTACCATTAGCCGTTCTAATACTCTTCCAAAGAGGGATTCGTTTTTAGGACATATCTGGTTGAATAATACGGGTGGGTGGTGGTGATGGCGGTGGACAGCTTGCTCCATGGAAACAAAGTTGGCGTGGAGACGGCCTACCTCACAGACATGCACTGCAGGCGGGCTTAACAAGGGCCAAGTGAGACTTCTGCCCCTCAGTGGGGAGCAAGTCCTGCCCTCTGGAGGGATTGGCTGGCACTTTCATCAGTCCTGACAGCGCCTACAGCATATCAGTGGCTACTATTGGACAGAAACAAGAGGAGGAAGAAGGCCCATGAATCCCCAAAGTTGGTAAATCCAGGGTCTTGGGCAGGGAAGATTTGGTGGGTCAGGGTGGGTGGCAGCAGGAGGTGGGAGAGGGCGGGGGACGGTGGGAGCTGGGTGTAAAGTTGCAGGAGGTTAGGAAGAAAGGGGGAGGGGGTTTCCATCATAGGTGGGCTGCCCCCCAATCTGCAAAGGGCAGGCCCCAACGATCAAACTCTCCACCCTTCTTGCCCTTTGGTGAATGTAAAGAATCAAACTGCTCGTTACCATCCAATTGCATACGGCAGGCGTTTTATGGTAACAAGCCTAATTGATCCTTGATTACCTATTTAAATATGACATGTGGGCTGTCGATTTTGGCACCCACTCAAGCCCTCATATTATGAGGGTGAGCTTGGAGGTGGGTAGAATGTGGTGGGGTGAGCACCTTCCCCTTTTTTACATGCCCTCCCAGCCCCCTTGTGGGAACATGATCGGTGGAGGCAAGTAAAATGCAGCCTAATAGGATGATGGTTCAGTGCAAGAATAAAATAATTCTGTGTTGCTGGAGGTATTATCTTTCAGGTGAATTGTGAAGCTACATAGACGTACAAGATTACATGGCACTGTTCAAAAAAGAGCAATTTTCCCAGTTTCCTTGCTAACATTTAATACTTAACCAAAACCACCCAAAACACATGAGCATTTATTTGCCATTTGTGGGTTATTGCAGTGTGCTGATTGGCTGCTATATTTACCTATATAACAATATTGAATACAATTTAAGAAGTAATTGAATGGTTCTGAAGCATCTGGGGAACTATATGAATGCAAACATTTTCTATTGGTGTAGCAGCAAACACTGAAAATATTTAGCAGCAGAGTTGTGAGAAACGTAGCTTCTTGGAATTTTCCTACATTTTATTGCATAAACATTTATCATGCCATGAATACAATAGGTATTGTTGAGAACAAATATTTTTTAAACATGCTTTTACAACAAAATGTAGGCATTGAAATTTTAATTATGGATCTACATAATTTTACAGCACACAAGGAGGCCATTCAGCCCTTCATGCCTGTGGTTCTTTGAAAGAGCTATCCAATTAGTCTCACTCCCAGCTGTTACCCCAAAGCCTGAATAAATTTCAGCCTTTCGAGTATTTATCTAATTCCCTTTGAAAGCTATCCTTGGAACAGCATGCACCACCCTTTCAATGCAGTCCACATCATAGAATCATAGACTTCCTACAGTGCAGAAGGAGGCCATTTGACCCACTGAGTGTGCATCGACCCCGTGAAAGAGCACCCCACCTATGCCCACTCCCCCACCTTTTCCCTCTAACCCAGTAATCCCACCTAACCTTTAGACACTATAGGGCAATTTTATCATGGCCAATTTGGGCTGCATGATAGCACAAGTGGCTAGCACGGTGGCTTCACAGCACCAGGGTCCCTGCTGGGTCACTGTGAGGAGTCTGCACGCTCTCCCCGTGTCTGCGTGGGTGTCCTCCGGGTGCTCCGGTTTCCTCCCACAGTCCAAAGTTTAGGTGGAGTGGCCTTAGTGTCCAAAAAAACGGTTAGGAGGAGTTATTTGGGTTACGGGGATAGGTTGGAAGTGAGGGCTTAAGTGGGTCAGCGCAGACTCGATGGGCCGAATGGCCTCCTTCTGCACTGTATGTTGTATGTTCTAAATCACCTAGACTGCACATCTTTGGACTGTGGGAGGAAACTGGAGCACCTGGAGGAAACCCATGCAGACATGTGGAGAACGTATAAACTCCACGTATAAATTACCTGATGCCTGCAAGGCCCTGTGGGTGTTACAGAATATCATAAAATTTCTACCCTAAGAACTCATACCACAAAAGTTTCCATCCTTTGGAACTGATTAACATCGGCTGCTAATTTCGCTCAAGGTGTCATTTGCACTTCAAATTTAATGTTGTAGCAAAGTGGTTTTCGATATGCTAAAATTGGACTGTAAATATGATTCAGATCAGTTAACTTTGAAACTAAATTGAAACCCTTGGCACTGGATGTTTTAGACCTGAAGCTCAGATTCCTTTCCAACATGTAACTAACATCTTCTTGTAGTCGGGTTTTCCAGCTCTAGTTTCTTTCTGTACATGATATGAATTTATTTTTAAGTTTCTCCTACAAAATGCATTTTCATTTCAAATTGTTCTTTACGTATTGCCTGTATTAAGGGGTACTTTCCAGTCCATAATTAAATCCCATTTAATTTTAAGTAAGATATCTGTTATTAAAAGCAATTGTCAATGGTACATATTTCCTTCGGTTAAAAGAGAGGTCATAGTCTTCACCACCAGCTCACACAACTGTTTATTACACAAGTAAACTAAACACAGGCATGATTTAACTAAATGGGAACAAAGTTCAATAGAGAGTGCGTTTAGCCACTTGGTTCCCGGCGCTCACAGTGCCAAGAAACACAACGTCACTCAGGTTAGATAGAGGGTCTCAGCTGGGAACGCACGGCCGAGGCCGCACATAGCCCCGTTTTCTGCACTGAGGCCCGCTTGCTGGAACACCTCAGTGTAGCAAGAGATCAGGACGCAATTTTAAATGGTGTCCTGATCTCTGGAGCCCCAACGTGACAGCCGATCCCAACCCCCAAGCCCCAACTCACTATGAGGGGGTCCCCGGGCCCCGCGTACCCCTCTCAACACGCACCCAAGGGCACCTCCAGCCTGATCACTGCCGTGCAAGAAAATGCTAGCTTGGCAGTGCCAACCTGGTATCCTGGCAGGACCCCTTCCAGTTAGCAGTGCCACCTAGACACCTTGGCAGTGCCAGACTGGCACTGCCAGAGTGTCCAGGTTGCACCGGCTGTGCCAGGGTACCACCTTGCCCAAAGAACAGTACAGCACAGAAACAGGCCCTTCAGCCCTCCAGGCCTGTGTTGATCATGATGCCCCACCTAAAAAAAAACTCCTGCCCTTACTCGGTCCATATCCCTCTATTTCCTTCCTATTCATGTATCCATCCAGATGCCTCTTAAATGTTGCTAATGTGCCTGCTTCCACCACATTCTAGGCATCCACCACTCTGCGTGAAAAACATACCCTGCACATTTGCCTTAAACTTTCCCCCTCTCACATTGAATCTGTGCCCCCTTGTAATTGACACTTCTACCCTTGGAAAAAGCCTCTGAATATCCACCCTGTCTATGCCTCTCATAATTTTTTGACCTCTATCAGGTCTCCCCTCGGCCTCTTTCCAGTGAAAACAATCCTAGTTTATTCAACCTCTCCTCAGAACCACCACCGTTGAGACCAGGCAACATCCTGGTGAACCTTCTTTACACTCTCTCCAAAGCTTCCACATGTTTCTGATAATATGGTGACCAGATCTGCACGCAATACCCCAAATGCGGCCTAGCCAAGGTTTTATATAGCTGCAACATGATTTCCCACCTCCTGTACTCAATGCCCTAGCTGATGAAGGCAAGCATGCCATATGCCTTCTTACTCACCATGGCCACCTCTGTTGCCATTTTTTTAGGGAACTGTGGACCTGCACGCCCAGATCCCTCTGTATGTTATGTTCCTAAGGGTTCTGCCATTTACAGTATAATCCCATACCTAGGTTTGATCCTCCAAAATGCATCACCTGGCATTTGTCCAGGTAAACTCAATCTGCCATTTCTGTGCCCAAGTCTCCAATCTATCTATATCCTGTTGTATCCTCTGACAATCCTTGGCACTATCAGCAACTCTGCCAATCTTCGTGTCATCTGCAAACTTACTAATCAGACCACCCACATTTTCCTCCAGATCATTTATACATACTACAAACAACAGAGGTCCCAGCACTGATCCCTGCAGAACACCACTAGATACAGATCTCCATTCTGAAAACACCTTTCCACCGCTACTCTGTCTTCCATAACCAAGCCTGTTCTGTGCCCATCTAGCCAGCCCACCCCGAATCCCATGTGATTTTAGTTTTTGTATCAGCCTGCCATGTGGGACCTTGGCAAACACCTTACAAAATTCCAGAGAAACATCATTCACAGCCCTTCCCTCATCAATTTTCTTTGTCACCTCTTCAAAAAAGTTGGTGAGGCATGACCTTCCATATACAAATCCATGCTGCCTATCACTAACTAGTCCATTTTCCTCCAAATGTGCATATATCCTGTCTTTTGGTATATTTTCCAAAGCTTCCCCACCACTGATGTCAGGCTCACTGGCCTATAATTTTCTGGATTATCCCTGCTTCCTTCCTTAAAGAAGGGAACAACATTGGCTATTCTCCAGTCCTCTGGAACCTCGCCTGTGGTCAAAGAGGATGTGAAGATCTCTGTTAAGGCCCCAGCTATTTCTCCCCTTGCCTCTTGCAGTAATCTGGGATAGATCCCATCCGGCCCCAGGGACTTGTCCACCTTAATGCAATTTAGGATACACAACACTTACTCCTTTGATATATTGACATTCTTGAACGTTCACACATCTATCCCTGACTTTAACATCTATCATGTCCTTCTCACTGAAACAAAGGGGGCGATTCTCTGAGCCCCGCGCCGGGCCGGAGAATCACCGCAACTGTGCCACGTCGCCGGCGCGTGATACTTCGAGGTGTGGGGAATCGGTGCCATTTGCGCCGCTGCGTTTGACGCGGCGCCGCCCTTGGGCCGCTGGAATCGGCGGGGCCGCCGATTCTCCGGCCCGGATGGGCCGAGTGGCCGCGCGGATACAACAGAGTCCTGCTGGCGCTGTTCACCCCTGGTCGCTGCCGGCGGGAACTGTGTGTGAAGGGTCGGGGGGCGGCCTGTGGGAGGGGGGGGGGGGGGGAAGGGGGGCTCCGGCCCCGAGGGGGGCCACCGATGGTGTCTGGCCCGCGATCAGGGTCCACCGGTCGGCGGGCCGGCCTCTCCCCCCCCCCTGGGCCTACCTTACTGCGCGGCCGGCCCCTGAACATCGATGCCATGTTGAGTCAGGGCCAGCGCGCTGAAGAAGTCCCCCGCGCATGCACAGGTTGGCGCGGCCCAACTGCGTATGCGCGGGTTAGCGCTGCGCCCATTTGGCGGAGGGAAGGGAGGCTGGTGCGTGAGAACCTCTCCAGCGCCGTTCTGGCCCCCTGTGGGGGACAGAATCGGTTGTCCCCGTGCCCGTTTCGCGCCGCCGTGAAATGCGACGGCGTTCACGACAGCGCGAACACTTCGTCTCCATTTTGGAGAATCGCCCCCAGGGTACTCATTAAGGATTTAATCAATTTCACGCATAACTTCCCTCCATTGTCCTTGAGTGGGCCGACTCTTTCTCATGCTATCCTCTGGCTCCTAATATATGCATAAAAGCCTTGGGATTCTCCTTGACCATGTTTGTTAAAGACGTTTTATGGCCCCTTTTAGCCCTCCAAATTTTACATTTAAGTTCCTTCCTACTTTCACTGTACTCCTCAAGGGCTTCGTCAGTTTGTAGATGCCTAGACCTATAGTCTGCTTCCTTTTTCCTTTACAATTTCCCTTGTGTGGTAGTCACCACTAGTAGTATTACATGTATTACGGTAAGGCCCGTATAGTAGAGGTACAAGGGTAAATCCCTGCCTGCTGGCTCCGCCCAGTAGGCGGCGTATAAATATGTGTGCTCGCCGGTGCTGCAGCCATTCTGGTTCCAGCTACAGGTGGCACAACATCTTTGCTCAATAAAGCCTCGATTATTCCACTACTCTCACCTTTGTGGTAATTGATAGTGCATCAATTTATTGAGCAAAGATTTATTTAAAACGATGGATCTCTGCATCAGCCCTGATTGTCTGCAGCTGAGCCCTCAAGCAGCCAACGCTACGTCCGCCTTTGACCACTGGCTGGCCTGCTTCGAAAGCTACCTCCGAATATCCTTTGAGGAACCTTCGGACTCGCAGAAGCTCCAAGCCCTTTATTCACGGGTGAGCCCTGACATTTTTCGTCTCATCCGGAATGCGCCCACTTACTCCGAAGCGATGGAGCTCCTGAAGGGACATTATGTTCGACCAGTCAATCAAGTATACGCCAGGCACTTCCTGGCCATGAGACAGCAACTCCCCGGGGAGTCTCTGGACGATTTCTGGCGTGCCCTGCACATCCTAGGTAGGAACGGTGACTGCCAGGCAGGTTCGGCAGTCCAGCACACAGAACTTTTATTTTGTGACGTTACATTACGGGCATGAAGTCTGCGTACGTCTGCCAGCGGCTACTGGAAGGGGCCACACGGGAACTAGGCAGCTCACTAACTCATTAGAAGTGGCCTCCCGTAACGTCCAGTCATATGCCCCCGACCGCACAGCACTCTCGTGGTCCCCACCAGCTGCCGACTCCAGCTCACTGCAAGCCTGCCGGCACCGCGCGGCAGCCAGCCAACCCTGGGGGGTCCAAGTGCTATTTTTGCCGGCAGAGCAAACACTCCAGGCAGCACTGCCCGGCGCGGAGCGCGACCTGCAACGGATGTGGGAAGAAGGGGCGCTTTGTTTCTGTTTGCCAGGCCCGGTCGGTCGCCGCTGTTCCCAGGCTCGGCGTTCCTGCACCCCCCACTTGCGACCCAGGGGTGCCGCCATTTTCCTCTTCGCAAGCCACGTGCGGCCCGTGGGCGCCGCCATCTTCTTCACCGCAAGTCACGTGCGGCCCGTGGGCACCGCAATCTTTGATGCCACCCGCCATGTGCACCCCGTGGGCACCGCCATCTTCGGTGCCATTTTGGACGGTGTGTCAGGACCCCTGCTCGTCTGGCCGTTCATCGCTGGCCGCTACCTCCACCACCGCTGACCAGCCTGGGACCTCCCAGCACCTGCCGCAGCTCGCCTCGATCACCCTGGATCAGTCCCAGCCCCGCAACCTCGCGACCACAACAACGACGGTGAAGATCGATGGGCACGAGACAACCTGCCTCTTTGACTCTGGGAGCACAGAGAGCTTCATCCACCCCACTACGGTAAGGCGCTGCTCCCTCCCGGTACACCCCATCACCTAGAAAACCTCCCTGGCCTCCAGATCCCATTCCGTGCAAATCCGGGGGTACTGCATCATGACCCTCACTGTCCAAGGCATAGAGTTCAGCAACGTCCGGCTCTACGTCCTCCCCCACCTCTGTACTGCCATGCTACTCGGCCTGGACTTCCAGTACCACCTCCAAAGCTTAACCTTAAAATTCGGCGGACCCCTATCCCACCTCACCGTATGCAGCCTCATGACCTTTCAGGTCGATCCACATTCCCTGTTTGCGAACCTCACCCGGATTGCAAACCCGTCGCCACCAGGAGCAGACGGTACAGTGCCCAGGACAGGACCTTCATCAGGTCAGAGATCCAATGGCTTCTGCGGGAAGGGGTCATTGAGGCCAGCAACAGCCCCTGGAAAGCTCAAGTGGTAGTAGTAAAGACTGGGGAGAAGCACAGGATGGTCATTGACTACAGTCAGACCATCAATCGGTACACACAGCTCGACGCGTACCCCCTCCCACGCATATCTGACATGGTCAATCAGATTGTGCAGTATCGGGTCTTTTCCACAGTGGACCTGAAGTCCGCCTACCACCAGCTCCCCATCCGCCCGGAGGACCGCCAATACACTGCGTTCGAAGCATATGGCCGCCTCTATCATTTCCTTAGGGTTCCCTTCGGCGTCACTAATGGGGTCTCGGTCTTCCAGCGAGACATGGACCGAATGGTTGACCAGTATGGACTGCGGGCCACCTTCCCGTACCTAGATAACATCACCATCTGCGGCCATGATCAGCAGGACCACGACGCAAACCTCCAAAAGTTCCTCCAGACCGCCAAACTCTTTAACCTCACGTACAGTAAGGAGAAATGCATTTTCCGCACCAACCGCTTAGCGATCCTTGGCTATGTCGTGGGAAATGGAGTTCTAGGGCCCGACCCCGACCGCATGCGCCCCCTCATGGAACTCCCACTGCCCCAAGGCCCTGAAATGATGCCTGGGGTTTTTGTCCTACTATGCCCAATGGGTCCCTAATTATGCGGACAAGGCCTGCCCACTCATTCAGTCCACAGTTTTTCCCCTGACGGCTGAGGCCCGCCAGGACTTCAACCGCATCAAGGCAGACATCGCAAGGCCACGATGCATGCGGTCGATGCGTTCCTCCCCTTTCAGGTCGAGAGCGATGCATTGTACAGAGCTCTGGCCGCCACCCTCAACCAGGCGGGCAGGCTCGTGGCCTTCTTCTCCCGCACCCTCCATGCCTCCGAAATTCGGCACTCTTCTGTCGAAAAGGCGGCCCAGCCATTGTGGAAGCTGTATGACATTGGAGGCATTACCTGGCCAGCAGGAGATTCACTCTCCTCACTGACCAACGGCCGGTTGCCTTAATGTTCAATAACACACAGCGGGGCAAGATCAGAAACGACAAGATCTTGAGGTGGAGGATCGAGCTCTCCACCTATAATTACGAGCCCCCTGTCGCCCTATCCCGCGGTACATGTGCCAGCGCGACAAGTGGACTGACTCCGGGCTCTCCACTATGACCTCTGCCACACAGGGGTCACCTGGTTCTTCTATCTCATCAAGGCCCGCAACCTGCCCTACTCCATTGAAGAGGTCAGGACCGTCACCAGAGACTGCCAAGTCTGCGCAGACTGCAAGCCGCACTTCTACCGGCCAGATCGAGAGCACCTGGTGAAGGCCCCTTTGAACGCCTCAGCATGGACTTCAAAGGGCCCCTCCCCTCACCGACCGCAACACGTATTTTCTGAACGTGATTGATGAGTACTCCCGGTTCCCTTTTGCCATCCCATGCCCCAATATGACTTCTATGTCATAATATACACCAGTATATTATGGTGCAGACACACACACACACACACTGATGGACATGCAGTGGGACCAATCAACATACACAACTCCGCAGCCAATCACCAGTGAGAGCACACGCACTATAAAGACAGGGGACAAGAGAGTTCCCGCCCATTCTAGTAGCAGCCAGCTCGGAGCACAGAGCTCACAGCCTGCAACACAGACATTCACCATGTGCTGAGTGCTTCATCTGGTTAGGACTGGCAAGGGTCAACAGTTAAAGCTGGTATTGCATTTACCCACAGTTCAAGTATGTTAATATAGTTAACCTTATAATAAAATAGAGTTGCACCACTTCCAGTGTTGGTGACCTGTTTGTGATCCAGAACACCCAACACATCATTCTGCCACGGTCATTAAAGCCCTCCATAGCATCTTCACTCTGTTCGGTTTCCCCACCTATATCCACAGTGATCGGGCATCCTCTTTTATGAGCAATGAGCTGCGTCAGTTCCTGCTCAGCAAGGGCATTGCCTTGAGCAGGACGACCAGCTACAACCCCCGGGGAAATGGGCAGATGAAGAGGGAGAACGGGACGGTCTGGAAGGCCGTCCTGCTGGCCCTGCGGTCTAAAAATCTCCCGGTCTCCCGCTGGCAGGAGGTCCTCCCCGACGTGCTCCACTCCATCCGATCGCTCCTCAGCACCGTGACTAACGAGACCCCTAACGATCGTGTGTTTGCCTTCTCCAGGAAGTCCACTTCTGGGATCTCGCTCCCAACATGGCTGACAGTTCCTGGACCCGTCCTCCTTCGCAAGCATGTGCGGACCCATAAGTTGGACCACTTGGTCGAAAGAGTCCACCTCCTACACGCGAACCCGCAGTACGCCGACATGGCACACCCCTGACGGGCGCTAGGGTACAGTCTCCCTCCAGGACCTGGCACCTGCTGGATCCCCACCCACGGCCCCCGACCTGACAAACCCGCCCCCCCCCCCCCGGCCGCCTCATTCACCCCTGCGCCACTCACTCTCCCTCCAGCGAACCACACCGCTGCCCCCGCCCCAGTAGGATCCGTCCTCCCACTGGTTCCACTCAGGGGTAACGAAGACGAGAACAACACACTCCCGGAGTCATAGGTGACCAAGTCGGTGCCTACATCACCACCAGGACTGAGGCGATCGCAGAGGAGGGTCAAGGCCCCGACAGACAGAACTTGTAATGTTTTCCACCCCCCCCCGCCGGACTCTTTTTAAAAAACGGGGTGAATGTGGTAGTCACCACTAGTAGTATTACACGTATTACGGTAAGGCCCGTATAGTAGAGGTACATGGGTAAATCCCTGCCTGCTTTTCCGCCCAGTAGGCGGTGTATAAACGTGTGTGCTCGCCGGTGCTGCAGCCATTCTGGTGGCAGCTACAGGAGGCACAACATCTTTGCTCAATAAAGCCTCGATTATTCCACTACTCTCGCCTTTGTGGTAATTGATAGTGCATCACCTTGTTATTCCATGGTTCCTGAAACCTGCCATTTCTATCCTTCATTTTTGCAGGGAAAAGCCTGTCCTGCACTTCCATCAACTGGCATTTATAGGCCTCCCACATGTCAGATGTGGATTTGTTCTCCAATAACTATTCCCAATCCACATTTCCCCAGTTCCTGTCTAATTTAGATGTAATTGGCCCTCGCCCAATGAAGCATCGTCACCTGTGACCACTCCTGTCCTTCCTGAAATCTTAGGTAATTCTGGTCACTAAGCCCAAAATGCTCCCCCACTGAAACATCAATCACCTGGCCTGGCTCATTCCCCAATACCAAGTCTAGTATGGCCCCCTCCCTGGTTAGATTGGCAACATATTGTATCAAAAAGCCCTCCTGGGCACATCTATCAACTTGCTCTCCATCCGAGCCTCTGACTGTAAGAGATTCCCAGTCGATATGAGGGAAGTTAAAGTTACCCATCACAATTACCCTGCTTTTTACACACCGTTTCAGTATCTGACTACACAACTGCTCCTCTGTCTCCTGCGGGCTGTTGGGAGGTCTATAGTACACTCCCAACATTGCCATTTCACCCTTCTTATT